>NC_034591.1:160151980-160161950 GCF_900095145.1 Mus pahari
CATCCTTTCATCTTAGCTCTAAATTTTGACTCTGTACCTATATCCTTTCATGAGTATTTTGTTCCTTATTCTAAGGAGGAATGAAGTATCCACCCAATGGTCATCCTTCTTGGTTTTCTTCTGGGAAACACTTTTCATAAGGAGTCATGAACAAAGGTCTGTTTACCTGAGTTCTAGACAGAGAAGAACTCTGTCTAGAACTAAGTCATCCCAGGTTAACGAACAGTGAGTCTGAGGACCTGTTTGTAGAGTGAGAGGTTTCTTAGAGGAGCGTCCGCTGACACAAAAAGAATGGTTATCAGCAAAAAGGCCCACCATGCTGACAACCTGAGAGCTGCCCCTTCACCTGTCCTCTGCTCCCTACTCACTCCAGCACCCCTCTTGCTAGACCATGTGCAGTCATGGAGCAGGAGAGAGCAATGATGGAGCCTAATGTGCGTGTTCAGTGGCTCTGCCATCCCAGTTTTACTAAGGATGTGGGTTACCATTATCTGCTGCCATAAATACTGTATCATTTTCATTATACTGTCATGACTATGGGGCCAACGTCATCACGGTTCCATGGTGGTGATGGGGTAGTCGTGTTATGCTGAGAGGAAAAGCTACACTACAGCAGCACAGTGACAACAGGAACAACGGCAGGATTCACTGGATATCTGTAAGTCTTACAAGGCATTTCACCGTCTGTCACTCTACCATTGTGCTGTTATAGCCCCATGAAGTGGGAGCCAACATCTACACTTTGCAGGTAGAGCCCCAGAGGCACAGGGAGGCTGTGGTGTTTGTCTGAAGTCTCATGTCACAGGGCTCGCACATTCAGAACCCCATCTTATCAGTCTGCGTCCAGAGATTTTCTGCTTTGTCCCCGTCCATCATCTCCCTGCCTCTGTTCATTATTTACCACCTAGGTGACACGCTCAAACTACTCAGAGACACTGAGACGATGACCCAGGGGCATTCCATAAATGATTCTCTTTATAGAAAATCTTCCTCATGGCATGGCTTCATCCACACCACTCAAAAAACCAAGAGAGCCCTGCTTGATCAGATGTTAACTGTTCCCAGGCTGTCACAGAAGTCACAGGATTCAGTCAGCAGAAGTCCTTCAAGGGTCATGTGTCAGTGTGGACAGAGTCCATCATTTATTTCTGCACATTCCTAACAGACTCTCCTTTATCTTCAAATATGGAGTGTTCCACAGACACCTATCTATCAGAGCATAATCATAAATGTGATAATTATATCTGCTGGTGTGCGAGCACTGGGTAGGACAGTGCCTATGGGTGATGTCATTAACCCTCTGGGCACACAAACCATGGAGTCACAAATGGGAACCCCAGCTCCCCAGGTCAGTAGCTGAGTCCTTCCCAGGAATGCTCTCAGCTGTCACTTACTTAGCCCAATCTTCCATCCCTGGTTGGCCCAGCACATCTGCTTCAAGGAGGGCGGTACTGAAGACCTAGCATCTTAGGTACAGTTACTATTACTGTGATGAAACATCTTGACCAAAGCAACTTACAAGTTCCACATCATTTGTTCATTGTCAAAGGAAGTCAGGGGAGAAACTCATGCAGGGCAGGAATCTGGAGGCAGGAGCTGATGCAGAGGCCATGGAGGGGTGCTGCTTTCTGGCTTGCTTCCCATGGCTTACTCAACCTGCTTTCTTACAGGGGTGGCACCATCCACAGCGGGCTGGGGCTGGACCCTCCCACATTAATCACTAAGAAAATGCTCTACAGGTTTGCCTGATGTTATAGAAGCATTTTCTCAGTTGAGGGTCCCTCCTCTCAGATAACTCTAGCTTGTGTCAAGTCGACATAAAACTAGCCAGCACACCTAGTATTAGCTTTCAAGCTCTCTGTGGGATCAGCCATGGCACTTGGGGACCTGTATGAGTTCAACTCCTCTCTGATTTACCTCTGCTTCTTTCAGGATGTCCACAATAACCCCCTACATGCAAATCTGCTAGGCATAGTTTAAGGCACAATGTTCCCACAGGCTTATGTATTTGAACATCTGGTAGTGGTGCTTGGGAAAGCTGTGAAAACATCAGGGGAGGTGAGCCCTGGCTATATAAGGGCAGGCTGTACAACCTTACCACTGAGCCCACTTCCTGTCTGCCCTATGCTTCTGCTTCTTTAGAGACACAGCAGGGAGGCTCTCCTTATGGATGTGCGTGAAATCTAGCGCTCTCCTCAGCTTCCCATCCTTGAGGTCTCCAACAAACGAATTAGAAAGAGACACTCTGCACAGTGTGCAAGCCAATCAGGGTTCATTACAGAGTAGGGTGGGACACCTCCTAAGGAGGAGAGGGGTCAGTGGTCACAGGGATCCTGCAGAGGAAAACACTCCAATAGGGTAAGGAGGGACACAGGCAGAGGGACCCTGCAGAGCAGCACACCCTGGGAGTGAGGGTGGGTGGGGAGACAGTAGAGGGAGACACAGTTGTGCCCGGCTACATCTTTAGGCAGGCTTCACTCTAGTTCTCTAGAACACAGCTTTCCTGAAGGACCCAGGTGATTGACAGGCCCATTTGGATGAACTCTTAAAGGAAGAAGCAATTATGTTTAGTCTTCACCAGAACTCCTCTGCTAGTCAGTAACCATACACTTTTTCAGCAGCTCAGAGTGCCATGTCTCCACCCTGGCCCAGAGCTGGGACTCAGATCCCATTCCTGTAACCAGTAATCACGTAAACATGCAGATGAAAATGATTTAGAGAGGGTCTCTCATTTGGGATCGTAAGGGTCTTGGGCTCTGTCTGTGGTAGGCAAGCGGTTGGAGAACCCTGCTATTATGGCTGCAGTCCCTCATGTCTGGATGGCTTACTGAGCTCCACACAAATGGAGAACTCCCTTTCTCAGCAGGGGGCTTCTCTTTCTCTGCCAGACCTTGTCTGGAGAGTGTCTCTGAGCACAAGTACCTGGTCTTGTCCAAAAGAACAACCTTGTGAGGGCTCTCTGCATGTCCTGCTTTGGCTTCCCGACTGCATGATAATTAGGTACTGTACTATGACTAATCAACCCATCCCACCAGCATGACATTTAGGTTCTATGCTATGACCGACCAGTCCTTTCCACTGACACCATAACAGCCCGTTCATACCTCACCCCGGGACAACCGAGTAGCGCTGTCTCACTGCAGTGGAAGTCCTTCCACCACACTCACAGCCATCTGAACCCTGCCTGCTTCTGCTCCCTTTGTCCTCGCTGCCGGGAGGGAGACCCACAGCAAGCAGGATGGCCTCAGGACAACAGCCGATTTCTAGAACGTTGGCCAAGATGGCTGCCCAGATCCATCTCTTTCCCCCTCCTTTGGGATCACTGTGACTTTGTACAGCCTCACATTTGTTAAAATGTGAAGTTAGTAAACTTCAGAAAGGAGGGTCAACGTGAGATTCATTTCTCTGTTTTGAGATAGGGATGTGTAGCTCAGGCTGGTCTGGAATTCACTATATAGCCCAGGCTGGCCTCTAATTCACAGAAATCCTCCTCCTTCATCTCCTGAGTGCTGGACTTTGCATTGTACACCATATGGCCTGGTGTTGTAAGGTTCTTTAAAGGAAAATATCATTATTAAGGAAAGTGATCAACTGCTTTCATGATAACCTGACGGAACAGATGAAACAGTTGTGTGTGTCCACACATGGTATAGGACAACACACACACAAAAAAGAACCAACATCCTGGCAGAGGGGAAAAGTTGTGGATGAGCATGGTAGTCATTTTAGAATATTTTCCTCTGGGGAAAAATGACAACCATAATACCCCCCAATGAAGCATTTGTGTAATTCCATAAAATCCCCAATGTACACTAAGTCAGACTCTCTGCATGTCCTGCAGAACAACCCTGGTCAGAACTTGGAAACATCTAGAATGACGCTGTGGGTGGTTGTCACAGATCAGGATCCCAGTCCTGGGGAGACAGACACAGGTGGGTCCCTCAGCTGTCCAGTTAGCTAACTAATCATCAAGTCTTGGGTCCCAGGGTGAGAAGTGGAGGATGCCTGAGAACTGACACATAAAACTGTCTTCTGGACTGCATATTCCTATACATGCATGTGCAGGTGTAACCATGTCACATATGCAAGAATACTCATACAGGTGCAAGTACAGGTATGCATGCCCCAATACATAAACATGCACACTCATACACATGTATGTGCAGGTGTGCCCTGCCACATATACAAGCATACTCACTCATACAAGTGTAAGTACAGCTATGTGTGCCCCTGATACATATACATGCATATTCATATACATGCATATGCAGGTGTGCCCCTGACAAATATACATGTGCACTCAAACACATGCATGTGCAGGTGTACCCTTGCCACATATACCTAAATACTACTACATGAGCAGGAATGTCCCCACCACAACTACACGCATACTCATAAACATGCATGCTCAGGTGTGCCCAACACATACACATGCATATTCATAAACATGCATGCTCGGGTGTGCCCGACACATACACNCGACACATACACATGCATATTCATAAACATGCATGCTCGGGTGTGCCCGACACATACACGTGCATATAAGAACAGGATGGGGAAGCAGACTGCTCTTTCCTGTCTCATATAGATTAGTTATTTGCAGTACTGTGGATTCAACCCAGGACCTTGGGCATTCTGGGTAAACATTGCACCAGGAAAATACATATCCTTCCTTAATTAAAAAAAAAATTATCCTTTGTTAGTGTTTGAATATGGTTGTACATTTTTCATTTAAGCTAAGAGATAACTACCTGTTATAAAAATAGTGAAAGAAAAGGGGAATACCTTGTAAAACCTCAATAATTAAAAGCAAATACTGTTGGCTACTATTTTTCTATTTTCTTGTGTGTGTGTGTATGTGTGTGTGTGTGTGTGTGTGTGTGAGAGAGAGAGAGAGAGAGAGACAGACAGACAGACAGACAGACAGACAAACAAGACAGACAGACAGAGAGACAGACAGACAGACAGACAGACAGACAAACAGAAATAGAGAGAGAGAGAGCGCCCTAATCACTTTACTTAACATTTTTTCCTAGTTGAACACACTGAGAGCCACAACTCAGCAGAAGTTTGAACATAAAACAAAGGAGGAGCAAGGAAGGGGGCAGAGACTGATGAGAACCTCTGAAAGAGCTGGGGGACGACTCAGTGGGTGAAGAGCTTACCACACACACGTGAGAACTGGAGTCTGAATCCCCAGGACCTATGTAAAGCCAGGCAGAGATAGCGGATGTCCCCATAATGGGGTGCAGAGACAAGATATCCCCGGGGCAAACTGGCTAGATACACCAGCTGAGATTGGTGAGCTCCCAGAGAGGAAACCCTCTCTGAATAAATACAGTGGGGAGCAGTCAAGGAAGACATGCATGGGTTTAAGGATACAGACGCATGATTACACATATGATGTACACATACACATACAGACCAGTTAGGAGCCTAAGAGAAAACATGTGGGGGATTCCATAAAAATGCTGAAACTCTTGGTGTTTGTGGCTATTTTGCCCTTATATGTTTTGTTAATACCACACATTAATTCATCTTCTTTCCTGAAGCCATGTCATAACAGTAAGATCCTTTTTGCCTGTAGAGAGCACAAAGCCCTCTATGATCATGACCTGCTTTTCCATTTCTGACAGTCAGAAATACAGTCTGTAACTCACCAATCTGCTATAAGAAATAGCAACACAGCCACAAAGACCGGTGCCAGCAGATCACTGGTCACATTATTGCCAACGAAGGAGCCAGGGTCAATACACCCCGAAGAGCTCGGCCCTATCTCCAGGAAGCACCTGCACTCCACAGGGTTGGTGACCACACTGAGTTCAGGAAGTAGGAGATCAAAGGCAGGAAAACCAGCCCACTGCTGCCCAAGTGCCAAAGTTTGTAATCCTCATCAAACGTTGAATTTCACTATTATTACTTATTTATTTATTATAATTTTTTGAGAAAGTCTAATGTAGTCTGGCTGTCTTCCAACTTGCTTTGAAGCCAAAGGTGATCCTGAATGCCTGATCCTGCTGCTTCCGTCTCCCCAGCGCTTGGATTATAGGCAAGGACCACCATGCCCAGCTTAACGTGGGGTGGGGGGTTGGACCTAGACAAGCATTCTACCAACTGACTGCATCTCCATTTTTAAGAGAAGCCCAACATACCAACCTTTTATTTGAAATGCATGTAATAAATGACAACCAATTCAAAAACTTGTTAAGAGCCTGACATGGGTCTTTCCTGTGGAGAACAATACACTTGGGACCAGTTTCAGCTTGGGAACTGTTTGTGGGAGACTCTGGGACAAGCTGGTCTCTAAAGTCTCTTTTTACTTAAACAGTTTTATGATTTTCATTAAGCTATGCTAGGGTTTAAATCACAGTGGCACAAATCCAATTAAAATTGCAGCTGCAAATGCCAGAACAAGGACTCAAAGTCACAGGCACCTAGACAGAAACGGGTCCTGAGAGAAGCCGTTCATGACTTTCAGTAAAGTAGCGACAAGCCAGGAGGAAGATCATTAAATCTAATTCAGGAAATGGATACGTTTAGGTGCTGGCTATAACTTTCTTGAGACTAGGGAATAAAAGATTTTTGATATTAGTTGCCATTATAGACTGGAAGCTGCTTTCATTTTCTGAAATGGAAAGATCACCTGGGTGCTGATGGTGTATAACCTTACATCCAAGAGAGAGAGAAGCACTTAAGGGAATTCACTGAGTCCTGTCAAGTCACTGGTCCCATTGGTTCAGAGGCACATGCATTGTGCTATGAAGCCACAACTATAACTCAGCTGTCTTAAAGTATCCCAAAGCATTCCCTGTGGCCTAGCAAGAAGGTTCCAGAAAACATGAAAGCACATCTACACTTGCAATTTACTCACTGTGAGACCTTATACTTTCTGAACTTACTATTCATGTAAAAAATTGTTGAGAGGATTAATCAAAACATCATATGCAAAAGGCTGATATAAAAAAAGATACAGTAAAAGCTGATTGAGAGTGTGAACAACAGATTTGTTGGTTTGTTGTTGTTGTTGGTGGTGGTGGTGGTGGTTTTTTTTGTTTTTTTTTTCCTAAAAATACCTCACAAGCTACGAAGCAAGCCCAGTTAGTAAAATTCTCATGGCCCACAGGTGAGGGCCTGAGGTACATTCCCATACAACACCAGGGCATGGGGATGTGTGCTTGTTAGACAGCTCTAGGAACAGAGGCAGGAGGATCTCTGTGATTCACTGACCAGCTGCCTAAGCCAACTCAGTAAATTCCAGACCAGTGAGAGACATTGATAAAAGAAGTGAGGACTGGCGTGAACACACACACACACACACACACACACACAGACACACACACACATATTCTGAACAATCCAACACAGGGTTTATCAGAACACAAGACACAAAAGGTCTGCACCAGTCATTGGCTGGAGTTAGACTCTGGGCATAGGAAGTTAACAAATAGCCCAGAGCTTCTCTTAGCTTTACTGCAGCCAGCTCCATAAACTGTGATGTACGCCGTGATGGAATCAGATGTGTGAACACTTTAGTCAGTAATTCAAGACAGTGAGAAAATCCAAAGATACTCTTCATATGTACGGAAATATGTTACCTTAATATTTATACAGCTTGGTGTATCTCAGAACATCACAAATGCCCCATTAAAACATAAGCCACTTTATTGTACCACATTGTCAGGTTACAAATTAAAGCTAATCAATACGGCTAAGCAACATCGAGGCCAGCACATGCTGTCCAAACTCAGGCTGTGCCAAGAATTTAGTTTGTGGAAATGGTACACTGTGTTAGTCATAGCTGCTGACCTGTGAGACCTTCTTCATTGATGCCTCCATGAGACTGACAACCAGGCACCAGACTTTCAAATAATAATCAAGACAAGATGCAAGAATATTCTTCTAGAAAGACAATTAAGGTCAGGAAAAAAGCTCTGGCTGGTGCATCCTGTCACTTTGCTTTGGTGGAGGGAGAATCCTTTCAAAATGAGAATCCTTTCAAAAATCATTTAAAACATCTGACATGATGGATTGATGTTTCTGTTTAGGAACTGCTTTGGTTTGGTTTGTTTGCTTGTTTTAACTTGGAACACAACCCTTCTGGCTCAGAACTTGGCTCTTTAAGACACAGAGCTGGCTAGGAAGACTGTTGAGCAAGTAAAGACCTAGCCTTGCAAGCATGAGGGTGTAAACTTGATACAAAGCCTACATAAAAAGCCAAGCATGGTGGTACATCTTGGAACCCAGCACTGAGAGGCACAGTCTGTTGGGTCTCGGGAGTGCACAGCCAGCTGACCAAGACTGCCTAGTGATTTCCAGGATGTTAAGATCCCATCCCAGAAATGAGGCGAATAATGAGTAGCTTCCAAGGTTGTCTTCTGGGCTCAAATCAGGCACACATGTGTGCTCGCTCTCCTTCCATCTCTGATGCTGTCTCTCTGCCCCCTCCCTCTCCCTCTCTCTTTCTCCCTTTCCCGCCCTCAAGTAAATAAAATGCATGAATCTAACCTTCACCCATTTTTGCTATCTTCCCAGCCTAGAAGATGGGGTACAGACTGCTTGAAATACAGGCTAACGGCTGTGTTTTTTCTGGCATTCCAATGCTCTGAACATAGGTTTTGGCAATTGAAATCCTAGCTTGCAAACTGCCATGAAGTTCTTTGGGAGTTTATCAATTTGTGTTTAGGGACTTTTCAAATAGGAAAAAATAAATTATTAGTGTTTTCATAGGCAGTTCCAAACTCCAAACTGTGTCAAGGGTAACATGCTTGAAAGGCTAAGGCAGAATGATGTAACCACAGGAGAATGCCATAACTCCACCCTAGGAACAAATCATGATTTTAAAATGTTGCTAAAATTCTTTAAGTTTATGCCACAGGATATGGAACTTGTTGTACCTTAAAAGTACTGAATGTAGTTTTCAAGAATAAATATGTAAGGCCTAGAGAATTAGAAATCTAAATGGTTGCCATAAAAATATCCCATGTTTCCTTGTTTGTGAAGTCGCCTCTCAGATGAGTTCAGTCCATGGCACACTCAATATGTCTATCCATATTGCCACAGTTAAGGGCGCACATAGTGGGAGCACTTCCTTTTCATTGTTTCAACAACTGGAACATGAAGGCTATAAGGCCAAAGGCTACATGGGAATTCATCATGCACATACATGTTTTCCAAGCCCACAATCACTAATCAGTCATTCATTCGCACCTGGAGTGTAGGCTGCATACTATTCAAACTCAGGCAAGTATAGGTAAGTGAGAGAGAAGAACAAGGTACATCCACGGGCTGCAGACGAGGTGCAGAGGTAGGACACCTTCTACCACTTCAGGCCCGGGTCTACCCTCAACACTGCAGAAGAGGTTCTTGAGCTTGTGCGTGGAGTGAACTTCCAGGCATCAGTGAGCAGCAGCTCCACAGCAAGCTGCAGGCTGGTTTGCTGGAGAAACTGGCTACGTAAGTCCTAAAGGGACTGCAGAGATGGGAGCTGTGGGTGAGCAGGAAGAGCGTCCACTCAAAATATCCCAGCAGAGCTTTTTAACTCCGTAGCCCAAGGTTTACTCCCGCATGCTTTGAGAGTCAAACAACAGATGGATGAATGGATGGACGGACGGACAGACAGACAACAGAGAGATTGATGATAACTAGTTGTTCTTGGAGGCTGTGTATATATGTTAAGACTGTTTTAGAATTTAACTTTTTTCATAGATGTGCTGGGTCACACCCCAAGGCCACTACAAAGGCATGGAGCATTGTAAGGATTTAAGAAGAGTTAGGTAGCCCGGTGTGGTGGTGCACACCTTTAATCCCAGCACTTGGGAGGCAGAAGCAGGTGGATTTCTGAGTTCGATGCCAGCCTGGTCTACTGAGTGAGTTCCAGGACAGCCAGGACTATACAGAGAAACCCTGCCTCGAAAAACCAAGAAGAAGAAGAAGAAGAAGAAGAAGGAGGAGGAGGAGGAGGAGAAGA
>NC_034591.1:160162204-160170156 GCF_900095145.1 Mus pahari
GAAGAAGAAGAAGAAGAAGAAGAAGAAGAAGAAGAAGAAGAAGAAGAAGAAGAAGAAGAAGAAGAAGAAGAAGAAGAAGAAGAAGAAGAAAAGTTAGGTAAGCGAGTACTTGGAGCTCAGCGTCTCCCCAGAAGCTTCTCCCATCCCAGACAGAACAAGTTGCACAAGGCGCACAACCAGAAACCTCAGAGTGCAACAAACTGCTTAATCAAAAAGCATTTAAAGCATTTGGGTTCTGTGAAATTGTATTATTTGCTGGGATTTACTTGGCTTTATGGTAAGGTGGTAAAAATGTTCTTTTCCACCAAACCTAAAGGTGGAAGACATTGTGACTGTTGCATTTCCAAATGTTAGAAGGGCCCAATGCTTGCACGGATATATTACTTGATTTAATGGTAATTCAAGAGTAATTCATTCAAGAGTAATAAACACTGCAAAAGTAGGTGCATTAAACAAGGAAACCCTGTACCACTAACAGTGTTCTTATAGACAATTTCCAATGTAAATTTGACTGAATGGTAGGAGACACACCATCGCTCATGTCAGTGAGGACACCTTAGAGATGTTTAGCTGAAGCCCGAAGACACACCCTGAACATGGACAACCCTATCCCAAAGGTTGACAGAGAGTGTGAAGCCAGCAGGAAGGCGCAGCAGGAAAAAGCAGCAGCCACAAAAGCCTCATGGCCTGAGTTCAGTCCTGGCACTTATGTAAATGTGACATGAGAGACCCGATTCCACAGGTCTGTGCTCTGACCTATACCCCACCCCATGCGCCTACACTTAAACTATGGCATGCCCAATAGGCATTAAGCGCGCGTGCGCGCGCACACACACACACACACACACACACACACACAAACTATGTCATGCCCCCCCGCCCACATGCATTATATAATACACACATACACAATGTCATGCCCACCCACATGCATAACATAATACATACACATCCAACACCAGCCCCAAACAGGCACACACACACTAGTAATTTTTAAAAGGAGAGGAAATGAGCTAAGCACCAGAATTCATCTCTCTGCTCCCTGACTGCACACTCAATGTAAGCAGCTGACTCATACACTGCCTCACACTCTACCTCACATCCCACCTTGCACTCTGCCTCACACTCTGCCTCACACTCCAACTCACACTCTGACTCACACTGCCTTACATTCATACTCTACCTCATACTCTGCCTCACACTCCACCTCTCACTCTGATTCACATTCCGCCTCACACTCTGCATCACACTCATATTCCACCTCACACTCTGATTCACACTCAGCATCACACTCCAAATCACACTCCACCTCACACTCTGACTCACATTCCAACTCACAAGCTGCTTCACACTATGACTCACATTCCACCTCATACTCCAACTCACACTGAATCACACTCTGACTCACATTCCGACTCACAAGCTGCTTCACACTGACTCACACTCCACCTCATACTTTGACTCACACTCTGACATTCACACTCCACCTCACACTCTGCCTCACATACTGCCATGACTTCCTTGTCATGAATGACTGTTTCCTCAAACTGTGAGGCAGAACTAATGCTTCCTCCCCTACTTTGCGTCCCTGAGATGACTTCCCAAGGCAAAGCCAGGCCACTAGTACAGTTGCCCACTATCCCTGCGCCTACTCCAAACACACTTTTTGTTTCTTCAGATAAAAATAACACAAAGTCCATGCACACTTTTCTTCTTCTTGAAGGGCTTTAACTTCACAGCATGTTCTTAATCTCACCATTTTCCAAGCAAAATCATTTCTTAGTTTACTTTTCTTAGCAGATGAGAAGTGTACTGGCTGGTTTTGTGTCAACTCGACACAGGCTGTAGTTTTCACAGAGAAAGGAGCTTCAGTTGGGGAAGTGCCTCCACAAGATCCAGCTGTAAGGCATTTTCTCAATTAGTGATCAAGGGGGAGGTCCCTTTATGGGTGGTACCATCTCTGGGCTGATAGTCTTGGTTCTACAAGAGAGCAGGCTGAGCAAGCCAGGGGAAGCAAGCCAGTAAAGAACATCCCTCCATGGCCTCTGCATCAGCTCCTGCTTCCTGCTTGAGTTCCAGTCCTTTCTTTGGTGATAAGCAGCAATGTAGAAAGTGTAAGCTGAATGAACCCTTTCCTCCCCAACTTGCTTCTTGGTCATGATGTTTGTGCAGGAACAGAAACCCTGACTAAGACAAGATGAAAAACTAATAAATTAGCAATGCATTGAGCATGTTATCTGTAAGAATCTGGTGATTTGCAGTGAATAAGCTGACTGACTGAAGTGCCTAGAGGTCAGAACAGTGCACGCCAGCCCACAAGTGTCGGGAACGTCTCCAGTTTCACTTCTCTGTGTACACATCCCAGTGCACACATCTTACCATATTAGTAAAAGCCCATCAATTCAAACAGTCATCTACTTAGCAAAGACTCACCAAGCACCTGACGTGTGCCGGGTAACCAAGTAGCAAGGAACAAAAGGGTCCCTGACAAAGGCCTTCCAGGGTGGTACTGCCTGTGCTTGTCCTGATGGGAGGCCGTTTTATATCTTTCCCTCATGAGTGGGGCACCACCTGGAATTATGCCTTTGTTTGTCTCCATGTGTAGCATGCAAGCATGCGCAGGATGGGGACTGTCTTGCCACTACTGGATCTCCAGGACCTGGAGCAGAATAGGCCCTCAGTAAACACTTTCTGATGTAATGGCTAACTGATTAAAAAAAAAAAATACTGCCAAGAAGGGAGGTAACAGCTCTGCAAGCCACGTCAGGAATCCAGACTCCATCCCACGGCCAGAGGGAAGATTAGGGTGGCTTCCCACAGGAGAATGGCAGGATCTGATGTCATGCATAGTATGCAAGTTTCCCAGAGAAAATTGGCTGGGGTGTAGAAGAGCAAGGCTGATAAGCTCCAGGCAGGATGCTATGCACACGCAAGACGACTCCAAACCAATGGTACTCTGTGGGAGGTTTAGAAGGTCTCAGGAGCGATGTAAGAGAGGGAGAGAAGACTCAACACTGCTGCGAGAGATGTGGAGACGGCTCAGTGTTTAAAATGCTTGCCCCGAAGCACAAGGACAGAAGTCAGAATACCAGAACCACCTTAACAGGAGGGGGGGATCCAGCATGGTGGCATGTACTTGTAATCCTATACTACAGAGGCAGGGATAGGTAGATCCCAGGTTCTGTGGTCAGCTGCCCTTGCCTACGTGGTAAGGTAAGCCAATCAAAGATTTTTATCTCAAAAATAAATAAGTAAAGTAAGAGGTGGGAGTGGGGATATGGCTAGCTCCTGGGGGAAGATAATATGTGATTGACTTCTGAGTACCTCACACACGTGTGGATGTGCACACAATCAAGGAGACCGGGTCTGAATCCCTGGCTGGCTGGGTGATGCTAATATGTGTTATGTATCAAAACAGTAAGTACCAGAGTATGTGGATATTCTGGTGAAAGATCAAGAATTCCAAACTAAGCCAGTTATGGCAGAGGACACCTTTAATCCCAGGACTCTGGAGGCAGAGGCAGGCGCATCTCTGTGAGTTCAAGGCCGGCCTGGTCTATATAGTGAGTGTCAGGCTGCTTGGGGATGCATGGTGAGAGCCTGTACAACACTTAGGAATCAGGGCAGGAAGGACAGGCATTTGAGGCCAGCAAGTGGTACATAGTTAGACTGCATCAAACCAGAAAACATACACACCAAAGACTTCCAAGGTGGGTGGGTGGACCTCACGTGCCTGCTCCAAAGTGGGCACGTACACCTCAGGGTCCTGCATAGTATCCAAGTAAGAATGCCACCAGATAATCTGAAAAATGAGTCTGACTGAAACTGTAAGTTAACTCTAAACTCTTCAGCAAGTTGCCATCTGAACACCCTTCTCCTCTGCAGTCTCAGAATGCTTGGTGTGCCGCTGGCTAAGCCTTAGCCACTGATGGCTGGACCTTCCTGGTGTCAGGCCTAATACAATCTCCAGCCAAAAGGGGAGAAAAACTCATTATGAAGCCATCTGTCCTGAGATCCTGTCCCGGTTTCTAAGCCAAAGAAATCAGAATAACTCTGAGGATTTAAATAGCACACCCAGTGTGGGCAAACTCTGTGGATACCTGGCTGACGTGCCGGTTTGCTGTGCAGCAGCGGAGCCCTCAGACAGCTACACCAGGTGTAATACCAAGTGGGCCCCCAGGCTGCTGCCTTCATCTCCACAGGGAGTGACCAAGCAGAAGGCCACCACTCAGGACAATAGGCAGTCCGCTGTTTTCACTAATATCATCCCTTCTGTATACTTTGTTTTCAGCCTGACATGAAGATATTTATGTAAAACAAAATTAAAAGATATCAGCAGTGATGAAATTAATTGTAAGGCCAATTTGAATCTCAATCGTGGTAGGGAGACTTTCCCAGGGTCAAGCCTTTCTCCCCTAATTTCATCTAGTCTTGTATTTCTGGTCCCTGTCCTTTCTCTCTGTAGGACAGGGTCTCCTGTAGCCTAAACAAGTGTCAAGCTGTTGGGGAAGACCTCTGACTCCTGGTCAGGCCCTGGGAATACAGGCATGGCCTCTTACACGGTGCTGTAGATGGACCCCAGGATTTTACGCAGGCTAAGCAAGCACTCTGTCAACTGAAACAGTTTAATCAGAACTTTATAAGCAAACGCTCCAAGGAGAGACCGGTTGGAGTAGGCTGTCCCAGGGGAGGGAGTAGGCCAATGCACTGTGGTGTTCTGAATTTTAAAGAAAATTGTATGAATATGGATGAGGTGGTGGCATTCTTATGGAGTAAGGTGACCTTATTTCCCTCCAAAATCACAGCAAACTTGATCTGCATTTTACAGTATGAGCCTCTAGGAAAGCCCACAGAGGGGGCATCAGATCCACAATGATACCAGGTCTTTTGGGGACACACACCATCCAATATTACACAGGTGTGGGAGAACACCCGGATACTGTAGTTTCTGATATAGTGGGAACAGTTTGGCTTAAGCACAAAGGGATGTTCCGATATTCCATCAGGGAACGTAGCTACCACAGCAGTTTTTCTATTTATCAACTGTTTGCCTGTCCAGTATCAATTAGACCCATATTTTATCCTTCATTCATATTTATAGTGTTATCGTTCAATCAAACCCTTTCCCAGGGCTCAGTATGTCATTATAAGAAGTTGCACAAACACTCACCTCCCACTACTCTGAACCTGAACCTGGATGGCCATCCACAGGAGAGAATCTGCCCAAAGGGGCTTCTCTGAGACCTGGGTGTGTCAATGAGATCACGGTCTGTGGAGGTGGTGGGTTTCTCCTCCGTAGGAGATCCAGGTGAACGGAGTTGAACACCACCACCACCTCCACGAGGGGGACTCATTCTGGGCTTCACACACAGCTGAGTGCTGCTTTCAGAGCAGGGTGGAAAAGCACAGTCGTAGGCCTTCACACCACCCCCAGCACCCGCATCTGCTCCCGACTCTCAAAGCTAGCGTTCCACCCCAGCTTCCCCGTCCAGGACCTTCCCCCTTGCTCTGCAGCCATTCAACTCCCTTTACTCATTTGTTCACCAACCCCCCTGGCTGTAAGCTTATGCTGACCTGGACCGTGGTACCATGGGTAAGAGCAACTAACAGGAGGAAAAGATTTATTTGGCTTATATTTCCGGGTCAGTCAATCCCTGGGGGAAGTCAGGGAAGAACCCAAGCAAGAGGCAGAGACCATAAAAGCAATGTTCCTTATTGGGCTTGCTCATGCTCTGCACAGCTAAACTTAGACGGCCCAGGACCACCTGTCTAGAGATCAGTGCGACCCACAGCGGGCGTGGCCTTCTATGTCAGTCACTAACCAAGACAGTCCCCCACATGCTTGCTCACAGACCTATCTGATCTGGGACAAACTGACAGTTTACCAGGACATGTGGGAACAGGGGTGCCTATGACAGGGAGCATGGTTTAGATGGTAAAGTACTCGCCTGCCATCCAAGATACATGAGGTTTGATCCCCAATACCGCATATCCGGAGCTTAGTTACATAGGTTCCTATCATCAGCACTCTGGAGGGAGAGGCTAGAGAATCAGAAAAGTCTTAGTCTGTCCTGGACAGCACAAGTTCAAGGCAGGCCGGGATACATCTGACTCAAGAAATAAATAATTCATTTTAATCTGAAGCTGTGGCTTCTCTATCAGGCCAGACTATACCCTCAAGTTGTGAGCTAAAACAAACACTCTTTTCCATAAAAAAGAAAAACATAACAAGGTATGGTGGTACATCTCTGCAGTCCTACTCAGGAGGCCAGAGGAGTGACCACAATTTGAGCCTAGAAGTTCCCAACTTAATGGAATCACACACATTAACAAAGTAATTGTATTACCAGTAAGATAACTAAATCTCAGCAAGGTGGTTTTAAAAATCTTGTTTGATCCTAGTAACTTAAAAAAGCATAAATGTATACACACAGGGATGAAGAACAGCTAGTATCTGTCTCTAGCTTGTAAAGTTGTTGATTTCCATTTTACTATTTGAAAGTTCAAATCCATTCTTGGTTACAGGGAGAGTCAAGACCAGGGTGGGATACAGAAGTTTATGCCCCCAAAAAAAAAAAAAAAAAAAAAAGCACAACACGCTATAGCCTTCAATTCGATTATGTGCAGTTGGATATCCTGAGGAAGGAAGGTATGTCCACTGGTCCCCACCAGGTACAGTGCATACCTATAGTCCCAGCACTGAGGCAAGCTTATACCATCCCGAGCCAGCCAGAGCTACATACCCAAATCCAGATGACTGTTCAGGAAGACTCTCAAACGGGTGCTGGCTTCCCACAATGTACATAACTGGCGCCCAGAAACTCGTGTCTTTGTAAGAAGGGCCATCTGCCTTTCTCTTAGGTCTGGCCAGAGATCTTCTCTGCACCAGGTAATATGAGGCGAGGTGAGACATGGCAGGATGGTGGGGGCGGCACAGGCACAAAGCCCTCCCCAGGTCATGCATGCGCAGTCCAGCGAAGCCGGACCACCCCACTTGTCCTGCGCAAAGCCGGATGTCAGGGATGCGCAGACCTCCAGTCTCCCCATCCTAAGCGCTCTCTCCCCTCCAGCCACTCCAGAGCCTTCCCGCCAAATCTACATCCAATCAGAAAGTACTACCGCTTCAAATTGAGCTACATCCAATCGCAAAAGGGATGTAGGGCCTAAGCCTGCCCCCAAGACGCTCTGGACCAATGAGCATCCGGGGAGAGAGCGTTAAATACCCGGAGCATCCGGCCTGGACCGTTGGGCGCACGAGCGGCAGTTGAGGAGCAGCTCTGAGGATCGGCTGAGGTGCTCTGCTAGGAGTTCAGCATGGTGAGAACAGCCCAGGCCGGGGTGGGCTCCACAGGAGGGAGAGCACCATCTCCTCAGAGTCTGGGGTCCTGTGAGGGTCAGAGTCTGGGGTCCTGTGAGGGTGAGCAAGCGAAGTGGCTGGGAAGCCCGCTTCTCCTCTCCCAGGTCCCTGGCAGGGGGTGGGGTGGGGTGGGGTGGGGGTGTTAGGTCTCAGAGCCTGGCCTCTCCTCACAGCCCAAGCGCTCTCAAGAGGGAGATGCACCTTGGGGTGCAGAACCTGCCTGGAGTTCCAGCCCAACAGAGCCTGATGAAAGAGACGCAAGAGTTCCAGCCTTAGCCTCATCCAATTCCAGGCTCAAGAGAGTGTAGAGATGGGTTTTTGGAGAGGGAACTTTTGTGATTTCTGATACCAGTGCTCTTGACTGAGAAAACAATCAATGGCCTGGGTTCCAGAAGATTCTAGAAGCTGCCAAGCTTTCTGGCTGTCTTAGTCAGGGTTTCTATTCCTGCACAAACATCATGACCAAGAAGCAAGTTGGGGAGGAAAGAGTTTATTCAGCTTACATTTCCATACTGCTGTTGATCACCAAAGGATGCAGGACTGGAACTCAAGCAGGTCAGAAAGTAGGAGCTGATGCAGAAGCCATGGAGGGATG
>NC_034591.1:160170321-160192811 GCF_900095145.1 Mus pahari
CATGGAGGCATTTCCCCAACTGAAGCTCCTTTCTCTGTGGTAACTCCAGCTGTGTCAAGTTGACACAAAATTAGCCAGTACACTGGCCTAATGCTCACCATAGGAAAGTGAAAATGACCACGACGTGAGAGCTTCAGTTTGGAATTTTAAGAGTCTCTCACGTCCTTTGCTGGTCCCTAGCTTACTGTGTAGGGGAAGATCCCCTTGGACTCTGATAGTCCTGCCCTCTCCCTTCTCTGTCAGAATCACAGATGTTTGCCACCAGCGCCACCCAACTTCCCAAAGAAGTTTTTGTATTTTGTGCCTGCAGCTCTTTGTCATGTTAGGTGATTTATAAGTGGAATCATTTGTGCCCATTAAAGGTAGATCTGAGCTATGGTGTGGCATGCCACAGTCCCAAACACTATGCAGGCAGAGGTAGGAAACTTGGATGCCCAAGACTAATCTGAGGTAGTGAATTTGAGGCCAGCACAGGCTACAAGACCTTAAGGGGGGGAATGTAAAACTGAGAACCTTTCTTAAGGTTTTGGTTTGTTTTAAAATGTGTAGGTCTGTGGGGAAGTATGTGTTCATGAGTGCATTTCCCAGAGGAGCCAGAAGAGGGCAGTGACTATCCAGAGGCTGCAGTCATGGGCAGTCCCGGAAAGAGGAGAACTTAACCATCATCTCTCCTGCCCTAGGCAGGGAACCTTCTAAAATATCTACATTCACTTAAAAGGAACACATGCTAACAAATACCAAGTGAGATCTAGGTCTAAACAGCTGGAATGTGTTTGTTTTTGTGACAGGGTCTCATGGTGAACTCAAACTTGTCTCCCTGCCTTAGCCTCCTAATTGAGCTAGTTACTGTCTTGTATCACCACACCTGGCTTGATCATTTTGTTTTTTTGTTTTTTGTTTTTTTCCATTAAAAATTTATTGAGAAGGCACTTCAGCCCCATCCTTTTGTTCTTATGGTGAAATCCTTGCCGTGCATGGAATTTGGCAACATATTCTAATTTGCTTTCTGTTGCTGTGATCAAACACCAAAGCACCTTTCAGGAGGAAAGGCTATCTAGTCTGTCAGTGGGAATCCATGCAGGAATGAAGGCAGATTATCTTTGTGAGTTCAAGTCAGCCAGGGAAACATAGTGAGACCTTGTCCTAAAACAAAAAAAGAGGAAGGAATATAGAAAAAAAACTGGCAGGAATATAGAAAGCAAGATTTTCTAGATGGGCAGATAGAAAACACAGTGACTACCCAGGCTAGGATTGGGTAGCCTGGGACCTAGTCTGTCTTATTAGGGTGTATCTTATACTTTAGACGGGCCACTATTAAAACCACATAGATTGTTTTCCAGAGAATTACTGTGACTGTCCATAATGAGCTAATTGTTGACATTACATGGTGTGCAAGTCTTAAACTTTAATATTTTGAAAAGTGGCAAACATTTATACTCTGGGGCAAACTCCAACTTAAGAGTATGGTTAGCCTGATGTGATGGCGTACATTTCTAATTCTAGAACTTGGGAGGCTGAGGCAAGAGGATTATCACTAGTAAGTTTAGAGCAGAACAAGCTGCTTGCACACTCTCACGCTCGTGTGTATGTATGTGTGTGTGTGTGTGTGTGTGTTTTGAGATATTGTTGGACTCCAGTCTACCTACTCTTTCCTTCTGGGTACTGGAGTTCCTTAATCCTGCACATTATACCTGGTGGCAGTCATTTTTAACAGAGATGAAAGGAATGCCTGAGCATTCTTGGAAATAAAGTTTAAAAACAGAAACCGAGGTACTCAAAATTATATATGTGTGTCATGCAGTTTCTTGTTTCTGTTCTGGTTTCCAGCGTGAGTGTATCTCTATCCACGTGGGGCAGGCAGGTGTCCAGATCGGCAATGCCTGCTGGGAACTGTACTGCCTTGAACATGGCATTCAGCCTGACGGTCAGATGCCAAGCGACAAAACCATTGGCGGGGGGGACGACTCATTCAACACATTCTTCAGTGAGACGGGAGCCGGCAAGCATGTGCCCAGAGCAGTGTTTGTGGACCTGGAGCCCACTGTGGTCGGTAGGTGCTTGGGGCCTGAGTGGAGGCTTTCCTGGGAAACTGGGGTGTCTCAGGAAAGCCCACTGAGATCTGTGCAGAGTAGACAGGCTGTACGTATACATATAGACATATAGTATGTAGTATTGTGACTTTGTTGGGTGAGAAAATTAAAGTTGTATGAGCTGTATGATATGTGTACTCTCAGTGATATATATTTCCTAGGAGAAACTGTTGACATTCATGCATAATGGAATTGAATAGTCCTTGCCTGAAAGACTCACAGTATGTATGATCTCTCTAGATGAAGTACGCACCGGAACCTACCGGCAGCTTTTCCACCCAGAGCAGCTGATCACTGGGAAGGAAGATGCAGCCAACAATTATGCTAGAGGTCATTATACCATTGGCAAGGAGATTGTTGACCTGGTCCTGGACCGGATCCGAAAACTGGTAAGAGGGTTGTAGAAGAGGCTTCATATGATGGTTGTCCTGATCAAGAGGGTCACAGGTAGTAAGGGAGTTATTTTGGCAAAATGGTTAGGATCAAGAATCTATCACAAGTTTACCAAAATATCTTACTAGCCTCTGCTGAGATGCATCTATAGGTCTTCACTGTATTTGAAGACAGTGTGTATGTATAGTAGACAGTCTGAATTTGCATCAGTTTGTAGAAATGAAATGCAGGGTGGAAGTCAGAATGTGGCTTTGTAGGCACTGGCTTATGTACTCTGGTTTTACTACCACAGGCCGATCTGTGCACGGGCCTGCAGGGCTTCCTCATCTTCCACAGCTTTGGAGGTGGCACAGGGTCTGGGTTCGCATCTCTGCTGATGGAGCGGCTTTCAGTGGACTATGGCAAGAAGTCCAAGCTGGAGTTTGCCATTTACCCAGCGCCCCAGGTTTCTACAGCAGTCGTGGAGCCTTACAACTCCATCCTGACCACGCACACGACGCTGGAACATTCCGACTGTGCTTTCATGGTGGATAATGAAGCCATCTATGACATCTGCCGGCGCAACCTGGATATTGAACGTCCCACATACACCAACCTCAATCGTCTGATTGGGCAGATTGTGTCGTCCATCACAGCCTCCCTGAGGTTCGATGGCGCCCTGAATGTGGACTTAACAGAATTCCAGACCAACCTGGTGCCATACCCTCGGATCCACTTCCCCCTGGCAACCTATGCCCCAGTCATCTCTGCTGAGAAGGCATACCATGAGCAGCTGTCAGTGGCAGAAATCACCAACGCTTGCTTCGAGCCAGCCAATCAGATGGTCAAGTGTGACCCTCGCCATGGCAAATACATGGCCTGCTGCATGTTGTACAGGGGGGATGTGGTTCCCAAAGATGTCAATGCAGCTATCGCCACCATCAAGACCAAGCGCACCATCCAGTTTGTAGATTGGTGCCCGACTGGATTTAAGGTAGGACTGGGTGCTATGACAGTTCTATCTGCCAGTGAACCACAGGTTCTGCCTCAGGGTCATAGCTTTGGGCAAGCTCATGGCCCTTTCCATGTCAGGCTCCAAAGAAGGCATTTATAGTAATTAAGTTGCTAAGTGACTTTATGCTTCTCCAAATACTGGGTACCCTTTCTTAAAACCATCAATCACCAAACCTTAAGTGGACAGATGAGTTTTCTCAGTCAGTGAGACGTTGGGAAGGTCAGGACTTCCAAGGGAGGGTGTGTCTTTTACCAGGTACCAGCTATGCCTTGCTCAGGTTTCCTCCCTGTGGAACCTCTAGTTCAGAAGTAAAGAGCTGGCCTGTAGGTTGTATAAGTTAGGGGCCGTCTGTCCCTAAGAGTAGAGTCGACCAACACCAAGAGGACATTATTAATCTCTTAGTTGTGAGGAGTTGTTTTTTGGTTCATTTATATTTTTATTACTATTTTGGTCGATACCCCTGTGGATTACCACACATTCTTTTACGACCATTTACTTGGGCTACTAGTGGTGGTAGCTACTGCTGGTTTCCATGTTTCAAAGTTAAGTTTTAGCTTGGCATTCGTGGTGGCACATGCATATGATACCAGCACTAGAGAACGTTCAAGGGCATCCTTTGTCACAGTGAGGATCAAAACTATGGAAGGCTGAAAAGCTGAACTGCCCCGAAGCTTAGGAAACTTTTTAAAGCTTGTATTATAAGACAGGAGGTCTCTGCAGAGTCCAAGCAGACTATGCCGCCTCTAGGTGATGTTGGTTGTCGGGGCTGCAGAGAGGAGCGAAGGACACGTGTTCTTCCTTAAAGTGAGAATAGAGTTCTCGATCAGGGGAGGGCCTGTTGTTTCTTTGTCCTTGCTGCTCCCAGCTCTGGTCTGCCTATGACCTAGCTGCAGCCAACAGCCGTGTGTAATGAGGGTGTAAAGGGTCACCTCCTTAGCACATTGTGGGTGTTTATCACCCTTTACCTCCACCATGTTCTCCTTGGAGTTTACTGCTTCCTGGGTGTTTTCTACACTGTAAGGCTGGTCGGTTACGTATGCAACATGCTTCGGATAGATTTACATGATATACCGGGATTATAGGATTCTCATTCTTTTGTCTTTGTTGTACTGTGAGGGTATATGGTGATTCAATATGTTGTTTCCAATTTGGCCATTAGTGGGTCAAGTAAGCACTTTACAATCTTTGAAGATGTTGCTTTGTGAAGGTGATTATTCACTCCCCAAAGTATTTAAGTTTAAGCTGGGTCCACAGTTCCCAGTTTACATTTCTGAGGTCAATATAAACTTCACTGTTTTTTCTCCTTCTCTGGCAGGTGGGTATTAACTACCAGCCTCCTACCGTGGTCCCTGGGGGAGACCTGGCTAAGGTGCAGCGGGCCGTGTGCATGCTGAGCAATACCACTGCCATCGCAGAGGCCTGGGCCCGCCTGGACCACAAATTTGACCTTATGTACGCCAAGCGGGCCTTTGTGCATTGGTATGTGGGAGAAGGCATGGAGGAAGGGGAGTTCTCAGAGGCCCGGGAGGACCTGGCAGCACTGGAGAAGGATTATGAAGAGGTAGGCGTGGATTCCGTGGAAGCAGAAGCAGAAGAAGGGGAGGAATACTAAGGGCATGGGTCTGGCTGGCAGCCGTCCATTTACATCTTCCCCACCATTGACACTAAAGGATATGTTTACTTATTAAAGTTTCTAAATGGAGGTATTTGCTTTCCTGTGTGCTGTGTTGTCTAACAAACCTCCTTTCAAGATACCTGTATTTTCCCAGTAATTTTCTCTGAGGAAAGCATTACCATTTTTCCTAAGAAATGAAAAACATGTCTGTAGGTTAAGTTTTAAGTTCTAAGGACATTATGATAAGGAGCTTTATTTGTAAAGTACTGCTTGACCGGCACGGCACAGAGGTGGCCTTCTACCCTGTCTTGGGCTGCTCAGAGGGGTCCCTCTGGACCTATGGTGTGTGTCTTGGGACTTATCGTGCAGTGCCTGACACTTCATTTCCACTGACATCATTAGCTTTCTTCCTCTGCTTGTTGCACTGCTGTTGAGGTATTCCAGAGCTACCTCCCATCAAATGGCCCCAGGTTGTACTGAGGCCATCTTCTAGCTAGCCCCAATTCCTAGTATGGAATTAAGTGGTGAGAACTAGTATTGGTAAGCTCTTCTATGCGAGAGCCATGAGTTTGCTTGGATGGCCTTTTTTATCAAGGACCCAGGACCATATCTCAGCACAAACCACAAAAGGAAGCCTCGAATGAGGGGAGACTGTATTCAGCACCCAGTGCTCCAAATCAGAACTATGTAAGACTGGCTGCAGGCAAAGTGGCCCAGATCTGAGGGAGTTTGGGGCCCAGTAAGAGGGAGAAGAGAAAGGGGTGATAGGCTGCCAGCTGAGACCGAACATGAAAACATCTAAACTCAAAGGAAGAGGAGCGAGCTCTGGTCGTCACCTGGCAGAGGTGTGCTTGCCACGCATCATGCAGTAAGTATCATAGCTGTTGTTCATACATTGGCCAGAAATGGGCATGAGTGTGGCCTGCATATGAATACCAACCTGCTGGGAGCAGCAACAGCTCCAGATAGTATAGGCCCCTTGGGCCAAAAAACAGAAGTAGGCAGAATTGGGGCTCAAGTCCCCAGCTTTTCCTTCTCTGTTGGCTTCTATAGGGAGCTCCTACTGGTTTCCTGGGTTTGTTAACCTATTTTCTCAGATCTCTACCTTCCTGCCAGCTACATAATATTCCTAAGCCAGAAATGTGCCCTGCCAGTCAGTCTAAATCTGAGTTTATGTGTCTTTTAAAATAATTCTTGAATTCCATTCTTTTTGTAAAATATTTATTTTATGTATATGAGTACACTAGCTATCTTCAGACACACCAGAAGAGGGCATCAGACTCCATTGCAGATGGTTGTGAGCCACCGTGTGGTTGCTGGGAATTGAACTCGGACCATCTGGAAGAGCAGTCAATGTTCTTACAGCTGTCTCTCCAGCTCTTGAATCCCATGGTTATTTAGCTGGGGCCATGTTCATAGGACAGCAGCTATGTGGAGGTCATAGGTCAGCTTGCAGGAATTGGTTCTCTCCTTCTGCCACATGGGTCCTAGTGGTCCAACCGAGATGATAATTGTCACTAAGTGTCTTTAGCCAAAGAGCCATCTGGGCTTTTGTCATTTTTGTTTTGTTTCATAGCCCAGGCTGGCCTTAAACTCAAGGTCCTGCTACTTCCAAGTGCTGGATTACTGAACTACCCTTCCCATGTAATCCTGACACTTGTAATAAACCCCAGCTTTGTGGCTCCCCTTTCCTCATGTCATAGATAATCGAGACTCTCCCACCTCCTTCCAAGTCCTCAGCCTTCACTCCTCCGACCTGCTGAGAACTGCACATGTGCATGTGGACACACACACACTGAGAATGCTGTTTTCCACCTCCAACATCGCTGCTCTCAGCGAAGGCCCATCTGTACCCACCTCTGCTCACTCAGGTGCACTGTGGTAAGCAGAAGCACTTAGAATGTATTATCCAGAATGAATGGGCACTTCCTCTCTGCACTCAGCAGGGAGCTCTTTAAGGGCCACACACACTTAAGTGGATACCCAGTCAGCGTCCACTGCCTTTATTCTAGCCCACAGCACCCTTACCCAGGGACTTTCATCCAAAAAGAGAGGAGTCCCCTGCCCCCAGGTGTACTGCTCTCTGGTTTCATGGGGCTTGACCCCACCCTTTCCCAGCTTTTCCCCACTTAGGTATCTATTTCAACTGGCTATTCTCACACTGTTTCCTGAGTTTTAAATAGCTGATAATTTTGACTAAAAAAATCTCACAGGGTTAATGAGATTTAGGTGAGAAAATAACAGGCATGGGTGTGGTACAGGCTATGTCCAGTTTCATAAATAAATAAATAAATAAATGCTATTACAGCCTGTATCATGAAATTCTTGAGAATAGATATAGGGGAATCCTATGACAATGGAGTTCAAAAACCAATGAGAAATAATGATTTAAAACAGAGGCAACCCCTGTCTCAGGAAGTCTAAGAGACAGAACAGAACTGGGCCGTCGAGAGAGCCGGACTGAGAGTTATCGAGAGAGCTGGACTGAGAGTGGCTGATCGACCCTTGTAGAATGTGGTAAAGTGAGTATAGCCATGTAGCGTGCATGGAGGAGAGGATGGAGGGAGGGAATGAACAGAAAACAAAAACCAACTGACCAATGCAGAGAGACCAGCCCTGAAGGAGTCTCGGGCAAAGGCATCACGGATGCCCCACCCCTGTGGGACCCCGCGGACAGGAACAGCTCCTGGCCTGCAGCAACCAGGGACCCCAATAGCAGCTCCTTTTCCCTCTTAATACCCCACTAGCAGTCTCTCTTTACAGGTAGGTGTTGAGATCCATGTAACTCAGGAGCCAGACTTGATAATGAATCCCAGTAGGTATTCATGATTTAGGAAAACATTCCTTTCCAGGAGCCTGACTTTCTTAACAAGAATGATGTGTCTACACAGTAGAATAGAGATAATTAGCAGGAATCATTAGTGGTGCTAATGTGCAGGAGCCACTTTATATGGGGCATTAGGATAATGTAATTTGCCTGTTTGCTAATGAGTGATCGTTTTCTGTTTTGTTTGAATAAAACTAGAAACTGAGGGCACATTTAATAACTTGCAGAAATTCAAACTATTACAACTCTCAGTGCTAAAGAAGAGGCTCCCAGACTCTGAACATGGCTTGAGCTAGCGGAACTGTCATTCCATAAAACAGCTTACCAGCCAGCCCCCTGAGGCTCCTTGGGCGCCCACCTCACACAAGCACACATACCTAGGATTAAAAATATATCTTTAAACATTTTTTAAAAGAAAAGGCGGCCTCTGTTCCACAGACAGGAAAACCTAACCTTTCCTGCTGCTGCTACAAGAGGTCGTTTTTATTAAAGTTCCCTTTGCTGAGGGGGGGGGGGGGGTCCTTCAGAAGTCTTTACTCTGTTTGTTGCCTATTTCATCAGGTTTTAAATCAATATGCGTTATTATTCCTCCCCACATGATAGTGATTTTAGCATCAACAAAAGCACAAAAATCAAGTTCAGAGGCATACCAAATGTTACTTCAGGATGTAATTATTGTTGCAATCATCCTTAATTTAGCTAACAATCTTAATTAGGCCAATCTCCATTACAAGTACATTTTAGGGAGCTGGAGAGTTGCCCCAGCAGTTAAGAGTACTTGCTCGTGTAGAGGACCAGGGTTCAAATCTCGGCACCCACATGGCAGCTCATGACCTTCTGTTACTCCAGTCCCAGGGGATCCAACACATGTTGCACAGACAAAACACTTATGCACATAAAATAATCTTTTTAAAAGGACGTCTTAGGGGAAGAGAGGCAACTCAGCAGCTAAGAGCACTGGCTGGTCTTGCAGAGGACCCAGATTCTATTCCCAGCACACACATGTTGGCTCAGTCACCCAGAGCCCCAGTTTCATGAGGGTTTCATGCCTTCTTTGGACCGCCTCAGATACCAGGCATGCACATGGTATATATCTGTTTATGTAGGTAAAATCATATATGTACAAAGACATTAAGTCTTAAAAATGATTTTAATATAAAGAAAACTCAGGATGTCTTTTATTCATGAATATTTGTGCTTTGTACTACCTTTCTTTAAGACTTCATGTTTCACTAGAAGAGGATAAATTTAGCATATATGTCCATCCTACCTGTTGTGTAATAACAGACTAGCAAAGAATGTTTTGAAGAGGTGAGATATAATTTGGTTGGTAGAGTGCTTCTCTAGCACACATGAGGCCCTGGATATGGTCCCCACCACCACATAAACCAAATGTGGTAGTGCAAACCTACGATCCCAGAACACAGGAGGTAGAGATGGAAAGATTCAGTCCCAGTCATCCTCAGATTCATAGGAAGCTTGAGGCCACCCTGGGCTTAGAGACTCTATCCAAAAATACTGAATGTATTTGGAATGCTTAAAAGAATAAGACCAAAATAAGAATGAAAAAGTTGACCAGTAAGGTGCTATGGGCCCCCAGATGTTACTAGTTACTCTATTGCTTACCCCCCAGAATTTGACAGTGGAGCTTTGTTGCTAAAGATACTACATATTTGGGTAACAGAACACAAAAGTTATTAAACTGGTACTGATCTGGAAGTTTCATCCCTACTGGTAGTTTTCATAGTGTTGGAAGGATCTGTATGCTCCCAGAGGAAAATAGTAATTTTACTCATCGGCGAACCCTGCAAGCTTCAATAATGACTTGCCTGGTAATAGTGGCATGAGCATGGAAGTAACCAAACCACTTTCTGATTGGATTTAAGTCTTGCTGCATGCTATGAAACCCATACCTGGAACCATTGTTGGGCTAGACAGGTCATAGGCTGTAGGAAAGAACCTACCGCTGTTATTCTGCAAAATGGACATAGTATATTAAACTGACTCCTAATGACTTACCATGTACCCATAGATTAATGTGTCCCTCAACCCTTTGCTGTGGATGGTGATTAACAGACCCATAACTGGCCAAGGTGCGAAGATTAAAAGACTGGAATGCTTAGCCTAAAAATGGAATATCTACACTGTGTCACTTCTCCAAAGGCTCAGGGGTAAAAGACAAGAAAGGGGGTGGAGAGACAATGAGAGCCAGGGGCACTGAATAACCATCCATGATACGATGTCATCTGGCTGTAACAGGACAGCTGCACGTGTGAAGCAGTTATGACAACATGTATAAGTCCTTCATATGCTCAAGTCAAACTAGATCCCTTCATGGAGAGGGACAAGAAGTCCCAGCCCTAGCTGTGGAGCTATCAGCAGCCAATAGTGAGAGGGGAAGCCAGCTTTCCTTTAAGGATATTACAACTTGTAAGCTGACCATCCTACAGTGGAAGGCCACACATCCATGAATACAGCACAACTTGGACTTGAGGAAGGCAGAACATAAGGGGTGGAAGCAGAGATGAATCTGGGAGGAGTTGGGGAGGGGCGAGTATGGTCAACTCATTGTAGGAAATTCTTGAACTATAAAAGTATGTGATTTAAGAACTAAAGAAAGAAAACGGATATGGACATTTTCTTTGATACAGTAGAAGACCAGTTGCCAGACTCATGTTCCTGTTACCCTCAGGCAGTCCTGTGAGTAACCCTATCCCATGCTCCTGTAAATAACCCAAAACAAATTCTCACTCACCAAGCCAGACAGTGTCCCTCTGGTGTGCCATCGCCTGAGGTGGGATGGAGGGGAACAGAAACAGATTTCCTAGGAAAAGCCATTCGACAGTCAAGATGGCCCTCTGGGGAAATCGTAACATCTTTCTAGTGAGGTGTCCTGGGGGTGTTGACCAGCACAGGACGGTGCAGTTCCACGTTCTCCCATATTTAGATTCGCACACAGAAACTAAGCAATTGTTTAGGAAACAAGAACAGCGTGTGTATGAAACCGTCAGAGGTTTTCATTTAAACCTGTTTTAGAATTATTTACTTCAAGTTATGGGAGAATTATATTGGAAGCCAATACCCTGGTTTAACTTTTTAAGGGCATCTGTTTTCATGAGAAGTCTTCTGTCTCTAAAAGCAGTGACCCTTCTTAGCCAGGGCGACAGGCCAGCTAGCCCCAGTTTCTTTTATCTGTGGCCAGGGGCAGGACACATCCTAGGAAGACCTCAGGAAAGACTGTCGAGGGTACGCTGGGCAAGCTGACACTTGCTCAGCAGTGAGCTGCTTCACAGACTCCAGACCTCTGAAGCCTCATTCCTGGCTAGTTAGTGAGCACCCTGCCCTGAGCACGGATGACCGCTCCACACATCTTCCCGTACCGTGTGAGTGATGGTGGTAACCATGACTACTGACAGCTTTGCTCAGATGTTATCCTTGGAAACAGGTAATCTATAAACCCAGGAGGATTTTGCTGGCTGGATATTTCTAAATATATTTGCCACCTGGGGAGAGTAACAGCTTTGTTTCAGGAGAAATCCTGTAAGCAGAGATAAGCAGGCTTTGTTTTTCCCAATTGAATAGCAACCGACTTTCCCCAGGTATTTGAGTCTCAATTGCTGCCTTTTAAAAACCTTACTCCAGAAAGCATCGTACTGTCTTCCTGAACTCCACTCCTCTGGACCACAGCTGCCGAGTTTCTTCATGAATGGAAA
The DNA here is from genome assembly GCF_900095145.1 of Mus pahari. Classification (NCBI taxonomy): domain Eukaryota; kingdom Metazoa; phylum Chordata; class Mammalia; order Rodentia; family Muridae; genus Mus; species Mus pahari. The sequence goes on from NC_034591.1 coordinate 160,181,954, forward strand.
CACAGTGTGTATTTCATAGGCATTTTTGAAGGTGGCACAGCAAGACTAAAGTCCACTCATGCTCAGCTGTTGACAGATAGGAAAGAACACTGTGGGAGAGGCAGGCACAGGCTGTCCCCACCCCCTGCTGCCCCCAAGAGCCATTCATCCTGACTAAATTCCCTAGAGCCATGGTTCTCAACCTTCCTAATGCTGTGACCCTTTAATACAGTTCCTCGTGTGGTCGTGACCCCCAACCATATAATTATTTTCATTGCTACTTTATAACTTTAGTTTTGCTTCTGTCATGATTTGTAATGGAAAGATGTAATATGCAGGATATCTGGCGTGCGACCCCTGTGAAAGGGTCATGAGTCACCACAACTACAGGTTGAGAACCCCTGCCCCGAACAATTCACTCTCCCCTGTTCATCTACAAGCAACCCCTATCAGCAGGGAACCTTGGGTGAGTCCTTTAATGTAAAGAGCAGAGCTGCCTTTTCTGCCAGCCAGATGAACACCATTTCTGTAAACTATGATGCACAGAGAAAAGTCTAACCTGATGCTTATCAGATACCAGACTGAACCATCCCCAGGGCAGGTGGAGAGGGAGGGAAATGCCAAGAGGCAAAATCTGAAGGAGGGTTCCGTTAGTAGTAATTTCACTATATGAGTTAACTATTATAGGGTTCACTATACGAGTTAACTATTCCAGGGTTCACTGTACGAGTTAACTATTATAGGGTTCACTGTACGAGTTAACTATTATCGGATGCTACAGTTACTAAGAGGCCCAGGAGGATGCTGGCAGTTTCTGCACGTCTTACCATATGGCACTGGTTCTCAACCTCTGAGTAGCACCCCCTTCACGGTTGAATGACCTTTTCACAGGAGTCGCCTAAGACTATCAGAAAACACAGATATCTAATCCATTACAATTCATAAAATAGCAAATTATAGTTATGAAGTAGCAATGAAAATACTTTTATGATTTTGGGGGTCCCCCACAACATGAGGAAGTGTATTAAAGGGGCTCTGCATTAGGAAGCTGGAGAGCCGCTCTAGAGGGGTTACTCGCTTCCCAACTTCATGGGCAACAGTAATGTCTTGTTCACTCACAGAGCCAGGCTAAATTGTGCGTTCTCTGTTCTTCCCATGAGTTCTCATTGGGTTCTGTGTGTGTGTGTGTGTGTGTGTGTGTGTGTGTGTGTGTGTGTGTGTGTGTGTGTGTGTAGAGTTCTTCAGGTCCCCTGCACCTGGAGTTACAGGCAGTTGTGAGCTACTCAGTGTAGGTGGTGGGAACTGAGTTCTGGTCCTCTGCTAGGGCAGCAAGAGCTCTGAGCTGTTGAAGATGAAGTCTCTCCACACACACAACGGCAACTCTATTCCTTTGTTTAATAAAATGGAAGTGACCATACTGTGTGACTCTTGACTAACTGGGTACGTTGCGACTGAGCATGTACCACTGTGCCCCCGTGTTGGGTTAGCTACCTGGTGACCCTGAGTCTCTAATATTGGTGAGTGTGATAAGAAGAGGCTTGCTGAGTGGTTTGAGTGTGGAGAAAGGTTGCCGTACCCCCTGAAGTAATTACAAACAGCAGCATGCTCTGAGTACCACCCGAGGCCCCCGTGATAGGGTAAGGAATTCAATCTACAAACCTTCAGGTCAATCATAACACCCATTTCAAGTCAGATGGGTGCTTTACAATATTAATTAGATCTTATCTCTCTAATTGTTTATAGCTCAGTAATTTAAAAAAATGTATACATTTGCATCTGGACACTTTCCAAGCACCACATTTATAGAATGCCAGTGATTGTTTTGGGTTTCCATAATGCCAAAGACTGATGTGGTCTGAGGGCAAGGGCAGAGCTGGGGCATAGAAGCAGCTTCAGTCTCACTGGGGACCTGAGCTTAGCCACGACTGGCACCCTGTCCCCTTTGCAGCACGCCCTGCCCAAAGTGACGTATATGTGCCGCTGAAGAAGAGGGCAGGAGCAAAACGGAGCCTGTGTTAGGCGTGAGCTCAGCCTGCTTATAAAAGAAGACACTGGGTGCCAGAGCTGAAGGTGTCACAACTCCATCCCAGCCTGCTTGTGACACCAAAGAGTGAAGCACGCTGGGAGCCTTCAAGTCGTTTCACATTTCTTTCCTGCTTTCAGGAGTTATTAAAAAAATAATTTATCATTAACTTTTAAAAAAATTGGCCAGACTTCAAAAAATGTGATTAAATATACTATCTTTTATAGTGCTCAACCATGTGTGTATGTGTGTAGATCAGAGGGCAACTTGCAGGAATTAAGTTCTCTTACCTTGTGGGTCCTAGGGATGGAACTCGTGGCATCAGACTTGGCAGCAAGCACCTTTACCTGCTGAGCCGTCTTGCTGACCCCTTTTACAATACTTTATAGCCAATTCATTTCTTAACAAGTTCATTCTTTTAGTAATTACAACAGACTGATAACAATTCTACCTCAGAAACTGGATTTTCCTTACAAAGTATTGTCTATGTTTTTCATTGTTTAGTTCATCGTTGTAATGCTATGTGTCTAACTTGGACCTTCTCACGGGCTAGTCAAATACTTTCCTGCTGGGTTATACCTCGGCTCTGTGTAGTTTTGGTTTCTAGTTTGTGTGTTTTGTTTTGTTTTTGAAACAGGGTCTCACTGTGTAGACCTGACTGGCCTCAGACTCACAGAGATCTTCCTGCCTCTGCTTCCAAGTGCACCACCATGCCTGGCCTGTTAAGATTTTTTTTAAATCTCCATTTCCTTCCCTAATACCCCGCAAACATCTATAACATACAGCTGTGTCTTGTGAGGCTGAGCTGGCAATGTACTGTGAATAACAACAGCAGTACACGTTTGCTACTTCCACTTCCCCGGCTGTAATTAAAAGTAAACTCATGTCCCTGAGACAGCTTCATGGAGAGGGCAAGTGACTAAAAACACCACAAAGAAAATTAAAGCTATAAATAATTGCCTCATCATCCAAATGGCTGAGTATTCCCTGGGAACTGAAAGGCAGCAGGCTCCAGTAGAAGCCCATGGGAAAGAGTCCAGATTTCCACTCTCTGTTATAGACAGAAAATATCAACACCATGGGCTAACCTCATTATAGTCAGGGCAGAACCATAAGCAGGCCATAGGAACCTCACTAAGCTGTTGGGGGGTTCCCTGGAGACCTTGCTATAGAGTCACACCTGGGGTGCTTGGTAGTGTCACAGAAAATGAGGATCTGATGGTCTAAAATGTTTTCACTAATCTTTGTGTATGTGTGTGTATGTATCTTTATGGTATTTATACACTGTGTGTGTGTGAGAGAGGGGGGAGGGAGGGAGGGAGGGAGAGAGAGAGAGAGAGAGAGGCCCCCATCTGTGCCCTGTGCTCAGCCTGTGAGCTCTAGCCACACATGATAACTGCACACATGCTACTGGCTAAAGCGTATTGATTTAAAAATATATGATTTTACTCTGCTTTATGTGTTCTTTCTACTACATTTTGGAGATTTATTTTTATTATTTTTAATTGTGTAAGTGTGCATGGGTGTGTGTTTGTGTGTACATGTAAGAGCAGTACCCACAGATTCCAGAAGAGGGCATCAGATCCCCTGAAACTGCTGTTACAGGTGAACATGAGTTGTTGGAAAACAAACTTAAGTTCTCTGGAAGGGTAGTGAGTGCTCTTACCCACTGAATGGCTCTCCTGTGAGTGACGGTCATCTGTCCCACACACGGGGTCTGCCACAGTCACACACTGAATAGCTCTGCTGTGAGTGACGGTCGTCTGTCCCCCACATGGGGTCTGCCACAGTCACACACTGAATGGCTCTCCTGTGAGTGACGGTCGTCTGTCCCACACACAGGGTCTCAGACATACTCTGAGTGGCTGGAGATGACATCTGCATGCAGCTCATGCCACTCCACTTCTCCAGAAAGCTAAGGCAAACCTAGTTTTCCAGACGGTGGCAAGTGCTAAAGATCACACCAGGGCTGGCAAGATGGCTCAGTAGGGAGAGACACTTGCCACAAAGCTTTAAGGCCTGAGTCTGATTCCTGGACCCTACATGATGGAGGTAGGTAACTTACTCCCGGAAGTTGCCCTCTGAGTTCCACAGCTGAGCCACGGCACATTCTGGTCCTCCCTCCAAACCTCACAAAATTAATATTAATGAGAAAAGCTTTTTTTCTTTTTAATATTCCACATCAAGTATCCATCTTACCTCCTGATACAAAATACAATTATGATCTTGAATTTTTCAAGGTTGAGCTGCATGGTTAATTAGTCAGGGGTTTCTCATAGTTCCTGACTGAGAGACCCATAGAGGATCTTGTGTCTCTGTTTCCAAACCCTTCACACTGATGAATGGCCAGGAGGGCGTGGCAGCTGGAACATGGGTGTTGTGTGGGAGGCAGTGCCAGAGAGCCAGCTGGTTACCTCCCGGAGGCTGCCAGGAAGCAGAGGACCTTAGCTGGAACTGGCGATGGGCCGTGACTGCCCCTTGGCTCTAGCCAGGCAGGCCCCACATCTACAGCACCAGCGGAGGACCAACGCCTGATCCTGTGGGGACCTTTCACACTCAAGCCCTGAGGGACATTTCACACTAACCCCGAGTCACTGAGTGAGTTGAGGAATAGACTTAGAGTAGCGTTTGGCACAAATGTTAGCCGTATTCCCAAGGAGGGAAAATTAAAATCTATGTGGTGTTTCCTCAATGTCTTTACTACAAAAGTTGTTGACGGAAGCTGGCTGCTGCAGTACTCTGTATGCTTAGCGCAGGAAGCTACTTTAACTGGAAGTGAAAGGTCACAGCCATACGGGGTTCACTGATTTGTATTTCACACATAAACTATTGGTTTTCATTCTGATGTACTGTGTGACAAGGCCTGAGACTCACAGCCCCTCACAGTCCCTCATCCCCACCTGACTTCCCTGGTCCTGACTATAAAATTAGCACTCTCCTGTGTCCAGCTCCCAGGGAACAGATGTTAGAGTGAAGCAAACAGACAATTTACCCTAATTAGCACCTGATGAGCAACGGAGGGTGAAGGGTAGCCGGCCTCCTACCTGTTGACTTCTCAGCAGGTGCCGAGTCACCGGCATTGTGCACACACACACACATACACACACACGTACACGTACACATACACAAACATGCACTCACACATGCATGTGTGCAGGCACAGACACACGCATGCATGCATGCGCACACACATACTTGCAGACATGCACATGTGTACACACACACACACACACACACACCCCGCTCTCCTGTGAGGAAAGGCCGTAAATCCCACCATTTCTGTCAGCACATTAAGCATTCCACGTTTTGAGGAAACTGCTGCTCTGAATGCGGGCCATCTTTGTTTCTCCTCGCCCTCCTTCCTGAACACAAACTGAGGTGCCTACATTTTGCTGACTCAGCAATTCTGCTTGGTTTAAGTTGTGAGCACCTATCGGAGAATAAAAAATGTTACCAAGTGAAGAACTAAAAGGGTTTCTCTAGGGTAGAAAGAAGGAAAGAGGAAGAGAAAACCTTGCTTTATCACAAAAACTCCCAGCTGAGACTCTGCGCTCCACCGTGCGTCCTGTTACCCCAGGAGGAGACCAGGGTGGCTTTGGAAGACTTCTGAGGCACAGACCTGATAAGATCAGCCGTAAGGTGTAAGGTGATGAGAACCGGGTGAGCACAACCCTTTGATCTGTACCCACAGTTTCTAGAAAATTTAGTTCTGTGTCAGACTGAAACCCAGGAGCCCACAGGTAATGCGTCGTATCACAGAAAGGCAGCATTTTGCTGTCTGTCAGAGAGATGAATCTATATCTTGTTCTGATCCAATTTACAGTGAACAGCCATAGTCTGGATCCATAGGAGAGAAGAAACGCAGGAGCATCCAGTCTAAGACAGGTCAGTCTTGGATGCAGAGGGTCCCTGAGGAAGGGAGCTTCGCCACATCTCCTGTAACCTCCCTCACAATTCCGACCCAAACCACTCTGAAAACCCTTTATAGAATGGAGAGCATCTCTCACCCTGTAACCATGCCTGGCCTGGAACTCTCTCTGCAGACCAGACCTCAGGCTCACAAGAGACTCACCTGCCTCTGCCTCCCAGCTGCTGGGATTAAGACACAGGCCTTCACACCTGGCCTGGAAACTCGTTCTATACAGAAGTCTCACGGAGAATTTCTCAGGCTACCTAAATTATACCCCCCCCTTTTATAAAGTACATTTTACAAATGATGTATTTATTCAGAAATATTCTTTCCTTTGCACGGTGGTTTGGATAAGAATGGCCCCGTAGTAGTGAAACATTCTGTCTCGGGGACATGAAGTGATTGCCTATGGGGTTCACATGTGTGGAGTTCATGTGGTGATCATGTGTGTAGAAGGCTGACACCGTGTTTACTCAGCGGAGCATTCCCTTTCCAAAGGACCACATTCTAGTTTCATCTCTTGCTGTGATAAAACACTGACCAAAAGCAACTCAGGGAGGACAGGGTCTATTTCAGCTCACCCATTATAGCCCACTGTCTACCATCAAGGAAAACCAAGGTGGGAGTGTGAGCAAGAGGGAGTGTGAGCAAGGCAGGAGTGTGAACAAAATGAGTGTGAGCAAGGCAGGTGTGTGAGTAAGACAGGAGTGTGAACAAGGCAGGAGTGTGAGCAAGGCAGGAGTGTAAACAAAATGAGAGTGTGAGCAAGGCGGGAGTGTGAATAAGACAGGAGTGTGAGCAAGGGGGAGTGTGAGCAAGGCAGGAGTGTGAGCAAGGTGAGTGCAAGCAGAAGGAGCCTGATGAAGAGGCCAGAGCAGAGCTGACCCCTGCTGGTTTGCTTCCAGGCTCATGTTCAGCTACCTTCCTTTTACTTTTTTAAACAAATGTAATTTATTTGTATTACTATGATTTATCGTATGTGCGTGTGTATGTATCAGAGCTCATGAGCAGAGGCACCTCAGGCATTGAATCTCCTGGAGCTGGACTTGTAAGCGGCTGTGACCTCCTGATGTGGGTGCTCAGAACCCAGCTCAGGTCCTCAGGAAGAGCAGGAAACACTTGTCGCCACAGGCATCTCTCCAGCCCACACCTGCCTTTTGTGTACAGCCCAGGTTCACCTGCCCAGGGCTGGCACTTCTCACAGACGTCCCAAAGGCCACTCCTATCAAGGCAACTTTTCAGTTGAAGTCCCCTGGTCCAAGTGTGTCAGGTTGACTGTGAAGCCTGAGCTGACTCACGCAGGCTTCTGTCTCACAAACAATGTTTTTCTTCCTGAATAAATAATGTTTGCATGGGCCTAAAAAGCAATGGGGTTTTGTTTTGAGGGGATCTGTTTGTACCCATTACCTACCTTATGTAGATACCTCTATCAGACTTAGGCCAACGAGTGATGGTTCAATGCTGAATAAACCCAGGTCATGACAGGCAAGTTGGCCTTCTTTCAGAAACCACATACACAGGGCAGCGCTAATTTTGGATAAGTTGCAAGTTCCTTGAGCAAAGTCTCTATAGAAGGATGGGGGAGTGGAAGTCAGGAAGACTTCCTGGAAGTTGCTATAAAAACCAATATTCAGCCTCTGTCTCCCAAACGCTGGGATTGAAGGTGTGTGGTCACTGCCGCTGCCTCCAGCAGCTGCCACCAGCAGCTGCCCCCTCTGCCGCACCACTGGGCTGGGGAAAAGTCTTAAATAGTTGTCTGATCACAGACTCTAGGCAGGCTTGTTGGAGAATGAGGATGGGTAGAGGCAAAGAAGTCAGTGGCCTTGCTGTAAGGCACCACAAAGTACATCTTAAACGTTTATCACCCATGTCTGTATGTACAGTGTGGGATACATGCCACAGTGGTGGTCAGAGGAAATGTTTGTGGAGCTCAGCTCAGGTCACCAGGCTTGTACAGCGAGGTAGTGGTCCACCAAGCCACCTCTCCAGCCCTCATTGTGTAAAGTTTGAAGGAGAAGACACTGTCCTTACGCTGTTCTTCACTCCTTGACTTTTTCATGTTCTTGGGCCTCTGCCAGCTACCAGTCACTGCATCTTTGACCTGAGGGCTTTTCCCAGAACTGAAGGACAACCTGGCTACAGACATCACAAACTGGAAGCGCCAGAAAGGAGCAGCCCTCCGAAGCAGCCCTGAGCCAGTGACCCTCAGAGGTGCCCTAGCTTGCCTTGCAGGGCAGTTCTGAGGCAGTGTTTGAATGGTTTCCTGGTGTTTCCCCAAGAGTAGGCTCTAGTCAGTCCGTGATCGCCAGCTTTAATAATGCGCTTTTTACTGGCGGGCCGCCTCCCCAGTCATTTTTGTGCTCTAGCGTTACCTTAAGACTGCACATTCTAAAGAGCCTCCTTGTGCTCCAATCACATCGCAGCCTGATGGGGCGGGGGCGGGGTTCAGATCAAAAGAATGAAACCCAGTCTACAGGTAGGAAGGCACCTTTAACTTCAAGTACCGCTTTTTAAAAAGAAACTTGTGTATATGTGTCTCTGCGAATGTGTGTACGTGGGTTGGGGGCGTGCTTCCGGGCTCACATTTTCTCAGCCAGGGTGGAGACCCACAGAAGCTATGCCTTGTCAATAACTCCCCAGATACTGAGGTGGTCTGAATGAAAATGGCCACCTTAGACTCAGAGGCATTACTGGAGGCGTGGCCTTCTTGGAGTGGGTGTGGCCATGTTGGACCGGGTGTGTCAAAACGTGGGCTTTGGGTTTTCAGATACTCAAGGCTGGACAAGTGTCACTTTCGCTTCCTACTGCCTGACAATCCAGATGTAGAGGTCCCAGCTACCTCTCCAGCACCGCGACTGCTGCATGCCACCATGCTTCTCAAAGTGACAATAATGAACTAAACCTCTGAACCTATAAGCTAGCCCCAATTAAATGTTCTCCTTTATAGAGTTGTTGTGGTCATGGTGTCTCTTCAGAAAATCAGAAACCCTCATGCGTGCTTACCCCCCCCCCCCGGCTGGAATGCTGACTGTTTTCATCTTATACGGGTCTTGTTCAGGCGGCCGCTGCTGCTGTGAATTCATGAGGGCAGTCATCCTGTCAAGTCCTCACCCCCCCCCCCCAGGGAACCTGCTCTCCCCAACCTCTGACCTTTACAGTACGTCTGCCACCTCTTCTGTGATGGTCCCTGAGTCCTGGGGGGAGGATGTAATGTAGACGTTCCATTTAGAGTTGAACACTCCAGCGTCATTCTCTGCACTTGGGCGGTGCTGAGTTTCCGCTTTAATTGCTGTCCACCACACAGAGGAACCTTGATGAGATCCGAGAGCTCACGGTTGATCTATGAGTAAAGACCTACAGATTTGGGGGTCACTTTAATACTTTGTCCATTTATCAAAGTAGTAGTAGTGGGCTTGTTCCTGGGCCTATGAGCTGCCCAGCCATGGGCTCTTGAGTGAACTGACAGTAACAGGCCTGCACTTCCCCCTGTGGAGCAGGGCTTAAATCCACCCAGAACTTGCCACGCTGGTCAACTGTACAGCTCGCAGGGTTCTCACCTGGTAAAGCTGTTGGTCCTCAACATCCTCAACCAAGTCTAATAATACAGGGCTTCCCATCTTCCACGAAGGTGGCATTGCGTTGCTGTCCTTCGGATCACAAAGGCTTCTGCTGGTCCACGTGCAGACTTAGACCCTTACTTGGTACTATTGAAGACAGTAAAGGTTTTAAAAGATAGATGTCTTCCAGCCATAAAGGCACGCCCTCCAAGGAATGTGCCCTGCCTGTTTCCTTCTCTCCTTTTCATGTCTGGGCCACAAAGGGACTGCCTTTTGTTCCAACACAACTGCCAGCCATGTCGAGTTGCCTCCCCACGGGCTCCACAGGAATGGAGTCAACCAACATGGATTGCTGTCTCTAAACTGTGAGCTAAAATAAGTTTTTTCTCTTGATGAATGGATTGTCTTAGATACCTTATGATAATAATGGCTCATCAGTCTATTTTTTAACTTTTCTGAATTCGGGACAAGGGAGGAACTCCAGCTCTGTGACACCTGTCCACTGCTTGTGACAGTCTCCAGTCTCGTGGGACCCGGAGGCAACCATTCAAACTTCACCTTCAGCTGCGCATCGAGCCCTGTGCAGGGTTACAGGCACTCTTCCAGAATACCCAGAAGAAGAGAAGAAACAATCTGTTTGGAGACTTGATCCCATGACAACAATGACCTGTTATTGTCCTTATTTGATAAAAACAGTATCCTCTGGTGTATAGGGAAAAACTTATTTTTTTTTGGAAAAGGATCTAGAAGACAACCATTTATAAACATCCAAATGCCCAGAAACGAACATCTGAACACCAGTCTCTGTTACTTCATTTGTGAAGACGTTTGGCCAGAAAAAAAGCAGATTGTTTCTATAAATAGTAACAGAACCACTGCCAAGATTCTGCTTTTCCAACTGTAACCCCAGAGTTACAGTTAGCTTTTCTTAGATCCAAGGTCACACCAGATAGTAAATGTCTGTGTTAATGGGTAGAGCAGAAAGTCCACAGGCTAACTGAGGGGCTCACAGGCACCTATGCGGTCTTTTAAGACTGCCTGTTGGCAGAAGACAGGATTGTTTTTTTCTAGAATCATCTATGAAAACCAGCCCTCTTCTTTAACAGGAATTCCAAAAGTTATAGTCTACTATAAAATCAAAATCATGTGGGAGTGAAAATCTGTTTTCTTCCAGAACGTTCCTTCCAACTTAACAATGTACTTATGCAACCTCAGAATGGAATGGCAGTGTCCCGGGCTGTGCCAATAAAATAAAGGTCTGTTCTAGAGACTTGGTGACCCTGTGACCCTGGCAGGAGTATGTAGAAGCAGAAACAACTTTGCCCATCAAGAAGAAACTCTCTCTCTCTCTCTCTCTCTCTCTCTCTCTCTCTCTCTCTCTCTCTCTCT
>NC_034591.1:160192995-160201832 GCF_900095145.1 Mus pahari
TCTCTCTCTCTCTCTCTCTCTCGTGTGTGTGTGTGTGTGTTTTACACAACCAGATAACTATAATGATGTCCCTTTATACAGACATTACCTCGAGGGGGGCATCAACTATAAAGAGTGGAGATAAATAAACCTGTCCTGTTGTGGAAGAGAGGATCTATTTTTACCTTGGTTTTTAGGAACAGGGGTGGGGGTGGGGGAGGGATATATGTCGCTCCACTTCATTTGTGAGTCTAGGGAAAGTTATTTCCCAAAACTTCCTTTTTTTATTCCCTCACAAATGTGCTAGGTGAAATCGAATCTCCTCTGCTTCTGACAGCCCAGGCGTATAACCAAATGGCAGCTGGGTGCAAAAAGAAAAAAGACTTAGGAAAAGATTCCTGTTAAAATACTGAAAAACAAACAAACAAAACAAAACAAAACAAAACAACCACAAAGGCCCATCTCACTGTGGAGAAGAGGAAGGGACCAAAAGAGTGTGGCAGCGAAAGGCGCGGTCCACGCTCCATCTGGAGGAAGACCCTTGAGTGACAGTTACTCAGTGGGTGGACTCAAACGCTTGAGTGACAGTTACTCAGTGGATGGACTCAGACGATTGAGTGACAGTTATGCAGTAGGTAGACCTCAGACCCTTGAGTGACAACAGTTACGCAGGGGCAGACCTCAGCTTGGCTTGCTGCCCAATGACTCTGGGTAGCACAGCAGACACAGGATGTCACCTGACAGGGCAGTGTGGGGGTCATTCCATCCCCTCACTTCAACAGCCACCTCCTGGAAAGAAGTGGATAAAGAAATCTGTCTTCTGTCATCCCTTTCTTAATTACCCCTTCCCTCTATCTCCTTCCTTCTTTCCTTCCCCCCTCTCTCCCTCCCTCCCTCCCCCATCCCTCCCTGTTTCCTCTTTCTCTTCTTCCTCCTTCTCTTCCATTATTCTTGTGACATTGGACAAAGTGTAAATGAGTATGCTCAGAGAAATCATGTTTCCCTACACTGTTGCCTAGGTCCATGTCTCCAGAAAGGATTGACTGAAGTGGAGAAGGACTGACCCCTCTTTGGGGGTGAGACAACCTCATAGACTGGGGTTCTGGGTGAATTTGAGAAGAGATAAAGTCTGGAAAGATAACTGAGTGGGTCGATAGGTAGGTCGATAGGTAGATCCCAGCCTAGCCGATTGTCAAGTTGACAAAGACGGGGGAAGACACCGGATGTCAATCTCTGTCCCTCAGGTGCACCCACGTGAGCAAGCACATCTGCTCACACATGCACTCAGCACTCACAAGGGAAGGGGGCAGGGAGAGCAGGCCGAGCAGCACCAGAATTCACCGCTCCCCGCTTACTGTTCTTCTGAGAATGAGAGAGCACTCTCATCCCCACGCTCCACCATCCCATCGCATTCGTGATGGACTGTAACCCCCTCAAACCGCAAGCCAGGCTCAACCCTTCCTCCCTTAAGTCTCCTCTAGACATGAGTTTGGTCACAACAGTGAGAAGAGTAACTGATATGCTCAATACAAATTCTATTTTCTAAGTATAAACTGAAAGCATCTTTTTTCCTCCTCCCAATAAGTAACTCTCTTTAAGTATTTCTGTGGCTTCCCTCCTCTTTCCCCAGTAAATAAACGCTTTTAAAATTTTCAGACTATTTTTAACTATTAAACAAGTGTCAGTCTTTAGGACACAGATCTGCTTGTTCTTTAAATGTCTATGCCTCTGACTCCAGTGTTTTTCCTTGTCTCTCCTTAATTTGGTCTACTTCATTCTCTATGAGTAGAGACAGGGTTAACCTTAGAAAGCAGTGTTTTGATCTGACCCCGTAGCCCTCCTTCCTCCTCCCTTCCAGATGCTGGCTCCTCCCGTGCTCTAGCAGTGGCCCACGCTGTCTCCTGAGGAAGCCGAGGTTCTTTGCAGAACCAGACTATGCAAACTTTCAGATCTGGACCACGGAATCTAGCCAAATCACTCACTCAGCTCCTACCGCCAGAAAATTAGAATCTGCAGGGTAAACGTCTACAGGAAGACAGCCTGGGTTATCCCCGGGAGACCATCTTTGCTGTTCCACGGTGGGTGTCCACACCAGGCTGGAACTGCCAGCTCACCACACCCAGCTGTATCTGTTGACATCACAGTACGTCACTGTGAAGTGCTTCTCAGAAGTCACTGCACTTTGCAGTACCAGTGGACTCCGACTGGGCCTAAGAGCTCTGAGTCCGTGCTGTTAGCAGAAGAGTTCTGGAACACCTTCCCCTATCCAGCTCCCCGCAGACCCTGTGGCTATGACCCTGCTGTCACCCTCCCTTGTCTTAGGAGGTACGGGCTGTGGCTGCAGAGGGAACAAGCTGCTCTCACAAGGATGACAGTTCCCTGTGGGCAGCTTTAAATTTCTCGGATCTTCCATTTCTCTCAGGGGCATGGCCTCAGAGGGTGTGTGTGTGGGTGGGGGGGAAGTGTCTGGTTATAGGGAAATTCTCAATACTGACTTTCGTTACAACGCCCTGGAGGGAGGTAGCTGGCCCACCCTCTTCTGTCATTCAGTACCTGGGACTCCACATTTGACATACTGTTAGCATGCCCAGATCTGAGTGAGTCCTTAGCATCAGCCTGGCTTCCTTCTGACCCTGCCTCACTGAGTGGGCGGGGCCCACGCCACTCCCTGGCTGAGGTCTCAGGGTGAACTGAGGAGGAGAAGTTGCCTAGCCTTTGCTTCCCGCTCTGCTAAGACCAACATGGAGTCTATGTTTAACCTAGGAGTAGGTTAAAGAATGGATGAAAACATTCTGGGTGTTGTTCAGCAGCCCGGTCATCCTCTCGGGCCTTTATCAGAGCCATGTACATTTTCCTCATGCTCATAACGTGAGGGCTCAAACCCCTCCTGACTCAGGTGTTCCAACATGCAGAACATATACCAAAGCACACTGAACAGTGTATCCTGAGAGTCAGGGTCCACCTCCGTGAGATCGTGAGGCTGGTACCCCAGTGCCTCTCAGCGTGACTGCCCCCTTGTTCATTGATGTGTTTGCTATTCCAGCAGAATGTTCTGGAAGCATTCCTCCCTCTTATAACCCGGGTGGAAGGCTACTGTGTTCTCTCCATTCTTAACTAAAACATGGCTGCTTCCCACAGGCCACAGATTCTTTTCAGTCTCCTCAACTGTGCTAAGTAACTAAGATTCCCATGTCATTCGACAAAACCTACCGCCGAGGTCCCAACGCTGTCACCCCACATTGCTTCTGAAGTCACCCCACATTGCTTCTGAAGTAAATACACAGGATTGTCCTTGATGAAGAAATCAAAATGACCTCGTTGATACAGGAAGAGCCTAGTGCACCAGCAGGCAACTGCAGGTCTGGTGGGAACCAGAGGGCACAGTGAGGCCTGGAGGAGATGCCCACGGGTAGAGAACAAGCCCGGAAGTGACAGGGGTGGGGGNGGGGGNGGGGGNGGGGGAGGCTCGGAGATCTTGAACACATGGCCAAGCTGCACTTCCTAACAGAATTACCTGGAAAACCTGGGAAAGATGCACCTTCCTGGGGGGTCACCAGGGGCCACTGGGGGTCGCTGGAGGTCACCAGCCTCCACTTAGTTGTAGCTATTCAGAGTAGTTTTAGTGCCAACATTCAGTGTTCTGTCTGCTTACACGAAAACAGGAAACAATGGATAAACATTTTTTTGGCAATAACTTCAAATCTCTACACTCACGGAGGTCTTATAAGCAGACTTCTCAGGAGATATAACTCCAACTTTTATTTTGTGTGTGTGTGTGTGTGTGTGTGAGAGAGAGAGAGGAGAGAGAGAGGGGGGGGGCAGACAGACAAGAGAGACAGACAGAGATAGAGGCAGAGTCAGGGAGACAGAAAGACAGAGAGACAGAGATATTTGTATCCGTATTGATTGTAAGTATATGTACTTGTAGGTCTATAAGCAGCTGTGTGTGCAGGCCACAGATTCAGATCAGGTGTCTTTCATTGTCCTCTTATTTTGAGTCAGGATCCCTCACTAAATCTAGAGCTCACAACTGTCTAGACAGGCTGACCAGCAAGCTTCAAGGATCCTCAGGTCTCCACTCTATGCCACCCCCGCCCCCTGCCTGCAGTGACAGGCTCAGACTGAGCCCTCTCCCCACCTGCTTTCCAAACACATTTAAGGGAAACAGTAACTGTTTTATCAGGCTAAAGACAGTGATTTCTCTTGGACTTTTGCCTCTTTTTTATCCACACAACCAGGAGATGAAGAAATAAAGTATAAAGCAGTTATTTTATTTTGTTTTTGTGTGTGTGTGTGTGTGTGTGTGTACGTTTTGAGGGTTTATTTTTGTTTTTGTTTTTTGCTTTTTTGCTTTTTGTTTGTTTTGTTTTGAGACAGGGTTTCTCTGTATAGCCCTGGCTGTCCTGGAACTCACTTTGTAGACCAGGCTGGCCTTGAACTCAGAAATCTGCCTGCCTCTGCCTCCCAAGTGCTGGGATCAAAGGTGTGCACCACCACGCCCAGCTGGGTCTTTTTTTTTTTTTTTTTTTTCTGTCTGGCCAAGTGAGTCAAACTTTGGTTTGTTCAGGAGACACTTGAACCCTAGGCACAGAAGGAGGGAGGGAAGCCTTTCAGACTTGTCTCCTCTGCCAGTCTTCAACACTGAGATATATCCATGGCCCTATGAATATACAAGAAGCACATAATCCCTCATGAATATGCAAGCAACACAGCTCACAATGTTTGCCTAAGTGGGTCAGTAGTAATGCTGCATTTCCCAGTAACCTTTTAACAGGATTCTTCCCCATCTGCAACAGGAAGTCTCAACTCCTGGGGAGGGGCACATTTTTGTTTATACATTTTATCCAACTAAATGAAAAGAATCCATACAGTAGCAGTTGATGGAAATCTGTCTTGTGGGAGTTATGTTACTGCACAGGGCAGAGGGGCCTCAGCATGATTGGAGCGAAATCCTGCTACAGCAAATGTAAGGTCAAGGCTGTAGGCAATAACCATGTGACCACACCACAACATGACCACACCACCACATGACCACACAACCACATGACCACATGACCACATGACCACACCACCACATGACCACACAACCACATGACCACATAACCATGTGACCACACACCACATGACCACATGGCCATACAACCACATGACCACATGACTACACAAGCACATGACCACACCACCACACGACCACATGACCACACAACTACATGACCACATGACCACATACCACATGATCACACGACCAACCATGTGACCACACAACCACATAATCACGCAACCACATGACCACACCACCACACCACCACACCACCACACCACCCCACCACACCACCACCACACCACCACACCACCACACGGGGCTGCCTCGTATTCCCAGGCCAGCAAACTAGCATGTTTGCAGATGAATAGCATTATAAAATGAAGCCACCAGAATATAGTTTCAGGATGAGAGTTAGACGAGGTTTGTCTAACCCACGGCTTAGCCAACGATCCAATTTTCCCAGACATAAGAGATGATGTATTTATTATTGTGTGACAAATCACCATAGTTGAGCAGCTTATACTAACACCCATTTATTATCTCAAAGTTCATACAACAGAAGGTGGGGTTCTCCATGTAGAGTTGTACAGAGTCGAAGTCAGAACATCGGCTGATCTGGGGGTGGGAGGAGGGGGCAGGAAGAATCTGTTTTTTAGTACAGTGTTGACAGAATCCAGCTCCTTTTCCTGAAGGACTGAAAGACCTATCTCCTCGGTGGCTGTCAAAGGTCACTGTCAGTTCCCAGACACCACCTCAGTCCTCATCAAAAGTCACCTCCTTCTTCAAATCAAAGATATCATGACAGGTGTGTGTGTGTGCTTGTGTGTGTGTGTGTCCTACTGTGTGGGTAGGTGGGTGTCCTACTGTGTGGCTGTCACATGTGATGGGTGTACATACTATCTTATGTATGTAACATGTGGTGGTGGTGGTGTGTGTGTGTGTCCTACTGTGTGGGTGGGTGGGTGTCCTACTGTATGAGTGTAACATGTGATGTGTGTGCATATTATTGTATGTATGTAACATGTGGTGGTGTGTATGTGTATACCCTGCTGTATAGGAATAACATGTGGTACGTGTGTGTGTATGTATGTATGTATGTATGTGTCCTATGTTATAGGTGTAACATATGATGTGTGTGTGCATATTATTGTATGTGTATAACATGTGGTATGTGTATGCATATGTGTATGTGTGTGTATTCTACTGTATATGTGTCACAAGTGATGTGTGTGTGAGTGTGTGTGTATGCGCACACTATGGACCAAATCAGAACCTTGCACATACTAGACCAGAGCTTTATCTTTGAGCTTCACCCCCAGACCTTACTGGGAAGACACTCAGTGGATAAGATTACTTCCTGCTCTCCCAGGCGGCCTGAGACCAGTTCCCCAGTACTCACATTACATCTCTTACAAATACCTCCAACTCCAGCTCCACAAGGCCTGATGCCCTCTTGTGGCCGATAAGGGCACTGCATGTACACACACATGCACACACACACACACACACACACACACACACAAATCTTAAAATGAAAACCCTATCCTCTACCCCATTGCTTCACATATGCTGAGTTTTAAACACCGCACTCATGTTTCTGCATTGCCTGCTGATTAATATGTTACTATAGCAGTTTCTTCATTTGCTTGTTTTTTGTCTTCATGCTAGAGACCGGGCTGACTGGAGCTTCCTTCTCACAGTATTAAGAGAATTTTTAGTTTGTGTAATTGTCCTTTAAACTTTCTTTTAGATTCATTTATTTTATGTGCATGAGTGTTTCACCTGCATGTATGTGTGTTTGTTTTCCACATGCATGCCTGGTTCCCATGAATCCCAGACAGATACCCTGGAATTGGATTATAGATGGTTGTGAGCCACCCTGTGGGTGCTCAGAATCGAACCCTGGTCCTCTGGAAGAGCAGTCACTGTTCCTAACCACTGAGCCACCACCTCTCCAGCCCCCACATAATCATTCTTCTGAATTGTATTCCCTTCTTCTCTCCTTACGGACATCTCTCCTTCGGGTTGAAGGACTCGTGTCAGTTCTGGTAAGCATAGTCTTTCTGGTTCCTAGACTGTCAGTTTCATAAACCAATTTCAGGAAAAGATTGTGCTATATATTGAGTATATCGTTTTACTTTGAATTGATAATTGATCCACTTAAGCAAGCAGTAAAGTAAATTCTCCTTTCTCATCACACTTAGCTGAAAAGAAACACTGACCCGCCCTGGCATGCTAAGCAGGAACGCGAACCTCCCAGACCCTCATGCTAAGCAGGAACGCGAACCTCCCGGACCCTCATAATTTCTTTGAAATGGGGAAACTTTTATCAAAGCAGAGAACTATTTAAAAAAAAAACTTTAGAAATATAAACCCTAGCATAATTCTATGCATGTTTTGGGGGTGATGTGTAAATAGTTTTTTGCCAAAGACTAAAATTGTTATATATTTTTCCACTCTCTTTCTTTTAATTGTGTATAATTTTGTGTCTTGAGTGTAGGTTTGTGCATGAGTGTAGTACCTGCAGAGGCCAGAAGAGGGTGCTGGATCCTCTGAAGCAGAGTTCGAGGCAGCAATGAGCCTCCCAGTATGGCGCTGGTCCACTGGGAGAGCAGGAATTGCTCTTAATCACCAAGGATCTCCGTACCTCTTAAATATAATTTAAATGTTCCGTTCCCTCTTCAGGGTTAGCTGCAATCCCAGATAACAGGTATGCGCAGCATGACAGCGAGGAGATCATTACTTCGAGCATTTCCAGGCTCACCACAATCAGCTTGCAGAGTTCCCCAGAGGTGGTGTTCACCAACAGACCTTCATCCTGGACTTCACCCTGTGAATCACTGTCAAGTCATTCCCCTCCATCTGGATTCAAAATAAAGCACTGTCGCCAGAAATTCTCGGTGACAGATGGCTTGCTTCAGCCTCTGGGTCTCGGGGGAGGGAGGGACGGGGGTGGGGGGGGGCGCATTGGGGGTGGGGGTGCCGGCAGGAGCATTGCATAAGGCAACCTCACCGGAGCAGCACCCGCAGCACCGATGGATAAGGAGCCTGCCTCTAAGTTCAGCCAACAACACCGTGGTCTATCCCCAGACCTGAGGTATGGGTTGGGCATGCCTCTCACCACGATCAGCTTGGGAAAAAATTCCTTTTCAACTTTCTTATCAAATAAACTGATCACTATAATAGAATACACCTTTTACGCGTTTTGTGAATTCTAGATCACAGTTCCTTAAACTGTGGATCATGATGGGGTCATGCAACTGAATTTAGGGCATTACAAAAAAAAAAAAAAAAACTGACATGAAAAATAAAGGGTTTGAACACCCTGGGACCCAAAATTCAAAATCAAAGGTGGCTGCTTTCTCTGAGGTGGTTCTGGCTGCTCACCGTACTGCAGCCTTGGCTTGCTCTGCACTGAGCATGCTTCATAGCTCACAGATCCTGATCCCAGTCCCAGCTTATGAAGGGAGCTAATTTGGGACTTCCTCCCAGGAGGCTGTGCATCTGCACAGAGCTGTCCAACCACGGATCTGCCATGATGCTCAGACAGAGAAGAAAAAATGTGGGTGCAGGCAATTCATCCACAGAGTAAACAAATACGGGAGTGGTACTGTTTGAGGAATCATGACTATAGATAGCATGATAGATACCCTAAAGCCTTTCCATGGCTACGTCTCCCAGATGTACTCCCATAAACATGATGTTGAAAGAGAAGACTCCCTACAGTTTCAGACACACCCGCTCTGCTCCCAACCAAAAGGTTCTGCAAACTCCTCCAAGGTCTCCTTTCCTAATCAGGAGGGAGGGAGGGAGG
>NC_034591.1:160201908-160203467 GCF_900095145.1 Mus pahari
AGGCAGGCAGGCAGGGGGGCAGGGGGCAGGGAGGCAGGGAGGCCGGGGGCAGGGAGGGGGCAACACACTGCATACATGGGTTCAGGGGACAACTTACAGGAGTTTCTCTCCTTCCACCAGCCTGCTTCCAGTGGTGAATTAGGTCATTAGGGCTGGCTTTACCTGCTGAGCTATGGGCTCAGCCACATGAGGTTTTACTCCGTGTCTTCCTGCTCTACTCTTCTCATGTGTGTGGCCTTTCTATGCCGTTTTCTTCTACTGAAGTAACTATTACCAACACCCTAGCTCTGTCCCATGACTTCTACCCACGTCAGCTTTAATTTTCTGTCCCTTTGTCTGGCATAGCTGATAAATTCCAGACTCTTGTGGTCAATAACATCCAGACAACGTCTTTCAGACATACGTGCTAAAGATACGCAAAAGGTATTTGTTAATTCGTGAATTCTTTGATTGAGATGGTGTTTATTGCACCATTGTATCTGCTGATATTTAATTAAATATCAATGACTTTTTTTTAAAGAATTGCTAGAAATGAATTACAGTGAATGACAAATACAAAAGAATCTCCCATAACGATAATTGTGGTTAGAATTGTCTTTATCAAGACAATATCAAACACAATGATTATGGTTATGGCAAACCTGAACATTACATGTCACTGAACAAGTCTATGGACCTCAGTCTTCCTAGGGATGGACGAAGAAGTCACAGCCTACAGTGGTGGTTAGGCACAGCCCACAGAGGGTTAGGTACAGCCATGCACCAGTGTCTTATGTACAAAATCCTCCTCAGCATTTTAAACTGTGTTGTATTCCTAAAGCCCTTTTCAGACATCAAGCAATACAAAAAGAGCACAAATGAAAAGAAAAATCAAGAGTTACCAGGTAGCAATACACTTGCCCAACTTCTGGATTCCTGGGAAGTCAACTCCAGTTCATTGGAGCTTCAGAGTGTCTGGCTTGGATCTGTCAGTGTGGCCGGACTGAGAGATGCTTAGACTGCCAGGCTTCTCTCTGGGGTGTCTGTGAGGCAGTTCCGGAGCTGAGCAGGCTGTGGAAGGAAGCGGGTTGTGACAGCATGCTGCTGGAGGGTGTATCTGGGTCCTGGTCCATCCTGTTAGTCCTTTCTGCTTCTTGCTAATGGGAGGTGAGCAGCTATCCTTGGCCTCAGCCGGGATGCTCCTGTCTCACCATGGCCCTAAAGCTCTGGAGCCCAGCAAACATGGACAGAAGCCATGAGTCAGGATGAGTTTTTACAATGTATGAATGGCTTCCTTCTTGTTCTTGTCACAGTAACAAAAACTCTAAAGCAGTTGTGATGGGGCTTTCCTCCATCCTGTTACTGCCATTATTATGGAGTAGCTAAAATGGTAAGAGGCATCCTTGTACACTGAGGCCTGTAGCACTACACAGGACAGACTTGACGAGCCAACCCCCAGGTGTACATCCCATGCCTCGAGAACTAACTCCCTCTCTCTGTGTCTCTCTGTCTCTGTCTCTCTGTCTCTGTCTGTCTCTCTCTGTCTCTCTCTGTCTCTCTCTCTCTGTCTCTCTCTCTCT
>NC_034591.1:160203498-160249193 GCF_900095145.1 Mus pahari
TCTCTCTCTCTCTCTCTCTCCTCTTCTCCCCCCTCTTCCTCCTCCTCCCCTTCTTCTCCCTCCTCCTCTTCCCCCTCCTCTTCCTCTTCTCCCTCCTCCACTTCCTCCTCCCCCCCCTCCGTCTTCTCCTTTTTTTGTTTGGCTGGTTTTCACGGTGCTTCATTGGACAAAAGAGAACAGTATCCTCACTGTCCTTGATCACAGAAGACAGAAAGGAAGGGAAATGAGAAACACAGCTACAGGCAGGACTTGTCAAAGAAATGGGGGAAGCTGCCCATATCCGTCTACTACAATCCTAGCTTTAATAAGAATAAAAAGGACGCATTGTTCTTTTGAGTCCCAGAAAGAAAGGGGGGAAAAGTTTGAAAAAAAATGAGTTTTGTGAAGTCAAATTTGATTTGAAGAAATGCGTTGGAAAATGGCTAAGATTCACCATGGTGTTCTTTCTTTTTTTCTTGTGGAAAATAATATTTTTATCCTTTGCCATAATTTGGTCAAATAACACTATTCTGTTGAAAAAAATGATGATAAACTTGCATAGAACTGAGAAATGCAGACTGAGACATGTATAGCATTTTCAATACTAAAGGAAACACTAGACAGAGCAAAAGACCCATGACTAATCTGTGTGAGTTCAAGACCCAACCCCGTCATTTGCCAGCTGTGTGGCTTTAAACAAGTTACCTGACCTCTCTGTGCTTCAGTTTCCACAACTAAAAAATAAAGGGAATATCACCCAATCTAAATTATGTTAAAGGTTGCATGAGTCCACAAACTTAAACCACTGGGTGAGTGCCTGCCACACACTAACCATTATCTAAGCTGTTTGCTGCCCCTTGGAGTTCATTTCAAAATAATATTCAACTTGATACAACACTACTTCTTATTTAAAATTAAATGTGGGGCTGGAGAGATATCTCAGTGGCTAAAAGCACTTGTTGTCCTGGCAGAGGACCTGAGTTCAATTCCCAGCACCTACATGGCAGCTCACAACCATCTTTAACTCTAGTTCCAGGAGATCCAGTGCCCTTTCTGGTCTGCGTGGGCACACATGTGTGGGTACTTGGGCATACACGTAAGCAAAACACTCATATGCACACATATAAAGTAAAATCAATAAATCTAAAATAATTTTAAAATCAATTGGAAGCTAAGAAATTAGTAGAGAGTAACAGAAAACTTTATGAATGGAACGTTAAACCACACACACACACACACCAAAAAAAAAAAAAAGTTTGTGTAGACAGGAATGTCAGGGGTCATCTCAAGCTTGTGTGAGTAAAAGCACAGCCTGGAACCTGGATTGCTCATCTGGGCTCTGCAGTTGGTGTTTTATTCTCAGGTTCCTTGTAAAGACAAGAAGGGCTGCTCAGCTCTGAGCATGGAGCCTGGGTAGGGAAGAGGCCTCCCCTGATGTGCTCGCCACATTCTTAAGAGGGTACAACGTGTCCCTCTCTTTACCTGTGCAGCCCATGGTGGGCACTGGTGTCAGTGTGCTTATGTGCACAGCGTACTTACAAAGGTCAGCAAGCAGCCTTGGGGAGTCGCCTCTCCTTCCTATGACTTATTCTAGATAGCTGCTTTGGTTTTGTGATGCAAACAGTAGATTTCCTTTCTTCTAAGTTTTAAAATATTTATTGTTTTCACCTACGTATATGAGTGTTTTGTCTGCACATATGTGTGTGTGTGTGTGTGTGTGTGTGTGTGTGTGTGTGTGTGTGTGATTTGCATGCCTCGGGCTCACACAGGCCAGAAGAGGCCATCAGATCCCCTGGAACTGGAGTAACAGGTAGCCATGAGCTGCCACATGGGTGCTGAAAACCAAACTTCGGACCTCTGGAAGAGCAGTATGTGCTCTTGGCTATTGAGCCGTCTCTCCAGCCCCGATTTCCTGGTAATATAAATTACTCCGGTAACACAAAATTACCACAGTTGCTTAGACATTGAGGCAAAGATAATAATATCCATCTGAATTTCAAGGTTCTACTTCAACTACGTGTTTATTATTTCTTTGGAGAGTGACTAAAATAATATTTAAATATTAAATAAACCCTGTTACTAAATGCCTAACCAGGACAGAAAACTACACTAGAACAAGGACCCTGAGTGGTGCACCCAGCTCCAGCTGCTGCAGGGCCCCTGCAGCCCCTGAGTATTCAAACTAAAATCCTTACAGTAGAGCAGAGCCCAGGAGAAGACTGGATGGGGTGAGCATCTAGGTCCCGTGAGGCTGACAACTCCCCAAAACCGATCAGGAACAGCTGCACGTTTTCAGAGGTTTCTTTAAACAGTATCTGAAATCAATTAATAAACTCGGTGGCATGTTCAGAGTCTGAGTTGCTTTCCCTCAGCATTTCAGCCCCACATAATCGATCGTCTTCAGTATTTACCCAGAATATAATAAGATAGGAAATCCTTACAGGGCACATGTCACCTGTGTGTGTCTCCTCAGGTAAGAGCCGCTGAGTCTGCGTCAGGAGCACGGATTCAGATGTGAAGGAGAACTGGTTCTGATCTACAGCAGAATGAGACTCTTGAGAACCCTGTCTCCCTTAACCTCTCTCCTTCTGAACCCTCCCACACACCCCTCCTTGCTCCTCGTCACCTCTCTTTTCACCAGTTGTTATTGCATAGGTATATGCACATATGTTTACATTCCTGCTCAGTTTAACCAATTGTTATTGCATGGGTATATGCACATATGTCTACATTCCTGCTCAGTTTAACCAATTGTTAATGCATAGGTATATGCACATACATCTACATTCCTGGCTGGGTGATTGGCTCAGCAGTTAAGACTGTGTAACGTTCTTCCAGAGGACCCAGGTTCTACCCCCAGTATCCAAGTCAAGTGGTCTTTAACTCCTAGTTCAGGAGATCCAAGACCTCTGGTCTCTAAGGGCAGCTGCACTCAGGTGAGTGAGTATACAGAGAGAGAGAGAGAGAGAGAGAGAGAGAGAGAGAGAGAGAGAGAGAGAGAGAGAGCTGGGCCTGTGGCTCATGCCTTTACTCAACACTCAGGAAGCAGAGGCAGGAGGATCTCTGCATGTTCCAGGTCAGCCATGACTACATAGAGAGATCTTTGTCTCAAAAAACAAAAATGGGGTAACAGGATCTACCAAATACAGAAAAGGTTTAACTTCTCATAGGAGAAAAAACTTAGCAGAACTCTTTTAACAGGAGTGACCAGAAGGCCACCCCAGCTTTAACCCGGACCACAGTAAATGGGGACTAAGGATGGGTTGCTGCTGAAAGCAACCATGTTCTCTTGGAATATCTCTGTGAACCAACAGCCACGGGGTGAGGGCAGGCTTTGATTTTCCAGTCATGCTTGGATCTGAACTTTAGAAGGATTCCCCACATGCCCCAAACTGTGAGTGTGATATCAGGGGGACTGACCCACATAGTATGGCATAAAGATTACACCACACACACACCATATTACCAACTAGATAGGCTCTGGTGCTGGTGAACAGCAGCCGGCATGTCCTGGGATTCCATGTGCAGTGAGGGGAGGAGGAAGAAGAGGTGGAGGAAGAGGTGGAGGAAGGAGAGAAAGAACAGGCAGCACAGTGGGCAGAGCCTGAACTGCGTGTGGCCAACTTCAGACTTTAAAAGATGAGCAGTGGATGCACCTTGCATGTCTGCATCTGCTCCCCTTGCCAGGAGCCTGGAGTTAATCAGATAGACTGCATTTATCTTGCAGGGTTATTGAGTTCCAGACACATAATTAACAGATTGGTGTTGAGTAAGGAGAAGAGGAGACCCCAGAGGACAGAGCTGGGAAAGCCAGTGCAGGGGGAAGGGTGGGCAAAGAAACAAATTGCCCCTGGAGCACCTTCAAGTCACCCACACTGCCACAGCACATGCTCACAACCACACTGATGGGTCACTTATCAGCTGTCTTTCAAGATCTGACCGTGTGGCAATGGACAAGATGCCACTGAACTGATTTCAAGACTCGTCAGCAAGTTTTAATCACAAAGCAAAAGCAAAATAAAATGACCCTGGTTTGAAGATGTTTTCCCTAAATTGCCTGGTCTGGCTCTCTTTCACTCGGAAGAATTCTGTTTAAACATCTCAATCTGCAACGGGCCCTTAACTTCAAGAATCTGGAAAGTGGGCTGGAGAGCACTGACTGTTCTTCTAGAGGTCAATTCCCAGCAACCACATGTGACTCACAACCATCTGTAATGGGATCTGATACTCTTTTCTGGTGTGTCTGAAGACAGCAACAGTATACTCACATAAAATAAATAAGTACATCATTAAAAAAAAAATCTGGAAAGAAATAAGTCATTTCCACAACTTGTTTGATGAACCTGTAGCATCTCCTGGTCTTTACCTCAAAAATATTAGACCAGAGTGGGCCGAGGAGTTGATGGAGAGAGTGCTTCCCAGCCAGTGTGGGGGCCTGAGTTTGGACCCCCAGAATCCTAAAAACTTGGCAAACATAGCAGCCTGTGGTCCCAGCAGCCAGGAGGCGAAGACAGAGAACCTTGGAGAAGCTGCCTAGCCAGACAAGCCGAAACAGTAAGCTACGGGGTCAGCAAGAGACCTGCCTCAGGAAACAAAGTGGAGAGCCACTGAGAAAGAAAAAAGTACACCCGCATACAGCCACGCATACCACACGTGCACACACACACCAGATGCATGAACACACAAAAGGATAAAACACCAGCCTGTACAGTGACTGTTCCTAATGCCTGCTGGGATTCTGCTTTCCAGCCAGTTACCTCCCTGAAGGAATTATTTCTGGGAAGAAAAATAAAACCCAGATCAGCAAATTAAACTCTTGATGGGAAAAATATACATGATCACGAGAAGTTAGGGTTCTGCATATGACATCACATCTACGGTGTTCAGATTGGAGACAAGAGAACCAAATCTGATTTCCCACCGTCCCACTCTGGTGGCAAAGGCAGCTTCCTGTCACCTCTTCCCTCAGAGTTGACAGGTTTTCTTGTACTCCGCTGACTGCCCACTATGGTCACCCTGGAAGCATGTAAAATATTCTGGCATCTGGCTCTCATGAAAAGATAATAAGTCAACTGTGACCATGTGCTGCCCCACCTGCCAGACAAGGTTCTTCCACTGACCCAGCCTCAAAGCACTTTGGTTAGAAAGTACCTGGATACATTTTACAAAAATAGAAACATTCACTCTTGATTTTCAGCAGTTTAAAAAAGATCAAGTACCGAAGTGGAGAGACCTCTCTTATAAAGGAAACAATTTAATTGGGGCTGGCTTACAGTTTTAGAAGTTCAGTCCATTATCATCATGGCAGGAAGCTTGGCAGTATACAGGCAGACACCGTGCAGGAGTAGGAGCTGAGAGTTCCACATCTTGAACAGCAGGCAGCCAGAAGGAGATTGTCTTCTGCATTGGACGGGGTCTGAGCATAGGAGACCTCAACGTGTGTCGCCTACACAGTGACACACTTCCTCCATCAAAGCCACACCTCCTAAGGGTGCCACTCCCTATGGGCATTCGATCACGTGAGTCAGTCAGTGGGGGCCAAACCTGTTCTAACCACCACAGTGTTCATGAGAGTCTCTGAGAACCTCATTCAGATGTCTTCTCCACTGTGCCTGTCTGTCTTGAAAGCATCAGCATCATGAGCTCATCTGGGATTCCTGCTGCTTCCTCCACAGTTTTATTGTTTGAGGGGTCAGCTGACCTCAGGGGTCACATTTTCTCCTCCTAGATCACAGCATCCATGGCGCCTAGCCAGGCTCCAAACCTCCCAGAAGCTGCTCTGTCAATCAAACATCCCATGAACCCCCAATAACAAAGCAACAATGAAAACATGATTAACACCCTACCACTTGCCTCTCTAAGAACCCATAGCCGCTGGAGATGTTCCCTAACGTTTTGTATCTTTTTGTTGTTCACAAACAATTTGCCAGTTTCCCAGCTTTATTAACCAATTAATCCAACAAGTATTTCTTTGGTACCCAGAATCCAGGTTGCCAGAAATCAATCTGTTTGTTTATAAACTGTATTGTCTTTGTTACTATGTGGCTTGCTGTTTCCTCTGTTTACTTTAGGTTGATATCTTTATCATTAAAGTATGTTGTGAAGTGCCATGATCTCACATGAAGAGTCTGAGGATCAGCAAGTAATAGTCTCTGGCTGGACTTCTCCTTCAGCTCAGGTCTCTGACTGAACTTCTCCCTCAGCCTAGGTCCCTGGCTGGACTTCTCCCTCAGCCTCTGTCTCTGACTAGACTCCTCCCTCAGCCCTTCCTTCCAGTGAAAGCTTCCATTGTCCCATTCACTGCAACCTCCACACGTGTCCGGTCCAGAACCAGAAACTGACATGTCTGTCTCTCACACCTTAACACTCTAAGGGGAAAGTCAAAGCGATAAGCTGTACAGAAACAAATGAGGGGTGAGCCCTTCATGCCCTCCCCCACCCCGACTCCCAAGCTCTGGATTCTCGCCTGGAGGATTGTGGTAATCTCCTGCCTAGTTAGGAAAGTTTCAGCTAAGGTAGCTCAGGCATCCTTTCCTTTCTGAAGTTCTACCTCCCCATCCCCCCACATGCTTTCTTGTGGTCTTTGCTCTGTCTTCAACTGTGTTATAAGAGGGTCTTCCTATCATGGAAATGTCATTCTCAACAAAATTTGTTTTAATTTACATTTATTGATTGATTGATTGATTGATTTGTTTATTTAGTGTGTGTGTGTGAGAGAGAGAGAGAGAGATTGTCTCTGTGTGTATCTGTGTGTGTAAATGTGAACTGAGTATTTGCATATGTATATGTGTATATGAATTTGTGTATGGGTGTGCAAATGCATGTAAGTGTGTGCATTTGTGTGTGTAAGTGTGGGTGTATGTGTAGCAATGCGTGATTTTTCTGTGTGGGGGGATGTATGTCTAGAAATGTGTGTGTGTGCATGCATGTATGTATGTGTGCATGTGTGTATGTGTGCTGTGTGTGTATATATGCATTGTGTATGTGTGTAAGTGTGTATGTATATGTGTGTGCGTGCATGTGTGTAAGTGTATATGTGTATAAGTGTGTATATGCACACACACACACACACACACACACACGTCTGTTCCCAGGCTTCCTCCTGGCTTGTTCCCTGGTCTCTTGCAGTCCTTCCCTTTATTTTAAAATTAAAATGATCTGTTCCTGCAGCTCGCACCTCCTGCTTTGTGCATTTCCACAGCAGTCACCAAACCTTGTCCCTTGCCCGTCTTCTGCTATTGGGAAAGTGCCACCAGGACAGGGACTTCGGTGACAGTCTGTGTGTGTCTAGTGCCCAGAACAGTGTTACATTCAGGAACAGTGGTTGTTTGCAAGACGAGAAAGAGGCTGGCTCAGTGTGCCTGTCCCTCCGGCAACCACAGAATTCGGAAGACCGGGTGACTGGCCAACAAATCATCACCATGGAAAGAGCCCCATGGCTACTCATTGTCTTTTCCACCCAGGAAGCCGCTGGCAAAGTCAGATAGGGTCTGAACTGTTTCCATCAACACAGAATTCCACACATGGTGCTATAATTACTCTCGGCAAAGAGTGACAATCTGTAGCCAGTCTGTACCTGATACTTTGTGACCCTCGGGCCGTGTTTAATTCTTCAGCGTAATGTGGAATCTGTGCCTATTGGAACCTGTCACCTCAGCCTGGTAGCCGCACACCACCTCTGCACATTCATGGTGGTGAGAAAGGACAGTTCTGAAAGCCATTCCCCCACCTTGGCTTTGTACCAATTTCCCACTGTCTTCTCCAGGTGCCCATAGCAACCACAGCAGCCATCACACTGAAAAAAATCAAATTATTCTCTAATTGCCTTAATTTGGGGAAGATTTTTATGGCTATTTCATTTTGTAACTTAAGTGGCTGTCCCTTATTTTATAATAAGACACCCAGAGCAAGATTCCATTGCCTGTCCATGGTCCCACTCTCTAGGAGACCCAAACCTTGGCAGTTCAGCACATGTTTTCTGCAGGGAGACTTTTATATTAAATGTAAAGATGACTGTGTTTTCACTTCATTTGCCCAGTAACACAGAAATTAAATGTCGGTCCATAATGATGCAACAAGTTTAATAATTTCAATAAAATTCATGTAAAGCAAAACATAGTGTCGAATTTTGTCTTTCAAGATTCTGTATGCATATATATTCCAACCACATGCAGGTGTTGCGATCAGTGTCCAGAAATAATCTGCCACAGAAAGTCTTATCCTTTTGGTTGAGTGTTTTAGTCAGAACAAGGAATAAATAGCAGTTTTTACTATGACATTTGTACACACATAGCAAGCACTGTGCTGTGCTCAGATTCACCTGCAGTGCCTTCTCTTGTCCCAACTCCCACTGATTCCCCTCCTCCTCTCAATTATGCTTTAATGTCATAGATAGATAGATATAGAGATAGATGATAGATGATAGATGATAGATACATAGGTAGATGATAGACAGATGATAGATAATAAATAGGTAGATGATAGATTATAGATATGTAGGTGTATGTAGACATGTGTGATAGGTAGATAGATGATAGGTAGATAGGTGATAAAAAGATGATAGATAGATAGATAGATAGATAGATAGATAGATAGATAGATAATAGGTAGGTAGATGATAGATGGATGATAAATGTAGGTATATGTAGATATACACCACAGATAGTTAGATATAGATAGATGATAGATGGATAGGAGATGACAGATGATAGATAGATAGATAGATAGATAGATAGATAGATAGATAGATAATTAGTAGATAATAGGTAGATGGTAGATGGATGATAGATTATAGATACGTAGGTGTATGTAGATATGTACAATAGCTATGTAGGTAGACAGACAGATAGAGGTATAGCAGTAGATACAAATTCCTCATGAAGGAAAACACCATATCTCTTAGTCTTCTCCTCTCTGTAGCCTTCCATAGCCCCCCTCATTCTTCTGCTGATTCTCTTCTCCTCATCTCTCACAAAACCACAGGGAGACCAAAGAGACAGGCATACATAAGGACTCCATGCAAGGACCTCGGTCACTCAGCAATGACAAACATGATAAAGGCACTGTATAAAATGAAAAAGTCATTTTATCCATATGTGGAATTCTTTCAAAATTATCTCTTAACTCTTTTTTAAAAAGGGATATTCTATGTGTGGTTTTGAGTGCAACCAATAAATATTCACTGGCTGAATCACAGTACCCCCTACAAACAAACCCTCATCTCTTCGCAGGGAACATAGTTCATGAACCTCAAGTTTCTCAGGTGTTGATTTCACATCTGGATTATGGCCAGCAACTTCCATGCGGTAACCTGAGGGTCACTGTGAGTCCACATCATGGGGAACCCTTACTGTTAACTCATGCACAGCTGTGCCAGTGCATACTGTGCTTTGTCATAGATGGATGGAGACAACAAGTGTCTCACTCAAAGTGATGTTTAGCCATTTATAAACATACGCTTATATTCTCTGACTAGGTAGCTTTCCTAATACATCCTTGCAGTGGGCACAGGCTCCTGGTTTTGCCAAAGCCATCCTCAATAGTCTTTTTTTCTGTGTTTGAGTAAACAAAACAAAAGAAAAAAACTATTTGCTGTGATAGTTTTTCTCTGGATAAACGCACTTTTAAAAGTACTTATTTGTTTATCATCATGTTGCATGTATAATGTGTATGCATGCACATGTGTGGCACAGACTCAAAGCGTGCTGCTATGGGAGTCGGGTCTCCCCCTCCACCTTGATGTGGCTTTCTGCGACTGAACACAGTTCTCAGGTTGGCATGGCAAGAACTGTAAGCTCTGGTGCCATCTCGCTGGCTAGAAATACACTGTTCATTGTTTTAAATTAAAGAGTAAGTGCATTTGAATGTGTCCTGCACACATGTCTGTACCATGCACATGGTACACATGGAGGCTAGAGAGGGTGTCAGAACCCGTGGAACTGGAGTTACAGACCGTTGTGACCTGACACGTGGGTGCTTCCATCGAACCTGAGTATTCCAGAAGAACCATATGTATTCTTAGCCCTTGAGCCCCCAGAAACACACTTTTTTAATTGGCAAAGAAAGAAGAAAGGAAGGAAGGGAAGTGAGGAAAGAAATCACAAGCTGTGAGAATTCTAGTTAAGCAGAATCCCAGCGAGGCTGTTCCACAGACGGGCTTCATGCACCCCAGAGGCCCACAGCAGCTGACAGCAGGGCAGAGACCCGCACATCCCTCCTTTCAACAGGTGGCCCGAAGGCCGGTTCTGGGCTGTTCAAATGGTAACATAGAGTAGCTACAGGAAATAATTGCTCTCTCCCTGGTGAAAGTCAGCTTAATAAACTATAGAAAGTTGAAAGAGTAGCCCCCCTGAGGCCTGCCCATTTTCAGACAGACATGCTGACACAGATCTGAACTCTAAGGTGAGCAGTCTGCCTACTGTCTTCCTCGGCACTGACTGCACCTCGGTCCCGCACAGCGATTACCTGTACTAACTGACAACATCATTTTACTCCAGGACTCTCAGGCTTCACTGAGGACAGTCTAGACATAAGAAACAATGCTTGATTCTCTGCCACCGCCTATACCGTTGCTCTCCCGGGGCTCAGGTTCAGGTCGCAATGATTAGAGCTCAGGGCCCAGGGGAGGCCGTGACTAACTGATTCGTTCTTCTAAGCACTCCACCATCCTACAGGAGCTTTGAGTGCCAATCACTATCTATCGCTAAAGGAGTCACGTGGACTTCTCATAAGCACTAGAGTGATGAAGCTTAACCACAGCCTGGTAGAACTTACCTTATTTCCTGCTAGGTTTGATCATTATTTCTAGAATATAAGTGTTCTGGGGGTTAGTGGGAGTTGAAGGCGTGAAGACCCAAGTTTGAGGCCTAGAACCAAAGTAAAACAGTGGAGCACGGTGCCCAGGCTTGTGATGTCAGAGGCAGGTCCCCAGGCTGGGAAGACCCTGTCTCAAAACACAAGGTGACTGCTTATGAGGAAAAGCATCTTAGGTTGTCCTCGGACCTCCTCTCCACATGTATACACGCACACATGCGCACTTGCTGTGCACTCAAGAGCATTCACACGCACACATGGGTTACACATGCACATTTGCATGCAAACACACATGCATACACACAAGCGCATAAGTATGTTTACTCACACACACACACACACACACACACACACACCAGTTCTTCCTAACCAAAGGACTAAAACACATAGCTTAGCAAGACAGAAAAGCTTCACGTATTAACCACTAATAAATTCAATAAACAGCCAAGCTAATGTCCACTGTTCCATGTTCTTGTGTCCTTTATGTTTATGTTCACAAGGCTGAGTAGGAGTTAAGGGGAATGAGAATATGATTCTCCCCACCAAGGAGGGGATTTTATTCCTCCCCCAGAGTCAATACAAATCCCAGGTTGGTCTAGACTTTCACTCCACCCAGAAGTGCTGAAGGTCCCCTTTGCCTCCCACAGTGGCATAGTAGGTTAGCAACAGTAATGCCAGAGGAAAGCATGTGGCTCTTGCGGTAGGGTGGATGGAGCACAGCGGCCAGAGAGGAGCACCACTCCAACTCCTTTCTGTCATCCAGGACAGCACTGTCCCAGCCAAGGCATACCGGACACTGGTGCCCTAAGGGAGCGGCCCCAGTTACAGCTCCAGGACAAGTCCCGGAACCCAGACCCCTGGCTTCATAGTCTCAGCATCTAAGATACTGCCCCCTGCATGCTGGACAGCTCGGCTCCACGGAGAGAAAACAACTGCAGCCTCCAACACAGGGACACCACAAACGTTGGCCTGAGGAGGACTGGACAGCAGCCGTCATAAAAGTGTCCCCACAGTCGCAAGAACAGTTGAAACAAACTGTTGGCCTTGATACAGGGATAGTGTCAGATAGCATTGAACAAATCAGATCCCAGTGGGATGGGATTGTAATGGTAGATGCAATAAACAAACAATAAAATGGATAGGTGGGCTCAAAATAAGAAAGAGCAGTATGCTCTAAAGGGAAATGGAAATAATGTGAGCTGAATGAAAGAGAAAAACAGGCTGCTGTAGATAAATGACTGACTGAGAGACAGACAGACAGACAGATGAGTCCTCAAGTACCTGGGGGAGAAAAAAATGACAGAACATGTAAATTCATATCATTAGAAGCCCAAAAGGATTCTATGTCAAAGCACCTGAGAGAGATAAAAACGCAACCTCGCAGAAATGTGTAGACAATGCTCACTGCAGCGATACAACACCTACCAAGCAGAGAGCCCTGGTATCCATGTAGATACTACAACACACTGACAGTAAACAGTGCACCACTGAATGTTTGTCTGCTGGACTGGCGTTTGTGTATAATAAGACTGGAGTGCTGATACATGCTATATGCGAGAGACCTTGACACCGTGTGTTTAAGCAGAGGCCAGACACAACTGGCTTCACATTACGATGCCATTCCTGTTAGATGCCCAGAAGAAACACCCATAGAGGCAAAACCATAGGCTAGCGACTGCATACGGGGAGGTGGAGGGAGCTCAGTGTGGTAGAAGCAGCCTGACATGACTGCCTGAGCGAGGGGCTCTCGCTGGGGTGCAGATGCTCCAACGTTGTGTTGTGAGCTTAGAAGCGCTGCTAACACACTAAGAACCTTTGGAGTGTCTCATTTAAGTTGGTGAATTGTATCTTATGTGTATACTTTAACACAGCTTTAACTGTCAATAGAAATAAGGACAAAAATTAGCATAGCTGGATCATGTGGTCTATGAAACACAACATCCTAGAGCAAAACCATTTACCTGTATATGTTCGACTCCCTGTGAAGACTTGGCAGTGAGGGCAGAAAGCAAGCATGCTGGACTGCGAGGTCGGTTTCTGCACACCTCTGTGCACTGGCTACGGTTTCCACAGTGAGTGGAGACTTTCTTAATAACTGATTTATTTTATGTCTATTTGTGTTCTTTCTTATTTGTTTTATGTGTGTTTGTGTTGTTCCTGTATCTATGTCTGTGTGAGAGTGTCAGATCCTGGAGTTACAGACAGTTGTGAGCTGCCATGTAGGTGCTGGGAACTAAACTCTGGAATATCAGCCTGTGCTCTTAACCACTGAGACATCTCTCCAGCCCTGAGGGCAGATTTCTTAATCTTTTTTTTTTTCCAAAACAAAAGTAGTATCTGCTCCTGAACTTGTTTTTCTTCCTGAGCATTTGGCTCACAGTGAACTAATCCATCTGTTTGGCGATTCGTGTGTTCACTTCGAGGTTTCTGTGTATCTGTCTTCCGTATTCCTACTGTAGGAGGAGCTCATGACTGACTGCAGTCGGCCTGTCTCCCGTTGCTCACAGCACACTGCTGAGGTGGTTTTCATTGAGTTAATGATCAAGACTGTTGCTAACTCATAAGACAGCCAACCCATGGCGGGTGGGGGTGGGGGGTCTGGAGAAAAGACTCAGTGTATGCATGTAAACACACCATTGTCATCTCCACAAGATGCATGTAAGAACAGCTGGGTCTGACAAGAAACCTCTTGGATAACACACTTGGTCCTCTTATAGTAACCGCTGTGATGGTTAGCTTTAATTATCAACCTGACACATTCCATGACACCCAGGAAGAGACGACTCTTTCCCCACTTGCTAGAGAGCAATGTTTCTCAACCCTTTGGGGAGCCAATGACCCTTTCATGGGGGTCGAATATTAGCTATTTATACTACGATTCATAAAAGTGCCAAAATTACAGTTATGAAGTAGTAACAAGATAATTTTGTGATTGTGGGTCAACACACAAGGAACAGTGAAAGGGTTGCAGTGTGAGGGAGGGTGAGAGCCACTGGCTGAGTGAGACCTCTCCTTTTTTTCCCTCATAGTCGGGGAAGAAATCCCGGAACCTCCATTACCCGTCTCAAGGACTGACCGGTTGCTTGCCTGGAGGACTGGTAGAAAGGAAGTAAGTTTCAACTCACAGACAACAAAGATAGGGAAAATATGAGCTGAGGAACTAAAATTTAGAGTTTATCTTTGTCAGTGTTTGCCAAGGATATGAAAGAGCAGGAGGATGGGGGGGGGGGCAAGATTCTATAAAGAAAAAATGAATTGCCAGAGACCTCGTCCCGGTTGATACAGTGTCCCTCTCTCTTTCTTTTTAAAACTGAATATATTCTCAGTGAATTGCATACATGTGTTGTCTTAGGGTTTTCCTGCTGTGAACAGATGCCATGACCAAGGTAACTCTTATAAGAACAACATTTAATTGGGGCTGGCTTAAAGGTCCAGAAATTCAGTCCATTATCATCAAGCATAACAGTGCCCAGGCAGGCATGGTACAGGAGGAGCTGAGAGTTCTACATCTTCATCTGAAGGCTGCTAGTGGAAGACTGGCTTCCAGGCAGTTAGGATGAGGGTCTTAAAACCCACACTCACAGTGACACACCTACTCCAGCAAGGCTGCACTTCCTAATAGTGCCACTCCCTGGCTCAAGCATACACAAACCGGCACATGTGTACACTGGCGTATATATAGCCCCAGCCACTCTCTTTTCTCCATCCAACTCCCCTGAGTACCCCCAACATGTCCCTCTCCCAGCTTTATGTCCTTTGTGAAAAAATACCTCACTAAGTTAACACAGTCCATACGTGCGTGAGTGTGGGGCCATCCACTGGAGCAGGGCAGCACCAGTGGGCACACCCCCGAAGACTGACTCTCCTTCCGCCAGCAGCTAGCCACTGCCAACAGCTGCTTGGTTAGTTAGGGTGACGCCTTGTGAGCTCCTCTCACTCCATGCTGAAGTGTGGCTGGGCAGCCTATACAGAGACCTGGTCTCAGTGCTGAGGAAAACCATAGTGAGTCTGAGCAAACCTGAGCTACACACAGCATGATCCTACGCACACAAGTAGTGAAGGCAGGAACAGGGCAGGGTGAGCCGCCATAGAGCCAGCATCTGCTGAGGCAGGGGAGCAACTCACCCACCAAGGGCACTGTTGACTGTTCCACAACTGTCAATCAAAAAAATTTACTTTGATAGACACAAGTGGGTATTTTTGTCAATCACTGTTATTTACATATGCAAATGTGGAGTGAAATACAGTGCCTAAGCCAGCTGCGGTTTCACACTGCCTATTTCCGTAATGAGCTTTCAAAAGTCTGAGTCAATAAGCCCTCCTGTGGAACATGTAATAGCTTGTAATAACAGAGGGGCTCCTTTAATTATTTCAATTAAAATCAGAATTGGGATGGAAAAAAGTCCTGATTTCCCTCAGAGGGTCAAGGGTGAAACACTGAAGAATGTGCTTGGCTTTCATTCGTTTGTAAAACAAGACATCAGCTCTGACCTGACAGTAGCTACTTCAGAAGGAAATATATGGACTTGTTTATCCTGCAAGTGTAGATATACGCATGTAGTACAGAGAAACCAGCTTGCTCTGCATTGGCAAAACAGCATGCTCCGGGCAGTATAAATCACCCTGCCCTCTAAATCATGGGCCTTTGGCTTTGAAAATGAAACAAGCAAGAACTGGATTTCTTTTGGTTTGCTTATTTGATTTTATTCTGCTTTTTTGCCTTTTGTTTTTCTCTTTATTTTTTGGTTTATCCTAAAATTAGTTCCAAATAGTTTATGTTTTAAAAAGCTTTTTAAATTTGTAATTGATTTGTCATTCTAGGGATTTGGAAGTAGCTGTTTGAACTAAAGCCAAACTCATGTGTGCAGGAAGCTCTGTATGTGTCTAATTCATCTTCTTATAAATCAGGCACTTTCTACTTTTGCAAGACAACTATTTTTCTAACTACTTATTTTTAAGTGTGTGTGTGTATATGTGTGTATCCATGAGAACAATTGCCTATAGAGACCAGAAGAGGGCGTAAGACCAGTTGTGAGACTCCAGACATATGTGCTCACATCGATAGGTTCCTTGATATGGAAATCCAACTTGAGTCCTCCTCAAGAAAAGAAAGAGCGGGCTGGTGAGATGGCTCAGTGGGTAAGAGCACTCGACTGCTCTTCCAAAGGTACAGAGTTCAAATCCCAGCAACCACATGGTGGCTCAAACCATCCTTAACGAGATCTGACTCCCTCTTCTAGAGTGTCTGAAGACAGCTACAGTGTACTTACATATAATAAATAAATAAAATCTTTAAAAAAGAAAAGAAAAGAGCTCTAGTCAATGAGCCAGCTCTCAGACACCCAGACACCAAGGTGAGTATTTTAACCATCTGCCATGGAGATGTGCTCCAGTAACTTAGATGACCAGCAGAGTGTCCGAAATCTCTACCTTCTACTCAGCGCTCCCTTACAGCGTGAGAAATGATGCTCTGTCTTACCAATCCCTTTCCCACATCTACAGGTTGCCTGAATGCAAAACCATGCTTTTTCTAAAAGTCTCTAAACATAATGAATTACACAGAGTTATAGAGAAAAACACAAACACATAGCTCTGGTTAACTCTGGTTTTCTTTATCAGCCTTTGAGACATCAATCACATCTGTTTTTTATTACTCCAGCTCTGACACTTGCTGGCTTCATATATCCTCCACACATCTCTCTGTTCCCATCACAGATGCTGCCAATGTATTTGCTGAGTGACTGGCCAAACAAACAAATGTCCGTTGCTACAACTACCTTTGCACTCAGAGCAGATGAATAGAGCCTATCTAACTGTGTGCCTGTCCCTGACTGAACAAAACCGTAGATTCCAAGGGAAACACTTTGGACTTAGGGTGAGTCACTAAGTTTTGACCTGACTTTCACAAACTGCAAACTGAAAAGCAAGGAAACAGTG
Organism: Mus pahari; assembly: GCF_900095145.1. NCBI lineage: Eukaryota > Metazoa > Chordata > Mammalia > Rodentia > Muridae > Mus > Mus pahari. The sequence goes on from NC_034591.1 coordinate 160,220,227, forward strand.
TGTCTTTGGAATTTGCTAGAAGCCTTTTGTTGTTTTTATGAAGAATGAATGGCTTCCAGGATTCTTAGAGTTGAAGACTGGTCTGGGGAAGATTGATTTGTTTTAACATATCTGTGCACACCTGGGCACACACACACGCACGCACACACACACATAGACACACACACAGGCACAACCACACAGAAATGCACACATACCACCACCACCACCACCATCCTTTGACCACATCTGAAGGATTTTGAGGGTTATCCCTTGAGTTAGTCTGCCCCTTACAAAAGGCGATGGAAGACCTAGAATTTCATCTTTAGCACTACTTCACTCCCAGTGTCCCCTGCTGTCATTCTGTGATTAAATCCAGTCCTATGGTTTTAGCGTCCATACAGATGCTTAGAACTCTCAGTCAATGGAGTGTAAACATTGCCTTGAGTTCCACACTTAGTGCCTGATGAGCATATAGACTTCACCAAACACTCAAAACTTAAAAATTCACCTCCTCATTTTCTCACTCCCCACTGAAAAACTACCAGGGCTTCAGCAGCCACCAATGGTGTCTCTTCTGTCAGTTGTCCCCTTCCCTTCCACTGGTCAGAAAAAGAGAACATGTGGGCGTAATCCAGGCCTGTGTCAGAAAACTATAGTCTGTGGACCTGTTCTTATAACTGAAGTTCTTATTTTATTTTTGAAATATTAGTGTTTTACTTCATGTGTATCAGTGTTCTGTAGCACGCACATCTGTGCAACATATGTGTGTAAGTGCCTACTGGGGCCAGAGCAGGAGTCAGGTCTCCTGTGAATCACCATGTGACTGCTGGGAATCGAGCCCCTGTTCTCTGGAAGAACAGTGAGTGTTCTTTTCTGCTGAGCCATCTCTCCACTGCCCTATAAATGTTCTACTGGAACACAGAAGTACTTGTCACCTATGTTCACAATTGCCACCATCAATCACACAGTGACTTGCTGGCCACTGTTTAAAGTAATATAAGCCCAGGAATGACTAATTTTATCTTCTATATATCTCTCAATTACGTTACGGTGTCTTAAATCTGAGCCCTGGACCCCTCTGACCTTGACTGGGCCCAACCCCACCCCTCACTACCCTAGATTGACACACTTAGAACCTCCATGTTTGTTAGGCTGTTCAAGACAATTGTGCACACGTCTCTCTTGCATCTATCCATCTTGTGAGCACAAATACTGACGTGCCAGCTTTTGTTCCCAGTTATCGTTCTGAGAACATCTGTGTGGCAGGGATCCTTAGAAGATGCTGGTTCTCCCTTCAGGACAAAGAACAGATCTGTCTGCTTTCCAGACTAATAAAGATAACATCTGCCTTCAGAGCAAAGCTTCTGCAGGCTTGCATGCATCCCTCATAAAATATTGATGATGGAGCTGGAGTGATGGCTCCAAGCTTAAAGGCCACTGGCTGCTCTTGCAGAGGACCCTGGTTCAATTCCCAGTACACAACATGGCCACTCACAGTCATCTGTAACTCCAGTTCCAGGGGATCGATCGCACACCCTCTTCTGGCCTCCACAAGCACCCATCTCACAGGTGGTACACACAAGTGGTACACAGCCATACATACAAGCAGGACAGATAGCCATACACGTAAAATCAAATTTTAAAGTAATCAAAACAAAATATTGTTGAAGCCAAACGTCATGATGCCTTGACTCTATTATAAACTCACCATGTGTATAATACACACTCAGGACTGCCTTCCTGTCACCCAGTGGAACTCTGGGAACAAGGTGAAGCATTGTGAATTCAAACAAATCCTTTGTTCTCTGGTTCTGGAGTCTTGTGTCCTCTGTAGCATTAGAAAAAAATCAAAGCCAAACTTGTCATCAGGCAAGAAGGCCATAAACCCACATTCTTCGTAATTCCTCATGTGTGTTTCCTTCTTGTCTCTTTCCATTTCCAAAAGGCCTAGTGCACCTTCCCACTGGGCTAAACCCTCTCCGTTCCCTTTCTCCAGTGTCAGTCAGGGATCACAGCCCTCCACATCCTCTTCAGTATCTTCCTGCCTTTGCTCACACCTGAGCTGTAATCTCCCCAGTCACTTACCTCCTTTTGCCCAACACCGAGACCAATGGCAACTTACAGAAGGAAAGAGTGTATTTGGGCTTAAGCTTACAAATGGGTAAGAGAACAGCATGGCCAGGAGGCTTAGCAGCAGGAACAGAAATCTGAGTGCTCACATCTTTAGGCAGTGGGAGAGAGGGTGAAACGGAAGTAAGGTGAGGTTCCATGATCTCCAAGCCCGCCCCAGCGATGCACTTGCCCTGGTAAGGCTGGGCCACTCAAACATCTGCAAACAGCTCTAACCAAATGTTCAGATACCTTAGAAAACATCCAAGCTTCCACACCGCCCTCCATCCTTGACCTTCAACCTTGCTTTCTCACTTCAAGCACACCTCAGGTGCTATTTCCTTCCCAGAGCAGCCAACCATGGCCGGCTCCAATACTCTGTCTCCAGGCTCTCAGATCCCCTAGGAACAACTTGATGACTGCTCTAGCCACAGTTTTGAGGGCATGTCTCCCCTGTTGCCCACTGAGTAAAGAGACAGCATCATCTTCATCTTGATGACCAAGCCCCTGATTTGTCCCCAGCACCTGTTATTGCTCAAGAAACATCTAAAAGTTGGTTCTGAAACAACTCATTAGTGTTGAGCTCCAATCAGTTGATTTGTCCCTTGGAGGGGATAAAAAAATATTCTACTTATATTCTTAAGCCAAGAAAATTGTTTTTTGTTTTGTTTTCCTACTAAACGTTTCCTTTTCTTTAGAAATACGATTCACTGAGAGTCAAAGAACAGTCAAGTAAGACCCGAGACCATCCGAAGTGTTGCCTGTGCCCCGACTACTCACCACCCGAACTCTACCTGCCCTTCAACGACACAGACTCTGGAGCAGGTGAGAAGCACTGCAGTCAATACCCTACACACACACACACACACACACACACACACACCACTGGTCCCAAGAAAGCATCTCAGCAGCTCCTGATTGGCTGGCATTGTTTGCACCAGCAGTCCTTGGTCTATCAGGCAGTCCTCTATTAGGTCCTCCTGCAGGAGATGCTTTTGCAGCTGCATGGCCTCCAGCGTATACACAGAGAGGACCCCGTCATTCCTGCTATGAATGTTCTAGAGGGGTTTTGTACTTTTCCAGACCCAGGTATACTCCCCAAGCCATGCTGGAATCACCAGATGATGCCTGCTACCAGTCACAGGAGAGAGCACTTCCCTTACACCCCACAGCTGTTCTCCATCTCCACCAACTACATCTGTCTTGATGTTCCCTAACTCAGCTGATACCGAGTTGTCTCCTAATATCTGGGTCACATGTCTCTTGTTTTTCTACCCCACCCATCTTCCTCGACTTGCAATCTCCTTTTTAAAGTTTAAAGATACCTCCAGAAATGCATTGACTCGTGCAAGAGAACATGAACCATGTAGACATGGGGCAGGTGGAACCTTGTAGACATGGGGCAGGTGGAGCCATGTAGACATGGGGCAGGTGGAACCATGTAGACATGGGGCAGGTGGAGCCATGTAGACATGGGGCGGGTGGGGCCATGTAGACATGGGGCGGGTGGGGCCATGTAGACATGGGGCGGGTGGGACCATGTAGACATGGGGCGGGTGGAGCCATGTAGACATGGGGCGGGTGGGGCCATGTAGACATGGGGCGGGTGGGACCATGTAGACATGGGGCAGGTGGAACTGTGTCACCAGAGAGAGAACTGGGAAGGTTGAGCAGGTTATGGAACCCCGGCAGTTCTCATAATCGAAAGCAGAAGGGGTTTGAATCTGCTTGCAACCCGGTTCCTGTCCTGGAGCATGTGGCCATGACACCCCACTAAGAGGGCATAACAACAGGTCACTTAGCATATAGCCCAGAGTTCTCCAGGCCAATGTGGTATCTAGATAGGCCAGCCCCAAGGGTTTAGCCAATAAGCTTCCCTTCCTGGACAATACATTTTGGTCAAAATCACATACATACCCCAACTCTACCTAGATCTACCTGAATCTCCTCATGTATCCAGCTTTATGTCCTGTTGCTGCTGCTGCTGCTGTTGCTGCTGCTGCTGCTGGTGCTGTTGTAAACCCTCTGAGTCTGATTTGTGTTGCCCAAATATTCCTGTGTGTGACGCTATCCTCTGGAGGTCACTGACCTTCCAGGAATCTCAGCACATCTCCCAGTGGTTTCTCTGTCCACCTCCCATCCAGGCTGGGATTTTATCTGGCTTTTCTTTGTTTGTGTGTGTGTGTATGTGTGTGTGTATGTATATATAAATCTTACGTCTATTTTATTTTTTGAGATAGTAGGGAACACTCTCGATGTGGTTATGGCAACAATGATGTATTTTAAGGGGATCGTTAGTGACAAGCACATGAACTAAATTGTTGTTTATTTCTCTACATTAGCACTCTAGGAGAGTTCAGTATCATAAACACCAATCGATTTGCTGAGCATCAAAATTCTAAGCAAGCAGCAAAACAGTAGAGAGAATCTGTGCAAGACTGGGAAGAGCGGCTTTCCAATAAGCAGACGACATAAACTCACGCACTGTCTGCCAAAGAGCACGGGCCACAAAAGAGGTCTCTCTACTCAGTCACCAGCTCAAATTTCTCCCCAAATACCAGGGGGATTAAATTAATCTGCATGAGCTTTGGTTGTTAATCCTGTAACATTTATTAGCCCCTCTCCAGGATTGTTTTAGAGTCACTTACTTTTAGCTGTCGGCCTCACAGGTGCCAGAAGTTTTCACAGAACATCGATGTCATGGTTCAGCAAGGGACAGCTGCAGCCTGGTTTGTTGTGTGTTGTCCCAGGCACCCACTGGCTGTGCTGATGGTTACAGGGGAGCGTTCCCGGCAGGGTAAGGTTTCCTTGTGTGATGGTATTGCACTGAGCCTGGTCAACTGTGTTACGTCAAAATAAAGTATAATAGCGACTGTGTCCAAACAGTCACCATCAAACAGCTCCGAGCTGTCCCAGAGCAAGGGTGCTTGTTTTAGTAATAGGGATCAAAATTCAGGTAGCAGCCTTCCACAAAAGCTGTTAGCAACTGAGACTTTGTTTAAAAAAAAAAAAAAAGATTTATTTATTTTATGTATATATGAGTGCACTGTAGCTGTCTGAAGACACATCAGAAGAGGGCGTCAGATCCCATTGCAGATGGTTGGGAGCCACCATGTGGTTTCCAGGAATTGAACTCAGGACCTCTGGAAGAGCAGTCAGTGCTCTTAACCACTGAGCCATCTCTCCAGCCCCCATAATTGAGACTTATGTAGCCGACTTCACTCTCATCCTTTGAGACCTCCACTGTACTGTGCCTTCTCCAGCCCGGGGCCTCACAGCAAAGCCCCTTCTGAAGGGAGCTGTCTCCATGCCTTCCTTTCTGTGAATGTGCACTAATGTATACTAGTCTTCATTTTTCAGATTATCACCATGTCTTTGCTCTTTTGAAGGATGATCGTTTTAAGATAAAGGTTCTGGGCCTATATAGGAAAGGCTGACTTCGAGGTCGTTCGAGGGCCTGCTGTCATGGGGGCTTGTTTTCTGAAAGGCTGACTTTGAGGCCAGTTGAGGCCCTGCTGTCTCGAGGACTTCCTTTCTGACTCATAGGCCTCACTTTTTCTCTTCACTACAGTCCTGCCATAAGGCTTACCTTGTGTTCAGGTTGTCTTACAGGTGTATTTTACCTTTAAATTCAAGCTGCAGGTATCCATCGCTTTCCTTGTTACTATAAGAAAATGCCTGACAAAACGGATCTTAAGGAAGAGAGGGTTTAATTGGACTCGTGGTTCATTGTGAGGAGGAGAGCACTCGGGCAGGGATGAGAGCCAGGACAGGCATGACTAAGTAGACATTCTGACCGTGGGGTGGCGCTGCCCATGTTCAGGATAGGTCTTCCCTCCTGGCTTAAACCTTTCTGGAAATGCCCTCCCTGACATCCCTGGGTCTCCTAGGAGACTCTAAACCCTATTGGTGACACTGAAGAGCTTCCCTCCCCCAGCAGATGCATCCTGGATGCTACAGCACGTTCCTCTAAAAAGCACACTGCTTCCTCCTCCTGAGCTCTTGCCTAACTGGATCCTGCTCACTCGGATCTAAGGCATGCAGACTCATAGGAGACTAGAAAATGTCCCGTTGATCGCTGCTGCTATCGATGTAACAGCCTGTTATTTTCATCTATTCTCAGTGACCAGGGATGCGACGGCAGCCCTTCTTCACTTATTAGGAAAAATAACTTAAATAAATATGGCTGCCTATAATTAAAGAACTCAGGTCTTAATATAAATTGAAAATAAGCATAAACTTCTACTTCTTTTTTGAGACAGGACCTTTACTTAGCCATGCCTGTCCCAGAACTCATTATGTAGACCAGGCTGGCCTCAAACTCACCGATCACTTTCTTCTGCCTCCCAAGGGTTGGGATTAAAGGCGCCTCAACACCCAGTTCTAAACTATTAATTTTTAAATTTCAAAATGACCTGGACTTCTTATCTTCATACATACCAGAGACTCATCTTATCCGAGGATGAGGAGGGAAGCTCGCATATCTCCTATCAACTGTCTCTGTCCACACCATGCACATCTATCCACATTCATATACCGTGTGTGTGTGTGTGTGTGTGTGTGTGTGTGTGTGTGTGTGTGTGTATTTCACCTGGTGACTGTGGCTGAGCAGAGGCATCTTAGGTGGGGGAGGGTAAGAATTTCCCCTTTTTGATTTATACAGCTTATTCCCATTATTTCCATGTTCACTCATTACACTTAATTTAAAATGTAATGGATTCCTTTGTGCTTCATAAACAAACACTACAGTAGACCATGCAGTTTGAAAACACAAAAAACAAAAACCAAAAAGTCAAGCAAACATGGGCTAGCAAGATGTCTCAGCAGCTAAAGACACTCGCTGCCGAACCTGAGGACGTAAGTTCAATCCCCAATACCCACACGGTGGAAGGAGAGAAGCAACTCCCGACAGTTGTCCCCTGACCTCTACGCGGGCACCATGGCATACACACCAATGCATAAGCAAGCATGTGCGATTTTAAAATGCTTTTTAAAGCTGTCCAAAGCATCTGCGCTGGGAGTTAATTTATGAGTTAATTATGTATATTTATTGCAAGCTTAATTACTAAAGTGTCCTACGTCTGGCTATGCAAAGGGTCTTTCTCCAGAACAAATCATCTTAAAGCAAAATTCCAGTGTAATAAGAACATTCATAAAAACACAGGCTGGTACCTGCTTAATCATCACCTGTAGGGGGACTGGGGTCCCAGTCCAGGGTTTACTGGACCACAAGAATCTGACTCAGAAACTGAATTCCACAGGACACTAGTGAAAGAGAGTATATAGGGAGAGTGGAAACCCGGAGAGACTCCCAGCTGACCTGCTCCAGACCCAGGTTCAGCTGGGAGTCCAGCACTGGGAGTGGGTCCTCACTGGTGCTGGGCAAGTCATTTCCTAGGGATCGCATGCCCATTGTCTCAAGCCCACTCCGCCAAGCTGCAGACTGACTTCTCCAGAAAGCAGAAGCTAATCTAAGATTGCTGTGCACGCATGCTACAGAGAGTCTGTGGGGGTTAGAGAAAACTCTGTGCAGGGACTCCTAGGCTTGGCATAGCCTCTAAGGCTAGTGGGCGTGGCCTCTGAGGCTAGTGGGCGTGGCCTCTAAGGCTAGTGGGCCAGCATCTTTCTACTGAGCATCTCACTGCTCCTCTTCCTTTGTTTTGTTTGTTTTGTTTTGTTTTAAATCTTCCTTCTCCTTCCAAAGGCATGGTAACCTGATTTCAAAGTCTTCCTTAGAAACTTTGTAGCTTGAGCAAGGTTATGACGCTCTCATCTTTGTATGTCCTAGCATTGAATGAACATTTTCCTAGCAAGCGCTTATGGGAGAGAGTGCCTTCTGTTTTAAAATTGTAATTTTGTCTAAGTTAAATACCTCTGCCTTCCTGTGACCTTTTAAAAATTATTTTCTATAGTTTCTGTGCATCAATTTCAACTGCCTCCCTGTGTTTTACGTACATTCTGGTTATTGTCTTTCTGTTTTCTCTCCTCCCTCCCTTCCTCTTCTGCCTCCTCTCTCTCTCTCTCTCTCTCTCTCTCTCTCTCTCTCTCTCTCACACACACACACACACACACACATACACACACACACACATTTTTCCCCATTTTCTTCTATCATTATTATTTGGCTAATGCACAAAGAGATATCCTCACAGTGACAGTTTCACACACACACACACACACACACACACACACATACACACACACCATTCACCTTTGTTCTTATTTTCTCCCCATGTCCCATCTTTCCCTTCCTTCTGGAGAAATACCAGCCCCCCCCCCCCAAGTATGTAACCATGAATGATCATTTTCTACTTCACAGATTCATTTGACTTGATTCAATCCAACAGCCATGTTGAGTAGCTGCGCACAGTAAGGTGGGCTTAGCTCCAGCGAGAGGCGAACAGCTAGGCAGAGGCACAGGACAAAGAACAACAGCCCTGTTAGAGAACACTATGAGATAAATGTGCCAGTTGAGTGTGTCTCATTTCGTCTTCTAACGGCACCATCAATTAAGTTCTATTTTTATCCTCATTTCGCAGTGGAGAGAACTCAAGCTTGTAGGGATTTATATAAGAGATCCAGGGCTAGCAAGACACTCGGTGAGTGGAAAAGCATGCCTTGTGTGCAAGCCTGAGAACCTGAGCTGGGTCCCTGGAACCCCAGAGTCCACAATAGGAAGAAAGAATTGACTTATGAAAGTTGTTCTCTGATCTCCACATGCATGCCACACCATGGGCACACACACACACACACACACACACACACACACCAATAAGTAGATGAAATAAAAAGAATTTAAGGAAGTCCAAATGAACCTTTGGTGAGGGGAGGTTGGAGCAGAATGCAGAAAGGAAAGGCCAAAGGGGGAAGGGTGTACTCGATTCAGGTTTTACTTGTGGTAAAGGGAACCTTGGGACATGAACATCTGCATGCGTTGGCCATCTAGTACAAGACTGAAATCTGGAGTTCAGAGCAGAAAGGCCAGGAGATGGTCTAGAGACGATGACATTGTACGTGGTAGATGACACAGACACGGATGAACCACACTGTTTAGCTTGGTGAGTGCTATCGTTCTACATTAAGTGTGGAGAATAGAGAGAGTGGTGGCCCTAGAGAGCCTGGCTTTAGGGGAGGGAGACATCAGAGTCCCCAGAGAGCCCAGCTTCAGGGGAGGACAGACATCTGCACTTACCTTGCACTCAGAGCTTCACAATGAAAACGGGAGTTTCCAGCATTTACGTTCACAAAGGAATGAAATGTGTACAGTCAAGTTCTGAAGAGTGTCTGCAGATAGGCGAAGTGTGACTTGTAGCCCACCTTGCTCAGAGGTTGGACTTCGATGACCCTGAATTGAAAAGGTGAATAGGTAGACCAAGAGAAGAAAGAGTTTAGAATTCAGTGGGAAAGTCTGAAACAAAAAAGAAAATGGGCACCACAGGGAACCCATGTCATCAGTGGGAGACACAGGGAACCCATGTCATCAGTGGGAGACACAGGGAACCCATGTCATCAGTGGGAGACACAGGGAACCCATGTCATCAGTGGGAGACACAGGAACCTGTGTCAATACCAACTTGGTGGCTTGTCTTTTAATGCTTCCTAGATGAGGGATATACGTCAGACAAAGGTGATGCAAGTTCAGCCCTGGCTTTCCAGGCACTCACAGTCCACTTCAGAGAGAGAAGAAGAGTCACAGTAAAACTGTCGAGAGCAGGAATAGCAAACAACAGAGAATCCTGGGAAAGGAGAAGGCTCCCAAAGTAGCTTAAGGGTCCAGGAAGCTGGAGACCTTGACCAGCAGATAATCACCAGAGACGGAAGAGCTGTGGACAGCAGGCAGCCCAGGAAAGACAGTGAGTGTGTTCCTCAGTGGCAACTGCAGGAACCCAGGGCTGACATGGAAGGTCCTGATGAGGTGGAGCTGAGTTCAAAGCAAAAAGAGCTCTGATTGCCACATAACAGGATCTGGTAATACACAGGAAGGTTACAACTGAGCCAAGTTAAACTACATCACCAACATCATGTGGTTTGTTCTCAGTGCTGGGATTGAATCGGGGGTACATGTCAGCAATTCTACCATTCAGCTGTACCCCAAACCCTTATTCAATTTCTTTCTTTGAAAAAGATAAGGTCTCCCCAATTTGCCCAGGCTAGCCTTGAACTTGTGATCCACCTACACCAGCTTTCCAAGTGGCTGAGATTATAAGGCTGTACCACCCAACCCAGCACAATAGCTGTGCTTTGTAAGTTGTTAAGAAAAGACACTGGCTTGAAGGAAGCCATTCCAGAGCCTAGGGGATGGCATGTGAGACCACGCTCCTGCCACTTGTGGCTTACATAGAGAAACTGGGACTGCAGGGCAGACACAGAGGAGGAAAAGTTCCAGAGAAACCTAGGGACAGTGGAGGGGACAATGGAGAGGGCCAGAGCAGACTGTCAGTAGGCCAGTGAGGGGTGAAAACTGGAGGTGTGTACTCTATTGAGACTGTAGTTCAAACAAAAGAAACAGTCTCATACAGAGGCTGTTAGGGTTGGTTGAAATGTAGGTCCTAAGAAGAAAGCTTTTAAACTCCTTCTTTTATACATATTCAATGTGTGTGTGTGTGTGTGTGTGTGTGTGTGTGTGTGTGTGTGTGTGTGTGTCTGACTGTCTGTCTGTCTGTCCATGTGTGTCTGTGTGTATGTCTGTGTATGTGTGTCTGTCTGTGTGTCTGTTTGTGCCTGCATGTTTTAACCCTAACCCTAATCCTAACCCTCTCTATGTGCCCATGTCCGTGTGTGACTCTCTGTGTGTGTATCTGTTCCTGTATGTCTCTGTGTGTGTCCATATGTGTTTGCATACGTGGATACCAGAAGACACCTTGTAGGAGTCAATCCTCTCCTTCTACCATGTGGGTCCTGGGAAATGAACCCAGGCTATAAGCTTGCTAGCTATCACCCTTATCTGGTAAGCCATTTCACTATTCCCCAATACCCCTGTTTTAATTGAAATTTTTTAGGTGGGAGACACTTGCATGCCACAGCCTGCATGTGGAGGTCAGAGGGCAATGTTAGGAGTCAATCTCTCCTTCCATGATGTGGTTTCCAAAAGCCTACACTGAGCCATCTCAGCCGTCCATCTTGAAAGCTTTCTGGTTAAAATACAACGAGCTTATCTCTGAGATGATGACACCCAAGAGCAACAGGTCCAAGCACCTGATACGGGTGACATCTGTAGGGTCAGAAGAGGAGAGGAGTTTGGCAGTGCGTACTCCATTAAGACTATGGATCCCATTGAACTATGGTTCCGTAGCTCATGGGATCTGGCGTGGCGTGGAAGGAGCTTGGGAAGGGGCCTGTCAGTGAGGAAGGTATCCTGAACCTGCCTGGCACTGTTCGGTGGACCGTGTGGGAGTTTATGGCACACAAAACCCAGGAGGAAGCAAGATCAAGAGATTTAAGGGGCTTTAGGGAAGGAACGCATGGTGGCTTGGGGGTAAGAGGGATTGCTGTGTAAGACTGATGTGATGGTATGCATTCGATCCTGGAACCCCTGTGGAAGGAGAGCCCCAACTCCTGAGAGTTGTCATCTGACCTCCCTAACATTGCATGTCTGTACTTATACATGTATCTCACACACACACACACACACACACACACACGCGCGCGCGCACACACACACACACACAATTTTTTTACAAAATAATTAAGGACAGATTTAAGGATGTTGGGAAAATAAGGTTGAATCTAGATTACATGAAGAAAGGCATCAATGTGGGAGAAGCAGAATGTTCTAGAGACAGCATGAGATTGTGCTGAAAATAATTGCAATGGCTTGATGTTGAAAACCAGGCATTGGAGTGAAGGTAGGAATGGGTGCTTGGGAAAGAGGAGCAGCTGTGTGGGCTGGGGACAAAAGGGGTGTGACATTCCAGGGGCTTAGCTGTCCCAGTCAGGGCAAGGTTGAGCACTTGACCTTCAGAGTGGAGCAGGATGGGGGTCACTGGAGTGAAAGATAGCTAAGCCTCCTCAGCCTCCATCTCAGGCATCCTACATGCTTTACAGAGTCCCCGGCAGCCAGCTCCAAGTGCAGATGGAGTTTCATCTTGTTGAAAAACAATGTAACTGCATTTTCAGAAACAGAGGGGGGAGTGACTCACAGCCCGGTCTCCCACACAATGTTTGCTCTGGATCAGCTGCAGTGCCCGAAGTTGCAATTGTAGCTCACATATGATTATCTCTTCTTTCAACACTGTGATGTAAGTCTTTTCATGTTACAATGCATGTTTTATAAGTAACTAGTGCAGTTATTTAGCGAGGATTTCCAATAGCAATTCTGAAGCGTTTTGTACTGAGATCAAGGCCCTCACCTTGTGAAGCTGAAAGGGGCGTGACTCTCCATCGGCTCCATGACATGAATCTCCATCCCATCTGTGACGTGAAACTCCATCGGATCCACGAGGGCTGTGGATCATGTTATTATTCACTGTTAGACACCACATACTTCTGATTATATTGATGATTGGTGATCTCTCTCTCTCTCTCTCTCTCTCTCTCTCCTGTCCTCCTTTCCTCCCACACCCCTCCCTTCCTCTTCCTCTCTATGTCCCCTCCCCTCTCTCCCTACCTATGTCTCCCTCTCTCAGATAGGACCTTGCTAAGTAGCCGAGGCTGCCCTCAAACTCTCGGCCTCCCTGTCTCTGCTTCCTGAATCCTGGATTACAGGGTTTTCCCACAATGCCCAGCTCCTCACTCAGTTCTTTCCACCAACAAAGGGTCAGGCTCAGTGGTAGAACCCTGACTGGGCCTGCATGCACAAGGCCACCGGTTTGATCCCTGAGACAACATTGAATGGAAAAGCTTCTCTATGCCCTGCCATACATTAAGGTGGAAAGGGATAGCGTCAACTCCAAAGTTCTCCTTTCTCTAGGAGGCCCAGCGGACATTGCTGGCCTTTCCCTAGGTTAGAAATGATGCATTTTTATTAGATATTTTCTTTATTTACATTTCAAAAGTTATCCCCTTTCCTGGTTTCCCCTCCAAAAACCCCCATCCCCTCCCCCACTCCCTGCTCACCAACCCACCCCCTCCTGCTTCCTGGCCCTGGCATTCCTCTACACTGGGGCAACCTTCACAGGACTAAGGGCCTCTCCTCCCATTGATGACCAACTAGGCCATCCTCTGCTACATATGCAGCTAGAGCCATGAGTCCCAAGTGTTTTCTTTGGTTAGTGGTTTAGTCCCAGGGAGCCCTGGGGGTACTGGTTAGTTCATATTATTGTTCCTCCTATGGGGCTGCAAACCACTTCAGCTCCTTGGGTACTTTCTCTAGTTCCTTCATTGGGGACCCTGTGCTCCATCCAATGGATGGTTGTGAGCATCCACTTCTGTATTTGTCAGGCACTGGCAGAGCCTCTCAGGAGACAGCTATATCAGGTTCCTATCAGAAAGCTCTTGTTGGATTCCACAATAGTGTCTGGGTTTGGTGGTTGTATATGGGATGGATCCCCAGGTAAGGAAGTCTCTGGATGGTCATTCCTTTAGTCTCTGCTCCACACTTTGTTTCTATAACTCCTTCCATGGGTATTTTCTTCCCCTTTTTAAGAAGGATTGAAGAATCCACACTTTAGTCTTTCTTCTTCTTGAGTTTCATGTGTTTTTTGAATTGTATCTTGGGTATTCTGAGCTTCTGGGCTAGCCTCCACATATCAGTGAGTGCATACCATGTGTTTTACCTGGTACAACCACTCTGGAAATCAGTCTGGCAGTTCCTCAGAAAATTGGACATAGTGCTACCAGAAGATCCAGCAATTCCACTCCTGGGCATATACCCAGAAGATCTTCCAACTGGTAATAAGGACACATGCTCCACTATGTTCATAGCAGCCTTATTTATAATAGCCAGAACTTGGAAAGAACCGAAATGTCCCTCAACAGAGGAATGGATACAGAAAATGTGGTATTACACAATGGAGTACTACGCAGCCATTAGAAATGATGAATTCATGAAATTCTTAGGAGATGATGCATTTCAAGTTTGCCAAAAGATTCATTTCCTGGAGTAATCTTTCATCTGACTATATTTGTGAATGTTTGCAGGTTTTCCTGGAAAGAATAAATCCAACAGCATATTAACACACACACACACACACACACACACACACACACACACACACACTAAACCTTGAGCTGGTGAGATGGTCAGCGCTCATCAGGTAAAACAAGCATGACACAACTTGAATTTGACACCTAGGTTCCATATGATGGTCCTGAGTTTGGTTCCCAGGACCCAGGTCTGGCAGCTCACAACCATCTGTAACCCCAGTCCAGGTGATCCAATGCTCTCTTCTGGCCTCTTTGGGCATCTGCACTAACATGGACAATATTCACACATGTTCGAGTACACACATGCACTCATGCTTGCACACAAGTAATTTAAAATAAAATAAACTTGAAAGAAAACTAAAACGGATGAGGTAGCACACACCTAGAAACTCAGCACTTAGGGGAAGCTGAGGTGAGAAGATCCATGAGTTAACGAGATCCAGGTTTTCCAGGCTTCGGTGGGTTACATGACAAGACAAGTGCGCGCTCTCTCTCTCTCTCTGTGTGTCTCTCTGTCTCTCTCTGTCTCTGTCTCTGTCTCTGTCTCTGTCTCTCTCTCTGTCTCTCTCTCTCTCTCTCTCTCTCTCTCTCTCTCTGATGTGTGTGTGTGTTTCTATGTATGCATGCTCAGAAATAATTTATGGATGCAACTTTGTGCACCATGCAGAAAGCAACACAACTAATTGAGAACTCTGTTGTGTAGGAGATGGGACTGTGAGTCACTCCCCACTCTGTTTCTGAAAATGCAGTTACATTGTTTTTCAATAAGATGAAACTCCATCTGCACTTGGAGCTGGCTGCTGGGAACTCTGCAAAGCCTGTTGGATGGCTGAGATTGAGGCTGAGGAAGCTTAGCCATCTTTCACTCCAGTGACGCCCATCCTGCTCCACTCTGAAGGTCAAGTGCTCAACCTTGCCCTGACTGGGACAGCTGAGCCTCTGGAATCTCTTGCCCCTCAGACCGCACAACTGCTCCTCTTTCCCACTCTCCAGCTTTCTTGTCTTTACCACAGCACTCCTTTTCAGCACACTCCAATCCCTTCAGTTCTGCCTCCATTCTAAAATGTTCTGTTAATTCCTCCTTGACAGCTCCCAATCGGCACAGATGGGTCAACAACGACTGACGTAGCTTTTCACATCTCCTTCTCTGAATTCCTAACCGGGTTTCTTTTCCCCTCCATAGGGTCATTACATCTGGACTATAATCCTGACAGTAAATTCGAAGGTGTCTTTGGACACTCCTTACAGCAGAGATTGGCAGTTTCCTAGGCCTCGTGCCTATTACATTCACTGTCTACACCAGTCTTTCAGTGGCTATGCACATCAGGGAAGATTACAGTTACCCAACTCCCTTTTTAAAAAAGATCACCAAAGAGATATGCTCAGTGTAGGCTTTGAATGTGAACGGTCCCTGTAGACATATATGTTTGCACACTTGACCCCCGTGGGTGGGATGTTTTGGAAGGATGTGGAAGCTTTAGGAGGGGTTGCCTTACTGGAGGAAGTGAACCCCCAAGGGGACGGGGTTTTGGGGTTGTCTTTCCTCTTACTCTCTGCTTCCTAACTGCTGATGCAACCACAGCCTCAAGCTCCTGCTGCCATCTGTGTGACAAGCTGTTTCCCCTTAAACCATGAGCCCAACCAAGCCCTTCCTCCCCTAAGATGCTTCTTGTTAGATATTTGGGGAGGACAGTAAGAAAAGCAATACAAGGTGGGCTGGTGAGCCAGCCTCCCAGAGGGCAGGCTTCCAGGAGGGTGGGCTTCCCCAGGATTCTCCAGGACTGTGTGCGTGTGCGCATGCGCGCGTGTGCCTGTGTGTGTGTGTGTGTGTGTGTGTGTGTGTGTGTTTCTCTGAGCAATGGGTATCAGCATGAATGTGTAATCATCAAAGTTGACAGAGACAAAAGGCGGGATTTAGTAACCAATAAAGAAAAGGCACAGCTTGGGTAGGCCCTGCAAGAAGAGTTTAGTGGGCCACGTTCTGCTGGGAGGGAAACTACAAGCAATTGTCCAGAGAAGAAAATAAATACCGTAACTATGTGATCAGACGTCAGCCTGCCTGACTGCATTCAGTTGGAGGACAGTCATCCCTCCCGCTCTGAGAATTGTCCTTTCAAACACACCACCCACGTCCACGCCAGGTTTCAAGATCAGCAGAACTCCACACACATCCTCAGTAGGGCCGGAACTGTCTTCTTGCCATACGTTAACCCTCCTGTGTAAGGGTGTTCAAGCACTCTTTGTGAGAGTTGCACCTTACAGTCCTGTGTCCTTGCTCCCAGCCTGTGTTGCCTGCCAGCGTTTGCAGCATTAGAGCAAGTGAACTTATTCTTCGTGGTGTTCTGCGGGAGGGGGGGGGTCCCTGGGCCTGGTGGGAGGGCACCTGAGTCGGGCTTTGCCAGGTGGCTGCCTCCTCATTGCGCTTTGTCCTGTTTTGCTGTCAAATCATCACAAAGGTTTTTATTGTGATGTTTAATTAAACAATGTCATAAATGGGACACACTCATCTTCCCATGGCCCCAGTTCCAAAGGCCACACTGGTTCCCCCATCACTTGTCACCCAGAGGCAGTATTTAGTCATCTGTGTGTGGTTAGTGTAAGAAAAAAGGTGACTGCAATAAAAACTCAGGCTTTTCTGCTTTCTCCCAGTGTTGCCAGCACAGATCCTAACATGCCTCGAAGCCGTCAGTGAACTGACCCTGCTCAGCACCTCTGTTCCCACGACTCAGCTCCTGTCTGAGTCTTTCGGAACATTAGAAAGTTTACTCGGGTTTCTTCTGCAACCACTGAGAATCTGTGCATTAAGCTAATCTTTCAGTAACACAATTCCTTGAGTCAGAGCTTCAACCTGCATGCCCAATCTCCGTCTGTTTTGATTTTGACAGCTTAACCTAACTTTCACAAACCTTGAACTGTTTCAGAAGAAGACAAAGAGAATAGAAAGGTTGGGCATGACCAAAACCAACCTGACGCTGCCCGTGGAGGCTCCTGGGAGACAAGACAGACAGCCTGTGAGCAGGAACTGCAGTTCTAGGACCCAGGATCCCTGTACCTGGGCATCCACCCACAAACAGAAAAGATTTTCATCCATCTCCCTCTAAATTGTTATTGTATCTATTTTTGTCATGTCCCAGCCTGGCACGGAGGGCACAGACTCCGGTACCTTGAAGGAACCAAAGCCGAACACTTCGGCTGTGAAGGACAGTGATTAAGTCATGGGGCACACACAGCAGACCACAGGAAGCCAACAGAAGAAAAGACAAGCTGGCCAGCCAGGCCCCAATACTACAATCCTATCTTAAAACAAAACAGAAGCAAAATAATAACATATATGCATCAGAAACCAAGGCCCCCGAACAGCACAGGAAGCAGCAGACAGATAGCATGTAGAATGAGAAGAATGACTGTACTCCATATACCCGCAGAGAGACTCCTAGCCAGAAATCCCAAACCCCAAGAGCAAACAGAAAACATTTAAACGTAGGTCTCAAAAGATGGTCACATCATGTCACCAACCATCAGAAAGATTAAAAATAACAGCTACTGGCAAGGAAGAGGAGAAAGAAATCTTTATACACATTGACGGGAGTGTAAATTAGCATAGCAATATAGAAATGGTGAAGAGGTTCCTCAACAATTAAAAAGCAGAATTACTATATGATGCAATATTTCCACACCTGTATATGCACCTAAAAGAGATAAAAAAAAAATCAATGTGTTAACGAAACATCTGCCCTCACATGACCATTTTGACATTACTCACAGTGGCCTGGATGCAACCTAACTCCATCAATTGGTAAAGAAATATGGTATGTTTTCTGGGATACTGTTCAGACATATAAAGAGTGAGATTTTTTTTTCTTTTTTGCCATTGGTCGCAACACAGGTGGACCTGGATTGTGCTCAATGAAGTGGTCCAGGTCCAGAGAAATGAAAGGCTTCATTGAGTGGAATCTAAGGACGTTGGCCTCACAGAAGCTGACAGTGGAGTGCTGCTTCCCAAGGGCTGCAAGCTAGAGAGGAGGGAGGGATGGGGAGCAAGCATTTCTAGGGTGCTACTACATGATGCAGTGACTGTGGACCATGGTGATAGGGGCCAGGGCTGTAGCCCGATGGGTAGAGTACTAACCTAGCAACACAAAGCCCTGTGATTGGTCTCAAGAGTGGACTAAGCCAGGCCTGGTGGTGTACACCCATGATCTCAGCACTCAGGAAGTGGGGACCAGAGTGTCAAGTTCAAGGTCATCCTCAGCTTCCTAGTACTTTTGCAGCCAGCCAGGGAAATAAGAGATCCTATCTTAAAACAAAGACGAGTGATCATATATCATATATCGTATATTTCAAAGTGCTGGAAGACAAGGGTTTTTTTTAACTGTTTTCATCATAAAAATGATTAATATTTGATAAGACAGATGTTTAATCTCGTGAATTAAACATTAAGTAATAGATACATGTATTGAAACACTTAAAACTACCCCTCCCCCGTTACTTTGTACCACTGGGTTTTATGCATCACAGAAAATGGGGAGGGCACTGAGTCTCTGGACCTCCATTTTAGGAGGGGTGGGAAAGGGCCATGAGGAAGCACAAAGGCAAGGCCTCTTGACTGTGGATCATGAGGTGCTGTACACAGCTGTTTGTTACACAGTCCAGATCCTACATCAAATGAAAAGTTACCCGTTCTGCTGTAATTGAAGTTCCTACCAGGGGTGAAGGGAAAATTAACCACTTTCCACGGCGAAGATTAGAGGGTGCTCCTCGGAGACAAAACCCAGTCATTAAAGTTTTCTAGTTAAACAAAGACTCCGTGAGTTACTGTGGATGTGTAAGCAATTAGTGCCACCACACACCAGGCCCATACAGAGGACTGCAGGAGGAGTGTAGGCAGGCACCTAAGCAAAGGCCTACTTATCCAGGTCTAGGATCAAACTCTCTTCTTTCGAGAGCATCATCAGCCCCAAGGTGCCCCCCTGTGTGAGAGGGAGAGCTCCAGACTGGCTTAGAAGAACATTAAGGGGAGTCATGTGGGTTAGGGCTACAGGGACAGTAGCTCATCCTTCTACAGATCACTCGTTGGCTGTGGGTCTCAGGGATCCATAGCAACAAGGAGTGAGCAACAACCCTCATCTGAGGAGCAGGGAGGGGAGAAGCAGGGAGGGGAGAAGCAGGGAGGGGAGAAGCAGGGAGGGGAGAAGCAGGGAGGGGAGAAGCAGGGAGGGGAGAACCAACTGTATAGGGGTCTCTTGAACTCTTGCAAGAATGTCCTCAAGGACCTGGCATCTAGGAGGTAGTTGCTATGTCATCAATCTTTCTACAGATGTAGCAAATCACTGTGATTCTACACACATATACACACATATACATACATACAAATATATACATACAGACATTTATACAAAAATACACATACACACCACATGTACATATATGTATACTATATACAAGCACATAACACATATGTGCATATCATATATATACATACAAATGCACACATACATATACACTTGTATATACACGTATATGTACATCTGTACAACCATACACACATGCACATACATGTACACACATATATGTGCACATACATCTACACATAACAGGGAGAAGATTGAGAGGGAAAGAGTGGGCACAGGACGGGGAGAAAGATGGAGAAAGGTGCAAGTTTTGTTGTTAGAAGGAAGCCCATAGAACCCTGTTTCTAACACAGCATCATCTCCTTGTTACACGAAATAATATAGTTCTGTAATATTGAGCTCACCTAGCCCCAGCTGTCACTCAGAAGGACATAGGACTTTATCTTCTCAGACAATGGACAAGAACTTTTCTTGGGATGCATAGCAGGCAAGTGTTGCTCCCTCGTTCTGGCTTACACACCACTCTCTCTAACATTAGCAACTTTTCTTAACTTTCCTGGAAAGTCTTTCCAGGCCACTGTAATGTGGGGTCTTCTGTGGGTGTATGGTGTGGGGTTATGGAGCACTTTCTGGATTCCTCCCTCTTTTGCTAGAAGAGCTGTCTGCTGGCTCACAGCTTGGCCTGTTGGCCAGATCCTTGGTGCCTCCCTTCAGACAGAGGGAGCTGGCTCCGTCTCCTATGGCATGCCCGTATTCAGCAGCTATTGGAGATGGAGACAATGGTCCTGAACCTCCCTCTATTCAGAAAAGGTCATTCTGGCCCTAGATGTCTCCTGGAATCTGCTCAGGCCTCTGCCATGACCTCTGGCATTTTCTGGGTCCTGGCTCTTTCATGGGTTTCTGAGATGTGAACAGTTAGCATCTATACATGGATCTGTCCCCTCTCTGAGCCTATGCCAAGGAAAGGGCTGCAGCAGTGACCTTGCACAATAGCAGCCAGCCCTGGAAGGGCTAAGATACTGATGAAGCTTGCACAGTTCACTAACTGTGCACAGCTGCTCAGAAGAACTTAGCAGGAACCTCAGAGAGGGTAGGCGGGGAGTGCCTGCTCACAGGAGGTTGGCTGAAGGCCTGGGTTTGTCTCACAATATCCTGGTGGAGGAGGGAAGCTCCTGAACTCCAGCTGATGGTCTCTGAAGAACCCCACCGCTGCCATTTGCAGGTTGTCTGACCCAGGGCAAGTCTCTCCATTCCTGTGTGATTTGTCTTCATCCATAAATTGAGGAGAATCTACCTGTCACATAAATGTGTTTGGATAATAAACTGACTCGACATGTTTAATGGGTTCAGGTTACTTCTACCTCATAATATGCCCTTAAGGCGTGGGGGCTTGTGCCACCCAGTCTGTGTTTATACTAGCCAGGTTCTTTTGATACTGTAACAGTACTCCCAAAGGAGACAACTTAACAAAAAGGAGTTTATTTAGCTCATAGTACTGAATATTTCTAGTCATTCACTGTAGGAAGAACACAGCATGGTGCTGTATCGTAGCAAGGAAACAGACAGGAGAATGACCACCTCTTAAACAGCACTGAGGGCATGACCAGCCCACAGTCCCCAGAGACATAAGAGCCTCCCAAAAGACCTTACCTCTTAAAGGTCCACACCACCTCCTGCTGCTACCTTTCTGGAGACGAACTCCTGAGTTAGCTTTAACTGTCAACTTGATAGGTCCTAGAGACACTGACAAGAATGTCTGAGTGCACAATCGTCTTTATCAGATTGGCATATGGGCATGTCAGTGGGAATTGTTTTGAGTCTTAATTGATGCACGAGGATCCAGTCCTCTAGGGGCTGCGTGATTCCCTGGGCAGGTAGTGCTGGGTTGAATAAGAAAGCTGGAAAGGCATGAGCCTGTGAGTGAGTCAGAAAGCAGCTCTGTTCCATCGTCTCTTCAAGTTCTTGTTTGGGGTCCTGCCCTGCCCTCCCTAAGTGATGGACTGTAACCCAATAAAGCCTTTCCTACTCTAAGCTGCTCTGGGTCACAGTGTTTTGGGTTTTTTTGTTTTTGTTTTTGTTTTTGTTTTGTTTTGTTTTGTTTTTGAGTTTGTTTATGTTTTGTTTTGTTTTGTTTCGATTTGATTTTCAAGACAGGGTTTCTCTGTATAGCCCTGGCTGTCCTGGAACTCACTTTGCAGACCAGGTTGGCCTCAAACTCAGAAATCCGCCTGCCTCTGCCTCCCAAGTGCTGGGATTAAAGGCGTGCGCCACACGCCTGGCTAGGTCACAGTGTTTTAATACAGAACAGAATGAAACTCGAACAGTGGTTATAACTAAACCACAACAGGACAGCAGCAGAAGAATACAGTATCAAAGCATCATGTCAGTTATGCAGCTCACTTCCAGATTTGAGGTGGCAAGTTCCCCGAACACAAAGATGATACTGAAAGGGTAATATAAACCCCATTTGTCTCCATTTTGAGGACCAGGGCTGATTTCAAAAAGGTGTTAAGGCACCAGCTCAGGAATAGACCCTAAGTCATAAGACAGCAGTTCTAGGAATAGACCATAAAATCCAGAAAATGTCATAAAATCCTCTCCCAAAGAACTGCCTGGGGATAACCACAAAAATGGGGAAATATCTTACCTCAGAATGGGCCATCCGCACTGGGCAGCCCTATTTCATTCATCACATGGTTAAATGTTCATGACATAGGAATACAGGCCACTGATCACCTATGACCCCATAGCACCCACCAATGAAATTGTAGATTATCTAATCCTTCTAGAGAATTCCTCTGGTTCCCTATAAGAAGACCTGAGTATCTTTGTCTGGGGTTGCCATTTTGGAGAATGGTTGACCCCTGCATGCTGGATGCTTCTGCAGAAAAAACACTCTTTGTTTTTGCATGCTTCATGAGTCTGGGCTCTTCCTTCAGTGATTTTCAGACCCCCTCAATACATTTAATGATTAAAACTGAAACGTGGTGGCACATGCCTTTAATCCCAGCACTCGGGAGGCAGAGGCAGGCGGATTTCTGAGTTCCAGGCCAGCCTGGTCTACAAAGTGAGTTCCAGGACAGCCAGGGCTATACAGAGAAACCCTGTCTTGAAAAACAAAACAAATAAACAAAAAACAAACAAAAAAAAACGAAAAAAAAAAGAAACCCTGAAACTACATATATGCAGGAAACGTCAGAGAATGAATCAGAGTTAGTGACACAGACAGAGAGCTAGAGAGGGGAGATTGAGTCCTGTTGAGCTCATCAATGACCATGTGTCTCTCTAGCCCTCACCCTTCACAGCAAGATAGCTTTTCTATAGAGAAACTGAAAAAGAAACTCCTTATGTCTCTATAGGGTAGTAAGTCTGACATGTTTAATTTATGAAAGAATTGCAATAGAGATGATAATTCCTGCTGAATGTAGACATTTAATCCTTCTTTAATACTAAATTTGAATAAAGCACTTGAAGTCAACTAGCTTACAGATGGATCTGAGTTCACAAACTATTTCTGCTAAAGGATCATCTGCTTAAAAGACATCCATTATATATTGCATTTTGAGGTTTGGGGGTATTTTTGGTTTTGATTTTGTTTGTTTTGGTTTTGGTTTTGGTTTGGTTTGTCTCCATCAGGTAGATAATATAGCATCACACAGATTCAAATTGGAGAAGACCTTAGAGGATTTGTGTTTATATTCTCTTGAAAAGAAAGGAGACTCATCTATGTCAGGAGGAACTCTTAAATGTTTTATGGGGTTTGATGCTCAAAGCAAACACCAGATAAATGAACACCCAGTGTCTGATGCACTCCTGTGTACCTTGAACAATGCAACTGAAGATGGGACTTTGGCAAGTCCAAAGGGATCTGAGCTTACATGACTCCGCAGTCTGCCAGAGAGAAGCTGCCCCCGGCTCTCACAACAGTGACTGCACAGGCACCGAGTGAGTGCTCTGCCTTGTGCGTTTCTAGACTACATGTGCATAGAAAGCAGAGGATAGAAAATGTCAGCCATTGTCTTCCTCAAACAATGCAGAAGCCATTTGTTGGTGGGAAGAGGGGACAGTTGAAGAGTCTCGCTGGGACTCAAGGAAGCGTAAGCGTTGCCACCCATACAAAGGACAGGGGATAGTAAGGAAGCTGGTAGGTCCACAGCAGATGAGATATTTTCAAACTCTACCCTTCCCACTTTATGATGGAAACCCTCTAGACTTACTGCTACTGTCTCCAATGCTCTCAGGTCACATGCCTGAGCCAGGAAATAGCATGGTGTGTGTGTGTGTGTGTGTGTGTGTGTGTGTGTGTGTGTGTGTGTGTGTGCATACATGTATATGCAGGGGTAGAAGTCAGACTTGACACCCAGTCTCCATTTTTGTTTGTTTGTTTCTTGGTTTATTTGTCTGAGAGAGGGTGTGTCCCTGAGCCTGGAGCTCTCCCTTTTAGCTAACCTGGGCTCTCTCAGTGAGCCATGGGCTCAGGCTGTCTCCACCTCCTAGCACTGAGATCTGAATCTCTTTGCAGGGCTTCAGGGATCTGAACCCAGGTCCTTGTGCTCAAACAGCAAGTACTTTATCTACTAAGTCATCCCTGATCCTATGATGTTCTCTCTCTAAGCTCTGGGCCCATTTCTCTACTCAAACACATTCAGGGCCCTGCTATCTGCTGAGCTCCTCACGTCATGGAGTATGAATAAAAAGATAAAAAGCAGATTCAGAAACAGGAAATACTTTCTGCCATACAGATGGATTACTGCTCTAACCTGAACAGGCCCACTCATCTGGCATCAGAGAGTCATACGAGTAGGTGTTTGTGTGAGTGTGTGTGTGTGTGTGTGTGTGTGTGTGTGTGTGTGTATTGTTTATTGTGGGGGAAGGAGGCTCATGTGTGTGCCACAGTATACACATAGAGGTAAAAGACAACGTGTGGAAGTAGCAAGTGCAGGGGAGTGAATGGTGGTCCCCTAGAACTCTGTGTAAGAAACTAGAAGGTTGGTGTGATGGTTTGTATATGCTTGGCCCAGGGAATGGCACTTTTAGGAGGTGTGGCCTTGTTGGAGTACGTGTGTCACTGTGATCTTAAGATCACAGAACCTTAAGACCCTTGTTCTAGCTGCCTTGAAGTCAGTCTTCCGCTAGCAGCCTTCAGATGAAGATGTAGAACTCTCAGCTCCTCCTGCGCCATGCCTGACTAGAGGCTGCCATGTTCCTGCCTTGATGATAATGGACTGAACCTCTGAACCTGTAAGCCAGCCCCAATTAAATGTTGTCCTTATAAGAGTTGCCTTGGTCATGGTGTCTGTTCACAGTAAAACCCTAACTAAGACAGAAGTCATCCTCCATGAGCCGCTTGTGACTCGGGCTCCTTGTACCCCATCCTCCCCCAGGAATGCTATTTCCACAGTAGATCTAAGGAGTCCTATCTGAAGGGGTTGCTATGGATGCAATGAAATAAAAGGTTTTCAAAATAACATACTGTACAGACTGCTTTAAAAAAACAAAAACCAAACAACAAACAAACAAACAAACAAACAAACCAGCTCTGTGGGAAAAGGAGCTTTGTACCTATTACCTGAACACTGAACATTGATTTGGGCAGAGGCAGAGGCCAGGGACTTATAGCTTATACTTATACTTATACTTATACTTATACTTATACTTATACTTATACTTATAGCTACTGTATTCCATGAGTGAAATGTTCATTAAAATTCTCCCTCTGATATTCTACTTCTCCATAAACCACTGAAATCCTTTGCTTTCTTTTTGTTGTTATTGTTACTTGGGTTTTGTTTGGTTGGTTTTTGTTTGTTTTGTTTTATTTTATTCTGATTATTGAAGCAACATCTCACTATGTAGCCCCGGACTGACCCCGAATTTACTAGGTAGACCAGGCTGTCCTCAGACTCACAGAGATCTGCCTGCATCTGTCTCCCAATTGCTGAGATTAATGAAGTAAGTGGACACGACTGGATTGTTTATTTCTGAGACAGGGTCTCACTGTGTGGGCCAGACTGGCCTGGATCTATGTAGCCCAAGCTGCCCTCAAACTCACAGTGACTCTCCTGCCTCCTCTTTCTAGAGTGCTGAGACTATAACCATGCCCACTGTCCTTTTTAATTTTTTATCCTTATGTTATTAGGACCCACAAGGAACCAAAGCTGAGTCTGTAGGGCTCCTGCCGAGCTCAGTCTGCCGTTTAGTTACCATTGTGTGGGCTTCACATTTGTGCCATCATGGAGGGAGAGGGATCTGTAAGTGGTTCTGCTTATTAGTAATTCCAACCTCTAAGGTGTCCATTTATGGGGTGCCTGTGGGGAATGTAACATTAGGAGCCAATTTTTCTTCTCAGAAAGTAGGAAATCTGCATGGAGTTTCTAAAGAGAACTCTGAATGTAGTTCGTTCTGGAACACATAATTACTTCACACTGAAATCAAGAAGTCAGGGCCTGATTGTCCTCACAGATGTGCTGGCAAATTACAAACCATGCCTCGTCACCACCATCAACCCAGAGAAAACCTTTGCTGGGTGCTTAAAATAATGACTCCTTCCTTGGGTAAATCAATGGGATTGTGGGTAAAAACATAGCACTGTGTGTTTCTTATGATAACTGGTGGCATGGCTTCAGCCTGAGGAAGTCTTCTAGTGAGATTAAAATGTTTTAGGTACTTGCATGGATAGGCATGTGCACACATATACATGTGCACATACATGTATGCACACATATCACACATATGCACAATTTTTTTCTCTCCCTTTTTGTTAATTTCACTTAGCTTCTCAAAAAGAGATTGAAATCATATGTGATAACTCCTGCATTTTAAACATAATATATTAATTCTTTGAGGATTTCATACATGTGTACAATATATTTTGTTCATATTCACACTTCTGCACTATCTCTTAGCTCCCCCAAGACCCACCCCCTCAACTCTCCTACACCCTTGACTTCAAATCCACTTACTTTTAAAAACATAACCCACTTAGTCCAGTTTGTGCTGCCTTATTCTCCGGCATGTCAGTCAACACTGGCCTCGCAGAGGTGGCTACACCCTTAAAGAAAACTGACTCCACTCATACCAGCAGCCCTTAACTGTCAATAGCTTGGCTGCTAATGGTGGGGGTCTTGTGAGCTCCTCCCCCTTCTGTACCAGCATGTTGATTGACTTGACTTTGTACAGAACTGGAGGAAACCACAGCTTCGGTGAAGTCCAAGGGTGGTGGGCTCAGCTCTAATCCCGGCACTCTAGGGAAGAGGTTTGCCATGGCTGCATAGAGAGAGCCTTGCCTCCACAAACAAAGAAACAGAGAAACCAACATTTACTGATTGGATGTTTACTTGTCTGTTAGAGGAAAGGAGTTATCTTTCTTGGCACCCACCAGCAGTCCCTGCTACATCCATCCCAATGAATTGAGGTCCTTCTGGACACGTGTAAGAGTGTTCTAGCACAGCGCAGTGATTTAAAGCTTTTTCCTGGTACCCTTTCTCCCTGGTGTACTGCTGTAGTTTGGATGAGAATTGGCCCCACAGGCTCAGGTCCTTTACCACAGGGCCGCTGACTACAGCACTGTTATGGGAGAAGCCTTGCTGGAGGAAATACAGAGGCAGGCTCACTCTGAGAGAGATAACAGGTTCACTCTTCTCTGCCTGCCTCCTGAGTGTGCTTAAGATCTTATCAAACTTCCTGCTCCTGTGACCCTGTGACCCTGTGACCCTGCGACCCTGCGACCCGTGACCACACCTTCACTACTATTACAGACGCTCCCTAAGGAACCATAAGCCAAAATAAACCCTTCCTTCTGTAAGTTACCTGGACCGTGCTGATCTGAGAGAGCAACAGAAAAGTAGCAAATCTACACACTGACTGCAGTGGGTCACACCTGCTCTACAAGGGTTCTGTTCATCCTGTTTCTGTTTGAGAACTTGGTCATCTTTTCACACATGCACAGTCACATGAGTCTTGGACTCAGCAACCATGAGCACTCTACTCCCAGACTCAGGAAGGATGGACCATTCAGGTGGGTTTGCTGACAGAAGCATGGTAAGATGAAAACAGACTAGGAGGGAAGCTCCGTTGTGCGTTCCTGATCTTTCCATTACATAGCGGCTTTGGAGTCAGGTGAACCTAGGGGGATCCCAGTCAGAGAAATACAAAGTTAAAAAACCATCACAGATTCAGGGCCTTTGCCCCCCCCCCTTCCTCTTTCTCCTTCTCCTCCTTCCCCTCCTTTTCCTTTTCTTCTTCCTCCTTCTCCTCCTCCCCCTCCTCCTTTTTCCTCTTCCTGCTCCTACTCCTTCCCCCTCCTCCTTTTTCCTCTTCCTGTTCCTCCTCCTTCCCCCTCCTCCTTTTCTTCCTCCTCCTCTTGCTCCTCCCCCTCCCCATTCATCCTCTTCCTGCTCCTTCCCTTCCTTCCCCTCCTTCCTCTCCTTCTACTAATGATCCCTCCTCCTTTCCCTGTTCCTCCCCCTCTTCTTTCTCCCCTCCTTCCCCTGCTCCCCCCTCTCCTTTTCTTCTCTTTTTCATTCAGGGACAGAGTCTCATCACGTAGACCAGGCTGGCCTACAATTCAGAAACCTATTTCTGCCTCCCAAGTTCTGGGATTAAAGGCATGCACTGCCATGTTTTGCCTTGATTTCTTCCTGAGGGAGCTTCTGTGGTTTGTGAATTCAAGGGAATTTGTCAGTTTAATGTTTGTTATTATTTAAATGCTGGTGTTAATAAGAACAGGGAGACTCTTTGGATGATTAGGAAACAATTGTATTTGTTGGATCTACAGTGATGTTCCCTGGAAAAGAATAACTTTTTATTTTATGTATATACACAGCATGACACTCCTGTGGAGGTCAGAGGACATCGCTGCGGGGCCAGTTCTCTTTCTATCTTGATGTGGGTTCCAGGGATTAAACTCAGGTCATCCAGGTTTCTTGACTCTTGACCACAAGCTGTGTCCTTTTTATTTGTGACACTGGTCACCACCACCAAAATTTTATCCATTGTATAGTCTTCTCAAAGAACTGAGCTTCAGTAGTTTTCTTGTTTCATGTCTCTTCTTGTGTCCTTCAGCTTGACTTGTATGACTTCTTATGCTGTATGCATGAACACATGTTTCAAGCATGTTTGATGGACACACATGTGTGTGAGGGCCAGAGATTTGGATCAGCTATGCTTCCTCAGACTCTGTTGACCAGTGAGCTGCAGATCCTCCTGTCTCTGCCTTCCCAGTTCCGGGAACTGGTGTGTGCACTACAGCACCTGGCTTTCCTTGGGGCTGGGGGATTGAACTCAGGTCTTATTTGCACAGCCAGTGCTTCACCAGCTGAGCCATCTTCCCCGCCTAGTTATTTCTCACGATTGTCTTTTGAGATTTTTTTTTTTTTTTTTTTTTTTTTTTTTTTTTAAATATATATCATACTACTTGCTTGCTGTTGATCAAAACAGAAT
>NC_034591.1:160249229-160307001 GCF_900095145.1 Mus pahari
GTTTCTCTGTGTAGTCCTGGCTGTCCTGGAACTCACTCTGTAGACCAGGCTGGCCTCGAACTCAGAAATCCGCCTGCCTCTGCCTCCCAAGTGCTGGAATTAAAGGCATGCACCATCACGCCCAGCTGAGATCTATTTTTTATTTGTGGGCTTGTGTACTTTCATGATTTGAGCCCTTTAATTTCTCTTTCAGCACTGTTTGACTTTCTCACACAAAGTACTTCCTGATTTTCCCAGCTTTGACACACAGATCATCTGGTCTGTGTCAAATGCCAAGTGTGCAGGATTTTCCGGTGTTTCCTGACTCACTCAGTCCCTGTTCTCCAGCTGGTTCTAAGTTTGAAGCCATGTGTGATCTTGCTTTGAGGGCCCCGTGGTGGTGAGTAGTATATCAGTCCTGCACTGTGCTTCCTTGTTGCTTGTCCTCATGTGTCACATCCCATCCCTTTAGCGATCTTCAGAGCACTCGCCTGGACGCTTCTACCTGATCCAGCAGAGGAAACACAAACCGTGGTGAACTTGGTAGGAAGTCAAATGGACTTTTGATCGTGAGGTTGAAAGACTGCCAACATTCAAGTAGGGGTTTAGCGATGTCAGTTAAATCATGCACAGAGCAGAATTCTGTAACTCAGGAGTAGGGCACTGAAAATACATTATGAAATTTTAGTCCAATTTGAGAATTAACAGGTTGGCAAAAACACTGCAATGAGGGCTCCCAGTAGTTTGTCAATATCTCCTGACACAGCATTACTCCTTCTGTGTAGAGGTGGGTCTGATGCTAAAGTCCTGTTCCCCAGTTGGCTCTTGACCTGTCAGTAAAGAAGCCATGGGCCAATTGCTGGGCAGAATGGATAGGCGGGACTTCCGGGTCCCTCAAGTCCAGCAGAGAGTTGCAAGGGAGGAGAGAGTTTTCCGTGCTTCTGATGGAGAAAAGTTGACCAGCTACGTGAGATCTCAAAGCGGAGTGGCCACACAGACCACTCCTACAGGCAGGTAGTCAGGGACGTTTAGCAGGGGCTAGATGAACGGAGCAACTAAAGTATAGGGGAGGTGTGGGGCTAAGAATATTGATACGGGCACACTTTTCCAGGGAAGAGATAGTAGTGCCCAGCAGTTGTGTCAAAGGGCAAGTTGAAATTGAACAACTGTGTGTCTGTGTCTTTCATCTGTGGATTCAAGGGAAGCTGGGTGGGGGCTGGTAGTGTGGTCCATTCCTGGAGCTTAGACAGGGCAGTAAAACTACATGCTATACTTCTGGTCTTTCCATCTGCCTCCCAGGGCAGGCAGCAAATGGCCTATATGAATCAATACTCCCTCAGACAGTAGGGCCGCCAGTGAGTGTGACGCAGAAGCGGGCTCTGTCCTTACCCATGACCACAGTCACAGCCATCAATGGCAAACCCTCCAGAACCCAAATAATACTATTGAACATTTAATACAACCCGACCTCTTGTCTGTGGTTCCAAAGCCTGGAGACATGCTGTCAGTGACTTAAATATGAGAGTTATAGGCCGGGCGTGGTGGTGCACGCCTTTAATCCCAGCACTTGGAAGGCAGAGGCAGGCGGATTTCTGAGTTCAAGGCCAGCCTGGTCTACAAAGTGAGTTCCTGGACAGCCAGGGCAGGGCTATACAGAGAAACCCTGTCTCGAAAAACCAGAAAGAGAGAGAGAAAGAGAGAGAGAGAGAGAGAGAGAGAGAGAGTAAGAGAAAGTTTTTAACTTTTAGAGACACATGCCAAAATAGGAGTGGATGAAACGGTATTTTTATAAAAATAAAAATTTAATGACTTCTTTATTGAAAGAGTACATGTATCCTGCACAGCTTGGTCCCAGAAGCCTGGCTGGGGTGACCCAGAAAAGTTGGGATCGGGTGAGCTGTGCTCTCGGATGGAGGACACAGACTACAGTCTGGATCCGCTGGTTTATTATGAACAGCACAGGAGGGTAGCCAGTCTGTGTGGGAGGTCTCCGTGGAGGGACAGTCTGGGTGGCAGTAGGCAGCAGGAGGAAGCTGCAGTTGCTAGCCTTTGTATGCACTGGTCAATCATTCATAAACTCACTTGGACAGGAGGAAGACTTTCGCAGTTCACTGATCCCCACCTAGGAAGGCTTTGCCACTCACGTGTGAGGCATCAGGGTCTTGACATGGCTATGCCCAGTTGAACAACACATACTCATTCAGACTTCATCTGCTCCCCTCCTCCATTTATGCAGAGCCGGGGATGGAGCCCAGGGCTTTGCGCATGCTCGGTGTGGTGTGTACTCTGCCCACACAGCCACATCCCGGCCCTAGCTGTAGGCTTTAGACAAGTTATTTCATGGTGTACAAACAGACCAATTCACAGAATGTTTATGAATATTCTCCACGGGAGTCCAGGAAAGTATATATTCTTCATCGGTGTCTAGAACCGGTCACCGGTAATCGCAGGGGGTCACTTAAAAGTCAAAGGTGGGACTGAGGAGTTACTTTGGTGGAAAGCACTTGCCTAATGTTCAAAGCCTTTGATCTCCAGCACTCCCCTGCCTGCTAACTGATGCCACCACCACCATCACAAACACCACCTCCATCATTACCTCTACCACCTCCTCACCACCACCACCTCCACCTCTGCTTCCTTACCACCTCCACCATCACCATCACTAAGGAGGAAGGGCAGACCATTCAAATCAATCAAGGGTTGTATCTATGGAAACTGAAAAGCAAACCTCAGCCCTGAATTCTGTCTCCAGGTTGGAAAGAGCAGCGGTCTTTCTCATTTGTGTGATTAAAGTCAGCTTCTCTAATTCCATGGATTTATTAATATGAACAGAGCATCATCTACGTGCACATGGCAGATTTGTTGACCAGCACAGTTCATGTTGGCAGAGTTTGGTAGAAGGCAGCGCTACGGCAGCAAGTGTGTCCCCTGAGATGCTCTTATCCTCACAGTCCCAAATCAGCAGAAGGACTTCATGTCAGCTTAAGAGTGTGGTGGTTTGAATATGCTTGGCCCAGGGAGTGGCACTATTAGGAGGCGTGGCCTTGTTGAAGTAGGTGTGTCCTTGTTGGAGGAAGCATGTCACTGTGGGCATGGGCCTTAAGACCCTCTTGCTAGCTGCCTGGAAGTCAGTCTTCTGCTTGTCTTTGGAACAAGATGTAGAACTCTCAGCTCCTCCTGCACCACGCCTGCCTGGGCACTGTTATGTTTGATGATAGCAGACTGAACCTCTGGGCCTGTAAGCCAGCCCCAATTAAATGTTTAATTTATAAGAATTGCCTTGGTAATGGTATCTGCTCACGGCAATAAAACCCTAACTAAGACATAGATCTTTAAAATAATTTTCTTTTTTAATAATTAAAGTTCATTCTCATTTATGGATTAATACTGTTGAGGCCACCTCATGCCATTAATTAAAAGGACATTGAGTCATGATTCATGAGTTTATAGACAGTCAGGCTTTGTGGAATTTTGTTTTCTGTTTTTGTTTTTTAGTACCTTTTTATTTTTTTTATCCCAAGATATATTGTTCTTGAGATTAAAAACTGCTGATTCATAATCAGATTGACTTAGAAATTTGTCTAAGCCAGAGAAGGACAGGAGGAAACAGGGACCAGCAGAGGGAGACTTGTTTAAATTTTACGAGGAATAGTGGCCCAGAATCAAACCTCTAGGTTGTTTATAACCAAAAAGGCAGCAGGGATGAATTTGGAAATAACAAAAACACAAAACCTCGCCTCGCTGATATCTGCCCTCTGTGTGGGGTGGTTCTCAGAGGAGGGAGACAGTCTCTCCCAGGTTTGTCCTGGGAATGTGGTGTTTACTACTCATGACATTTCAGGAATGTGGCATCTGAGGTGACAGAGTGAGACACACCCAAGTCCTGAGGAGGCCTGTATGGCATCTTGGTTGTGATGATTGTGTTGTGTTCCCTCTCCTGTGACCTAGCAGTAACAATTCTACCTCACTCTTAACAGGGACAGGCAAACGCTGACTGAGCTGCATCTCAGCCTTTAAAAGGAGGCTGAACTATCTCTTAGGACAGAGGCTGGGAACACAGGCAATAAAGCTGTCTTTCCTGACAGTGCTGCCATGCTGCCCGCATTCCTGGGTGCGAGCCGACCATCCTGCTGTGCGTCCAGCAGGCCTTTCCCCTGGAGTCTAACCCACACATGGAAATAGATCAACCTGTTACCATGGATACCTAAAAACATGGCCAAATTATTAAAATTCTTGTCTAAATCATCGCTGTGTCTGACCCTGTACTCTGGCCTTCTCCTTGAGAAGTGACACCCCAGGGAAGAGGACACAGCATCTGCAGATCGCCCCATGTCAGGGATCTGAAGCTGTGGATCCTGCTGTCCACACACCGTGGATGCCAATGATCCCCCCCCCCCGACTCCCATGATGCTTCTCAGCGATAATTACTCTGATTTCTAAGGCCTTATTAATTTCTCTTTTTATCCAGACCAAATGTGAAAAATCTCTTTGACTTCTGTTTTTAGCTTAAGCAAAGTGCTTGCCCCAGAAAATCAGTTCAAGATTGAATTTAAATATAAGACTTAATTGTAACCCTTAGTTTTGTTTAACTCTATGGGCCTTGTACACATTGCCAAACATTGTTCATTCAACCAGACTTGCCCGTGTCTGACACACTGACTAACAGGTACATGAAGGAGAAGTGGTTGAGCTACTCTTGGGGAATGGTGGCCAGGTCACAGTGCTGGGTGGTGACACTGGCCACACAGAAGGAAATGACCCAGCTGAACACAGAGATGGTCACCCAGCTGGCAAGGCTTCTAGTGAGAATGAAGTCAGAGGCAGTGCCTGAGGTGAGAGGGAGAGGGGAGGGAGGGTGATACAGTTATGGACGTGGACAGAAGCAAATGTCATCCAAGCAAGGTACTTGGCACACAGGAAAAACTCATAATTGTTGGCCAAGGCCACAACACTTTGAAAACTCCTCCATTTTAATTAAATGGTGACACTTTTCCCCAACCACAGTAATTATTAGCCTTCCCGAGGTTGTTTTCCTCCATCTCTCCCCCTGCAGACCTCCACAATGCCTGTCAATCCCCTAACATTCCTTCCTTACTGCTCAACATTCTTTGGTCACTCCTAGCAATGGCCAATCTTCAGTCAAAAAGCTTTCTCTTTGACCACGTCTCCTGTCCTTCCGTCCTCCCCCTCCCCCCTCATCTCCACCCCATAATAATCCCTGGTGTGTAAGCAGACATGGAACACTATGGTTTCTCAACCTAGAGACTAGCTTTCAGCAGAACTGCCCGGATGAAACCTAGTCTGCTGTGTGTCTTTTCCTTCAGCCAACTTTTCAGTAATAACATAAGTAACATTTAGAGGCGCTACTAGTAACAGTGCACATAAAACATGGCTACAAATAACTTAGATCAATAACGTTTCGTCAGATACATTAAAATTGTTGTACCTAGCCTATGACTAATTGCATTCCCAGGAATTTTCCCCAAATAAGTGCAAACATGCATATGCCTGTGCAAAGTCTGCAATAAAGGTGCTGTGTGTCAGTGATGTTTCCCAACATTGAAGCGACTCTCAGAATTCATCTCACCTCACAGTTTGAGAAGAGCCACTCTGCTGCGCATGGGACTGCAGGCATTGGGCGGCAGTCGTGTGCATCCGGGAGCCTGTAGCACCTGCCTGCTCACATCTTGGCAGACCAGGGAGTGAAAAGACTGGACCCGGAAGCAAGCCTGCACTATAACCTTCAAAATCCAGTGACCCGTTTCTCCCAGATCTAGGTCTTCCCCGAACAGCAGCCCAGCTGGGAACCAAGTGTTCAAACCCGTGAACCAGTAGGAACATTTCACAACCAAATCGTAACTGCTCTTAGAAGGTTTTGGCATGATAACCCATCTATAAAGAACCCAATGTTGAGCTACAGAGATGACTCAGTTGGTTAACCAAGCCCAAGTTTGGTTCCTGGCACCCACATCAAGTGGCTCACAAGCCACCTGTGACTCCAGCTCCAGGACATCCCACCACACTCAAGCGCCCACACATGAATGCAAAAATAATCAAAACCAAATCATTTTTAAAAGCAGCTTGACATACATCCGAAGAAAGAAACTTTGGTTCCATTTATATAAGGCTTGAGGAAAACCCCTATGCATTGAGAAGAGCAGGTTAGGTTGATTTTCAACAGTGACGCAGACTGACCAGGGGGACAGTGTAAATGCCTAGGAGGAGGAAAACGATAGAGATGTAGGCTGCAAGTGTGTGCAGGGTTAAAACTCACTCGGCTGTATGCTCAAGGTTCCTGGCGGTCACTGTATGCTTCTAACCTAAAACGGTAAAACTCAATACCAGACGGTAAACCTTTGCTTTTCAGTTATACAGACCAGTCCTCCCGAGGCTACTGTCTGTGTATTTTGGGCCTGCAGAAAACTCATCCCGAGTTCTTTGCTGCTGGGGAAAGAAGTAAGACATTCAAAAGTCACAAAGACGGGACTATGCTGTTCAACATAGTGGCTGCTCGAAACTTGCCACATGACGGTGCCAAATCAAGCATGTGCTGTTTAGCGTGAAATGAAGAGGGAAGGATAATGTCTTGTGACTCTTTACACTCCTGTGGCCTGAAATGATGTGGATATATAAGACTATCTCAAATACGTTTCTTTTTTAAATGTGGAAATAAATTTATGTGCTATTCATATTTATTCATCGGGCAGACCTAACTTATCATGTGTCTTTAGGAGTGGTCTAGAAATGGAGACCTCATATCCCATTGGTCCATCTATCATCTATCTGTCTGTCTGTCTTTTCATATACATCCATCTGTCTATTCTGAAAGACTCCAGAAACAAACATGGGCAACACTAAGCATGCTCGATAGCCACATTGTCGCCAACATTCTATATTAAAAGGATAGACACAGGACTGGGAAGATTTCTCTGTGGTTAAAGTATGCGCTTCACAAGTGTGAGGGCAGTTTGGATACCTAGAACTCACAGAAATGCCAGGTAGGCATGGTGACCTGATTGTAGCTCTAACCTCCAAAGGCAGAGACAGAGAATCCCAGAGCAAGGTGGCCAGGAAGACCAGTCGTATCAGAGACCTCTGGGTTTGATTGAGAGGCCTTGCCTCGTTGACTAAGACAGAAGATGATCCGTGAAGTTAACAACGGGCCTCCACATGCATGAGCACACAATGCACGTGCTCCACGAGCACAGGTGTCCACACATGTGCACATGTGCATGTGCAACACACACATATGCAAAAATGAAGGAAAAACAGACAATGATAACAGGAAGTGTAGAAGCTTGAAGAAATGGGCTAGGAAACATACAAAGTACAACAAAGAACTGTTCAGACAAAAGAAGGAAGTATGGAAATGATATAAATCAATCATTTCCAAGGGGCGGGGCCAGAGTAACCTGAGAATCCAATGACAATACCAACAAACTACAACCTGTCAAGTAATGCAAAAAGACTCATGTGTCTATAATCATATCAATACATACATGCAGTGCCTGAGTCATGGCTTGTAACCATATTTAATTCCATTTATAAGTGACCCACTGCACTCTGGCCTCCACAGAAACCAGTGTGCATAAGTTAATGGTGATCATCTAATGTAAGTTTATGATGTCTTGTGATGCACATAAACTCATGCAGGCACACACAATCACATATTTTTTTAAACCACAGATGTTATTATAATTTTTACATGTGCGAGTATTTTTGCCTAAATGTACGTCTGAGTACCACTTGTGTGCCTGATGCCACAGAGACCAGAAGAGAGCACAGGGTTCCTGGAACTGGAGTTACAGAGAGCTGTGTGCCTCACAGAGGTGCTGGGAGTGGAATCTAGTGATCTGCGAGAGCAGACAGTGCTCTTAACCGCAGGGAGATCTCCCCCAGAATAAACATTTAGAAAACGGGGGGAAGGGAGACTAGTATCAATGAATAAAAAAACATAGGGTTAAAAGTTTAATGAAAAATGAGATTATTTACTTAGTCTTAAAACATCTCCCCATATTCTAGTTATAAAGGGAATTTTT
Organism: Mus pahari; assembly: GCF_900095145.1. NCBI lineage: Eukaryota > Metazoa > Chordata > Mammalia > Rodentia > Muridae > Mus > Mus pahari. The sequence continues at coordinate 160,257,248 of NC_034591.1, forward strand.
TTACTTTAGAAATATAAGTTTTAAAGTGTACAATTAGAATAAAATCAAAATAAACTCTAAACTAGTAAAACATTTTCCCTGGCTTTGTGTCTTTATATGGCCAAAATTGAACTCACTTGATGAGAAAAAAAAAAAATGAACCTAACCAAAGTTTGGTTTTAAAATGGCCTCTAGCCGGGCAGTGGTGGCACACACCTTTAATCCCAGCACTTGGGAGGCAGAGGCAGGTGGATTTTTGAGTTCAAGGCCAGCCTGGTCTACAGAGTGAGTTCCAGGACAGCCAGGACTATACAGAGAAACCCTGTCTCGAAAACAAAAACAAAAACAAAAACAAACAAAAAAAAATAAGATGGCCTCTAGAATTATGTGAATAATTTTTATAAAATCCCTTTAAGATATTAAGAGACAGAAGCCGGGCGGTGGTGGCACTTGGAAGGCAGAGGCAGGCAGATTTCTGAGTTCAAGGCCAGCCTAGTCTATAAAGTGAGTTCCAGGACAGCCAGGGCTACACAGAGAAACCATGTCTCGAAAAACCAAAAAATAAAATAAAATAAAATAAAAAGATATTAAGAGACAGAAAGTTTTTAATATCCCAAGGAAATTGGCAGCAATAATTAAAAATATAGTCAGCTATGTCCAGCTCTTTATCTTAGTGCTATTAAAGTATCAGACTTGATCGGGCAGCAAGAGAATTGCAGGGAGTAATATTCTCATGTTTCAGTCATGCCTGGCACTGCTGTGTTTGGAAATACTAAACTTTTAAGTAATGTCAAGCAATCTCTTATAAGCCTTGCATTGACAATTTTAAGCATATTTCATGGAATTAAAAACAAAACAAAACAACTATAAAGTGTGACTAGTGAGATGCTCAGCTGGTAAGACTGTGCGATCTTCAAGCCATGGGGCCTGACAATCTCCAGCTCTAGGGCAAAGAGCTGGGCATAGCTGACTGTGCCATAAACCCAGCACTGGGAGAGGAGATGGGCAGACCTGAGAGCTCACTGCTTGCTCGCTTGTATGGAATGCTGAGCTTCACATTCATTGGGTCAGGGGAGGCCCCTGACCCACATGATATGGTGGAGAGCCTTGCATCCTGCTCTGGGCTCCTGATGCCCACACATGGGTGCACACACACACACACACACACACACACACATCACATGTGTACTCACCACATCTCTCTCACACACACAAATACTCACACAAACTCACACATTCACACATACACACAAACCTACATTCCAACATTTCACACAACACGCATACACACAAAACATACCCATATACACAGACCCACATACAAAACCACACAGTAACACATACTCATGTGCACCCTCATTCACAGACACATACATACAAACCCACATTCACACAATAAAAAGACACTTACATACAAAGAACACACATCATACACAAACACGCAATCAGACACACACTCACACACACACAAACCTACTCAAAAACCCACACTCACACACACAAAAACAGGCACTCACACATATACAAAGAATACACAAACACACAATCAGATACACATTCACATACAACACACAAACACACACACATACACACAAACACACAATCACATTCACATTCACATACAACACACAAACATACCCACACACACAACACATACCCATATACACAGACACATATACAAAAACACACAATAACACACTCATGTGCACTCAGTGCACTCATTCACACACACACACACACACACACACACACACACACACACACACACACAGCACCTTACATAAAAATACAGCATAAGAGAGAAAAGTGACGAAAACTTTATGGGAATAGGGCGACAGAAGAAAACTGCTGTGTCCGTTAGAATGAGTGTCCCCACAGTCTCAGATATTTGAACACTCGCTGTCACTGTTTGGGGAGACATAGGAGGTGTGGCCTTGCTGGAGGAAGCGCATTACTGAGGAAGGGTTTTCAGCTTTCAAAGACATGAACAGTTTCTAGTTTGTACCACCAGCTTATTTCCAGCTTGAAGTTTGAGGCATGAGCTCTTGGCTGTGCCCCCGCTGCCATGCTCACTGCACTCCCCTGCCACAAGGATGAGGGACACCTATCCCTCTGGGACCATAAGCCCAAATAAATAAACCCTTCCTTCTAGAAGTTTCTTTGATCATACTGCTTTCTCACAGCAATAGAAAAATAACTCATGCCATCGCCTGCAGAAGTAGATAGTCTCAGGTTCCCATCAGGGATGGCTTGCATTTGTTGTACTGCTGCTGTAACTCTACATGAAAAGCAGCGAAAGAGAGCTACCACCTGCACTTGAGGCAGAATAATTAAAGTCAAATTACACACAGGCAGCAATTGGGTATTGAGCTCACACCATTGCAAGTCAGTCCCATCTTAATAGCTCTATAATTAAAAGCAAGAGTTAATGTTTTAACGTAGTATTGTTTGTGTAATAATATAACTTTTTCCCGAAGGGCTTGAGTTGCTTGCACACAGCCTGGGTTATCAGAATGGAACACACAGGCTTCCACTGGGTGCATGGCAGGCTGGGATGGGGAGATGCAGCTTCCAGAAGAACTGAGTTCAGTTCCCAGCATGCAAAATTGCCTGCAGCTCTACTACTTCCAGGGAATCCAGAGAATCCATTGCCTTCTTCAGGCCTTGGGGACACACACACACACACACACACACACACACACACATAGCATACACACAGACACACAACACACACACATGTTATATATTTTTAAACTTTTCTCCTAAGGATTTGAAGCTAGAGAGGCTGCTTGATGGTTAAGAGTGTGTGCTGCTCTTACACAGGATCTGTGTTCGGTTCCCAGCACCCACGTGGAGACTAACAACTGTCCCTAACTTCAATTCCAAGGCTCCGATGACCTCTTCTGACCTCTACATGGTACAAACTAATACATACAAGCAAACCTCCACCCCCATCCCCACAGACGCACAAAATAAAATATATTTTTCAAACCACACTGTAAGGATAGTGAAGTAATGCACATCACCCTCAGAAGGTCAAGGGCACAGCACGAGGTCCTAACAATGTCTGACAGACACAGCAATGCCACAGGATGCTATGACAAGGTCATGGGGCCTTTAAGAGGTAGGACCTAAGGGGTAGGTTTAGGTCACTGGGATCATGGCTCTGTGAGTGGCTAGTAGAACCATGTAGGCTATAACCCTCTGGCTATGCCTGTGTGGGCTTGTCTTGATTAAGTTAACTGAGGTAAGAAGACCTATGGTAAAAGGTTGGTAGTGTCGGTCCCCATGCTTTGGGACATGGACAGAGTACAATGGAAAGAGCTGTTCATCAGGATTTCTCTCCTTACTGCAGAATCAATGAGAGCAGCTGCTGCCTCAAGCTCTGGCGCTGGGACTTCCTCACCATCATGGGGTACCCGAGTAAAAGCCAAAATGAGCCCTTTCTCTCTTGATGTTGCATCGTGTGGGTATTTCATCCCAGCAACAGAAAAATTAACAACAAAGATATCAACTCCCATGCACGTTCACATATGGAATTCATAGGCAAGCTTGGTTTTGCTTCTGGGTTCCTGGCAAGGGAATGCCAGAATTCAAACATTCCCTTGTGAAAGGACATCAAAATAACAAAAGTGTGACACCAATGTAAAATCCCATCAGCTGGATAAAATCGGCCGGCCCTGGAGCTAAGCACAAAGCTTGAATATGGATGTGGCGATAGTTAATCGTGCAGTGTTGGAATACCAGCTCTAGCTTGTACCTCCAGGGAGCCTAACAAAAGTCCAATTTAAAGAGCATCCACTGTGCTGTGTAGCTGAGCAATCCAGGCACCGAGTGATGGAGGTGGGGAGGAGGCGTCACACCCTGGAGCTCCTCAGACAGCAGCTGTACCATCATGGAGTCTTCAGTGCTGAGAGGCTCTGACCAGTTTGGGGACTAGAACTGAAACCTTTGATGGCCCATGGCTGGGACTATTAGAAAGACAAACCTGCCAGGCCACATGGTCAGTTTGAATGCAATGATTTTGCTCAGTTTCTTGCTTTCCTTTCTGAGTGCATCTGCATTTTTCTAAAGGCCAATAGGTGTGAGTATATAAAAAACTAAAATGGTGGTGTTGGGAAGGTAGCTCCATACTTATGGCCTGAGATTAACCTCAGCCTGCAGGTACCTGTCATCTCAGGGCTGGGGAGGCAGAGTCAGAGGGTTCCCTGAGGCTTGCTAGCAAGCCAGCCTATCCTAGTGAGGAAGGCCTCAGGTCCCAGTCAGAAACCATGTCTGAATAAAAGCAATCCGGATGGCTCCTGAGGAATGACGCTCTCTGTTGATTCTAGCTTCCACATACTGAAGTATGTGCACACACGTACTCGTAAACACACACAGTGGAAAGAATGTCTCATTAAACCCTCTCGCCCTCTGCTACAACGTGTTCATAACGAAAGCAAAATTACCAGGAAATCATGCATGAACTTTATACCTAGAAGCCTCCCCTTGGGACATCGACCCCAACCGCCTGCTGAACCATTGTCGAGGCAGCAGACACTTGCTCCTCAAAGCCACCTTGCTTAAACACAGGAAGCTCTTTCGCTGGCATCCTCCTTTCAGAGAAGCTTGCCGTTTTGTTGTCGTTGTTGTTGTTGTTGTTTCTGTTGTTGTTGTTTTTCAATCTTCTTTGGGTCTTGGAAGGAATCTCCTGATGGGTCCCCGGCTGGTCTGGGGAGAGCAATCCTCCTGTCTCCCATTCCTGAGTTAGGCGATTGCTTGCACATGCCACCATGCCTAGCATCATCTACTACTCCTAAGTCTGTGATGGATTTCTTTCCGGGATCAGTTAAAACCAGCAAACTTTAGAACAGAGTAATCCACATTTAACCTACCTACAAGGAGTGGACGTTCACTCCTGGTCCTGGCTAGCTCTTTGATCTGGAAGCTTCAATACAATGTTCTTGGCCTCTTTAATGCTTTACAGAGTCTGTGTAGCTCGACCTTGCTTGTGTGCTTGACAAATGGCTACAGCAAAGCCCATATTCATGTTATCTCTTCCACATGTTATAAGCAGGCCACTGCGGCAAGAGGCCTGTGTGTGTCCATCTGGACAGGACAAAAGGATGAGTGTGCCTCCTTCTGAGACGCAATACTAATAAGCTCATAGTCGCTGTGTCCTAAGCCACATTAACCCTCCAGTCGCAATCAGCCACAAGCACGGCGTCTCCAGCTCCAGCTGTCTTATTCCTGTCTCTCTCATAAGCAGCTTACAACTCAGGGACTCGTTTTTTTTTTTTAGCCTGTTGACCTTGAACTGTTACTTAACTACAGACCTCACTTCTACTTCCATCTGTCAGGTCTTTCCGCATCTCCGTCTCTCTTTGGGGTGGAGACTGAAGCTGCAGCGGGGAGGCTGCTTTTCCACTCTGCTGTTTTAATTTAGCGAAACATCGTTTACCTTCATTCCTTCCTTTCTGTGATTCCTTCCAGGAAGCTACCTTGGCAGTTTTAATTGTTAAGATCCAACCTAGAATTGTCCGGAAGGAGAGGATCAGTGAGAGATCTTCCAATCAGGTTTGCCTGTGGGCGTGTCTGTCGGAGATATCTTGATTCCGGAACTGAGGTGGGAGGACTCAGTCTAGAAGTGAGAGGCAAAGTTCCCAGGGGGTTTGGGCTCTAGATTGAATGAAAAAAGAGAAGGAATTGAGTACACATTACTTCTCTCTCTGAGCGTGACTTTGGATGTCACGTGACCAGCTGCTTCCTGCTCCAGCCGCCTTGACTTCCCTCACTGAAGACCATGACCTGGAACTTTGAGTCTCCCCTAAGTCGCCTCCTATGAGGTACTTTATCAGAGTGACAGGACCATACTAGGACAGTTGGTCGCTTTCTTCTTCCTCCCATCACCTCCTCGACACTTTCTTACTCACCTTTCCGCCTCCAGAAATTGCCTCAATGAATGACTCTTCAAACGCTCACAAGATCAGCAGCATCAGTGACTTCAGGGCAAGAAACTCTGTCTCCACTCTAGGTCTCACTGCGTCAGGAACTCTGGAGGCGGAAGCCAGCAATCTGAGGTTCTGAGCCCTCCAGGGCACTCTGACACACAGTTTTGAGAACCATAACCCTAACTCACTCAGCTCCGGGGCTTGTGTCTGCAAGATGTTTATCCTCTTCTGTGATGACCCGTTTATTAGGCACATCCTTAATTGCTTCATGCGTCCTACTATCCCTGTCCAAAAAAGGAACTGTTAGACCCTTAAAGGATTTATAGTGAGGGCCTATGAGTCTCTTCTTTACAGCTTTTTATCACTACCTAATAGTTTGGCAGCTTTGTAACTTTGTTTTAATTCAATTTAATAGGTGTTTTTGTTTTTGCTTGGTACAACTCAAGCAGCTCATGTATAACACAAGCCACTCATGGATCTGCATGTCTTAGTGTTTTGTTCTTAATGAATAGATATTTCATCACAGGATACATAGGTCACACTAATAAAAATATTGGTTTTCACAGCACTTATTTTCTAACAACTTAAAAAGCATTGACTGAGTCAGTTACCCTAAATTGTCATCCAGTTTGTTGCTGTAGGAGAGTTGGTATTCTTGTCATATAGAACAGGAAATTAATTAGTTTCTGGACTTTTTGCTTAATCTCTGAAAGAAATATGTAGGAGCGGTACCAGTGAGGAGCCTGGGGTGACAGGCAGAAGGCAGGATGGAAAAAAAAATCTGAGAAAACAAAGATTTTTTTTATTTTATCATGTCAAATAAATCCAATATAAAAATATTTGTATTTTTCCTACCTGTTCATACACCACTAAACATTACCCAGGTATTTCCGATATTTAAATAGTTCCGGTATTATTAGCTACTTTTCATTGTTCTCCCAACACTAAAATTAATTTTCAAATCAGCAAAGTTGGTAGACATTCATGGCTAAACTATGATCTCATAACAAATGGGTCATGTTTGGGGCAGTGTCACTCTCTGACATTCAGGATGGGGCACCACCGGGAGGGAGGGGGAAGGGCAGAACAAGTCACTCACTGGAGTTGTAATGAAAAGCATTCAGTTTTTATGAGTTAGTCGGAGGCGTGTTCTCCGGGGAGTGTTTCAGCACTGTTAGGCATCCACTCTGTTTCCCTGAGAGGGAGGGAAGCCGAGCTAGTGAACTAAAGTCAGTGAGATGAGTCATCGCTTAGCTCCATTCCAAAGGCTTGCTCAGTTTCAACTCAGCCCCTTGGGTTGTGTACCAGTCCCCGGCAAAGACTTTTCTGTGTGGTCTGTCCCCAGTGATCAAACTCAGACTTGACTTGTCTGTTCTCTGACATCCCTCGATCTGCATCCTCGGACGAAGACTGGTCCCTTGTATTAATACTCTAAAATTTTAATCTTGATGGCGGGTGATGACAGTTGTCGTTCTTTCTGATTTTCTGATACTTAATTCTAATTATCAGTGGAGTGAATTAACAAACACCTGGAATAATGGTGAGATATGTCTGAGAGATTGTTCCCAGAGAGGATTAACTGAGGGGGGCTAGGATTTGGGGCTGAATTAAAGGAGAACAGTGGAAAACCAGCCAAGCAGCCACACTCGTCTCTCTGGGCTTCCTGTTCTATAGACCTGCCAGATCCACCCACTCTCTATCTACCATGGACCTTTGGCTGTCTCACTTTTCCCACTAGAATAGACTGTATTTCAGAGAACTGTGAGCTCAAGTAACCCCTCACCCTTAACCCTTAACCCTTAAGTTTCTTTTTGTCAGGTATGTGGTCAGCACAAGAAAGGTAATGAATGGGTGGGATCTGCACTGATTTCTAACGTTTGCATTTTCTCACAGGAATGGCACACTGGCCTTGTTTGATGCTTTTGCTTTCTCTAATCCTAACTACACACATTTTACCAAATCCAGGCTCCAAGAAAGGCTAAGACCACCTTCTCAAACCTTCAGGCTTCCTTTAACTTTCCGAGAGTCTTCCGTGTTAATTCCAGCCCTGCGTCCTCTCAGTTTTCCTTGACTCCTCCACAGGTACCATTTTCCTTTGAAAGCCTACAAACCCTCCCTAGAGCAGTAGTTTTCAGTTTGTGAGTCCAGACCCCTTTGGGTCAAACTACCTGTTCACAGGGGTCGCCTAAGACCATAGAAAACACAGACATTTACATTATGATTAGTAACAAAGTAGTAATGAAAATGTGCAAGTCACCACGCAGGAGGAGCTGTATTAAGGGGTCGCAGCGCTGGGAAGGCCAAGAACAACTTCTCTAGATCCTGATCCCTAGCTTCACGTGGATTGGTCTTGGACTAAGACTCCTGGCAAGTCCCATTCTCTCCCTACCTTCTTTATTTCAGGCACCCGGCCACTCTGCCATTTAGTGTCCATCCCTTTCTGTACCTCTCCTCCCAGTGTTTCTGTGTAATCTCACCCTTTCTTTCTTCTACTGCTTCAGAGGCACCTGGATTCCTTTTGTAATCAGTTTACTCTCCCCATCAGCCTCTCCCACCCCTCCCTGTCCCTCCCCCACTCCCTCATCAGTCCCTTCCCAATCCCTCATTAACCCCTCCCCCACCACTCCCCCACTCCCCCACACCCTCTCCCCACACCCTCTCCCCACACCCATTTGCTCCATCTGTTTTCATCTGTGCCCTTTGAAGGCTTTTTCTGCAAATACTCTGATGTGAAAAAGAAAAATAAGCAAATAGGCCAACTGCACGGGTTTTGCAATCCCACAGAGTAGGCTTCATGAGTGCTTGTTTTTTTAAAATTTTTTAAGATGCATTTTAAGATGCAAGTGTTTTGGCTCCATATATGTGCATCAGCTGAATGCCTAATGCCCAAGGAGGTCATAAAAATAAAATAAAAACCAAAAGAGAGAGAGAGAGAGAGAGAGAGAGAGAGAGAGAGAGAGAGAGAGAGCCCCTGAAACTAGAGTTATGATCACTTAAGAGCCACTATGGGGGTGGTGGGAACTAACCCTGGGTCCTCTGCAGGAACAAGCGCCCTTAACCAGGGAGCCATCTCTCCAGTCCCTGTTTGAGATGGGATTTCAACTATCTCAGGCTGCTCTTTACCCTCCACATGTGACCGAGGCTGACCTTGAGCTCCTGACCTTCTGTTTCTACCGCCCGAGGGCTGGGGCCATGAGTAAATATCCAGCACACCCAACCGTACTTTCAGACCAACCCTGTTTGGTCCTGGGCTTCAGCCATACTTTCAGACCAACCTTGTTTGGTCGTGGGCTTCTTGTGAACAGCAATGCTCCACTGTCTTGCAGGAACTCTCAAAGGCAGTTTCATGCAGTCGCCTGCTGCAGTTGCATGCAGTAGCCTGCTGCAGTTGCATGCAGTAGCCTGCTGCAGTTGCTCACTTTACAGTCCCTGATGCCCTCTTTTACTAGGAACTCATCTTGAACAATCTCCTTGCTTGGCTTTTGGGAGACTCACACATCCTCATTGTATTTCTGTCTCCTTAAGGGATGCCCCACTCCCTCTCCCACCTCCACCCCCCCCCCCAGCTTGTCAGGAGCTTTCTAAGACTTCTTGATTTCTTTCTTGTTCTTATCAAGGTACGCATTTAAAATTACTGTTTCTTGTGGGCAGTTACACATTCTAAAGTCTAACTGCCTGCTATATAATTTTTACCTTGGAATATTCTAGAGAAAGGACTGGCAAACGTTTTCAATAAAGAACAGATAGCTGGTGTTTAAAGGTCTGTGTTTAAGTCACCATTACAACTGCAAAATAACAACATCATGTGGAATAGACAGCACACGTGAGCTTGCATGCCCTGAGAAATTCTACTTACGAACACCAGTCATTTGTATTTCATACAATTATTGTGTATCACAAACTCTTATATTTTGGATTTTTTAAAATATTGTATAAAATATTGGACTGGAGAGATAGCTCAGTGTTTACGAGTACTGACTGCTCTTCCAGAGATCCTGAGTTCAATTCCCAGCAACCACATGGTGGCTCACAACCATCTGTAATGAGATCCATTGCCCTCTTCTGGTGTGTCTGAAGACAGAGACAGCATACTCATATAGAAAATAAATAGATCCTTGGGAAAAAAAACTATAAAATACCTTTCTCAGGTAAAACTGTGTGTCTCTGGCCAGTTTGGCTCTCAGGCAGTGCCAAGTGTGGTCTAGAAGTTCTGGGGGCTGGTTCTGAAGCTGATCTTTGGCACAGTTGTACAGCTGAGGGCCTGTGGATCAAGATAAACCATGTTCACAGAGTCACGGTGTCCCATGATGAAAGCATAAGGCTGAAGCAGGAATCTTTATTCATTCAATGTCTGATAACCACCACAATAATTGTGGTGCAGGAGGACCCAGTTAAAACCAACCGTGGGGCAGGAGAGCTGGCTCAGTGGACAGGAGTGCTTATCATGCAAGCATGAGGACCTGAGTTCAGATCCCCAGAACTGATGTAAAACCCAATGATACTGCAGCTTAAACCTGTAATCCCAACACTCTTCCAGCCAGATAGGAAGTGGAGGCAGAAGAATGCTGGGAGATGTGTGTGTGTGTATGTGTGTGTGTGTGTGTGTGTGTGTGTGTGTGTGTGTGTGTGTAAGCCTACCAACCTGACTTGCATCTCCAGGATTCACATGGTGGAAGGAGAAAATTGATGCCTATAAGTTGTCTTCTGATTGCCACACATGCCCATATGTACCTACAAAATAAACAAGTGCAAAACAATTCAAAAGCAAGATGAATTGTCATTACAATATACGAGGAATCATTTTTCTATTCTTGATGCTTATTTTATCCACAGAAATGCATTTTCTTAGATAAGAATTCAGAGTTCCATTAAGAATATTCAAGTATTCACTTGGCTTTTATGAGCTATTAGAGACAGATTCCCCTGTCCCCCTTCCTTCCCCTTAGAACTTAAGGCTATGGGAATGAACTCAGTCCTCACTCAGCCAAAGCCTGCATGTGTACCCTTTGATCCTGGATCAACTTGGGCTGTGTGTTTTAATCCTCATTTGCTATATTGTTTTGATCTTATCTATTTTAATTTTTTAAAAAAGTTACAGGAAATCAACAACTATGCTATTTTGATGTGTGAGAAAACCAAAGCAAACCAATAATTATATAAGCAAAATGTTCAGCTGTTTCTAAGACATACCATCAGCCACGACCAAGTGTATGTAAATAAACCCACAAATTTACCTTCATTCCAATTTATACTTCATTTTAAAAATAATCCCTATGAGATGTCTTTATTTTAATTTTAAAATTGATTTTATTTACATTATCTCTGTGTGTGCTTATGCCTGTGCACATGTGTATGTGTCTGTGTGCATGCATGCCACGGCATGTGTGTGGAGGGCTGAGCACAGCTTTGGGGAGTTGTTCCTCTCCTTCCAGTGTGGGTTCTGACTGTTGGACTCAAGTGGTCAGGTTTGCTTGGGAAGGTCCTTTACCAGTCAAGGAGTCTTGCTAGCCCTCCATGCTAGCTTCTTAGACTCACTGGAATCAATCAGTCTTGCTTTCGGTGTCTTTTGCTACTCAGTGTATATGTGATCTGTGATGAGTGTTGTTTCAGGAGGGCACATTTTATCCTAAGGAGACTCTCACCCTAACTAAGCCAGGGTTTTCATGGGATGCTATGGCTGAGAAATGAGACTCGTGGTGTATTTTGTGCCTTTCAGGGACACAGGGAATGGCAGAGGAGGTACCCATGCAGATTCCAACTCTTTGGAAAATATGCCTGGCTCTGGTAAACACGCCTTTATGTCTGGATACAACCTTAAATTAATCGTAAGTGTTTAGAGAAAAATCACTCTCAGAACCAAAGCAAAGTGGCTGGTTATAGCCAGAGCTCTGTTTTCCTTTTCTTTCTTTACTGTTTTTTTTTTTTAAAGAGCTTTTAAAAATTATTCTTATATTTAGTTTTATTTCTGTGTGTGCATATGTATATGTGTGAATAAAGGCCATGTGTGTGCTGGTGCCTGAGGTGGCCAAAACAGGGTCATAGATCACCTGGAGTTGTAGCTACAGGCAGTTGTGAGCCACTTCACATGGGTGCTGGGGACTGAACTCAAGTCCTCTGGAAGAATGGTGAGAATGTTTAATATCCAGGAATTAGAGACGGGTGACTCTCTTTAGTCCTGTGGAGTTCTATTTTCTGAAAATTAATTTTTTGCTTCTATAGTTTGACCATTCTTATTGAGATTAAAAGAAAAAGATATTTCATAAACTATTTTTACAGTAGTAGTGTGGATTAGGCCGAGGTTCTGTAAGAGCACCCCAAAAGCTCAAAAAAATAGTCAAACAAGTCACATGATGTCACCCACTAAAATGTGATGTCATCAAACTAAGTGTAAATAAAATAGGTCTCAGGAGAGAGGGGGAAGGGCATGGGGAGGAGTCAGAGAGATGCTGGTTCATCAGGAGAGGGAGGTAGGTCTTCAGTGGTCGGTCCCTGGTTAGTAGTAGCTCATTGTGCTAGATGAGAGCAACAGTATCTCATCACATAGAAATGGTAAGTGTTTGAGGCATCACATATGCTATGAAGCCAATTTGATCATTACGTAGTATATTCATGTATTAAAATGCCCCAGGAATGTGGATAATTATTATGTAGTAACTAAAAATAGAATATTTTCTAAACAATGAAGTTCACTTGTCTCCTTAGTAACAGCCCCAGATAAGTCTGGCAGCTTGAGTCAGTGGAGCCCCAGGCTGGTCCTACCTCTGCTTTACCATAGCTGGCTTCTAGGCTGGCTCTGGTAGTTAGACATCATGAGAGCTGACTGGCACTGTGAGCTACTGGCTGGGGCGGGCTTTACACAAAGATGAGGCACAAGGTCCTTAAATCACTCACATTCTAGTGACAAATATCTGGTCACATGACCACACCAGGTCTCTAGAGGGGATCCTGAAGGTAGTTTTCTATGTCCGCACAAGAGAGGACTGGCAGAGTGAAACCTGCTGTGCCCTTATGCTTGACTGTGAGCACCTATCAATAACCAACCTGCAGGGTGCCAAGTATCGGAGAAGCTGTGCCAACATAGTGAGACACAAGAAACAAACCGGTCCATTTCTTTCCATAATGAAAATATTCAGCAAGGCAAAGCCCGAGGCAGGCCTGTCTGACTTAATGTCACTACATCAAAAGATTTTAGTTACCAAAAGCTCAGAGGATGTAGCCGACTTTAAAATGGACCATGTTCCAAAAGCTGGGAATTCATTTTCTCAGAGAAAACTGGCTGGGTTCCAAAGTTGTTTCAAACAGACTCGTTTACCTCGTGTGGTTCATCCTCAATGTAAAATAAAAGACAATGTTGTGCTTTAGTGCCCCAAATGGAAAAGCTGTTAAGTAGTAATCATTGCACTACATTTTTTAGTACTTGAAGATCAGAGAATTCACAGAGGGCTGTGGGGAGGAAATAACGAGCAGAGTGACTCTTCAGAGAGCTGAGGCAGAGCCCTTGAAACCAGAACATATGGCTCCCTCCTTTAGAGTTTATCACAAGTCCAATGTTGTTGCTTCTGTATCTTAAACGTTTATCCTTGCGCCCATCCATAGAGCAAGGTACCGTTGATGCTCTCATCAGAGGACCTTTTTATTTTTAAAGATTTGTTTGTTTGTTTGTTTATTATATGTAAATACACTGTAGCTGTCTTCAGCTGCACCAGAAGAGAGTATCAGATCTTATTACGGATGGTTTTGAGCCACCATGTGGTTGCTGGGATTTGAACTCAGGACCTTTGGAAGAACAGTCAGTTCTCTTAACCGCTGAGCCATCTCTCCAGCCCATCAGAGGACCTTCTTGTGGAGCCGATGATGGTTAATGCAGAGGCTCACAACCAGCCAAAGTGCAGAGAGTAAGTGACCATGGAGGGCTATGCACTGAAGTTACCTCTATATCACCCAGCCCCTCCCACATGGCAGGAGGGACCATTGCAGAAGAAGGGGCTAGAAGAATGTGAGAGCCAGAGGTGGGGGAAGACTTGTGAAACAATGTTTTCTAGACAGGGCCCTTGGACCGAAGGATGGACTGCAGGGAGGAGGGGAGACAGGTTCATCAGACCCCACCCTAGCTGAGCAGCCATTGGCAGATACCAGCCACTGGAGGAGAAAGGGTCAGTTTTTTCTACCACGTGGCCCCTGACAGGTTCCCTATGCTCCAGGAGATGAACCAGCATCTGGGCAGCACTAATTCGATGCAGAGGGGTTTGGGGCATGAAGTAGGGAGTGGGACTTGTGCAGGGAGAGCAATACGGTATAAATGTATATTGTATTCGTGTACCAAAGGCTGTTTTAGGTTTGTTTGTTTGTTTGTTCGTTTGCTTGCTTGTTTTTTGTTTTTGTTTTTGTTTTGTTTTCAATGTGATTGCTTCTTATAACAAGTAGAGCTGAGAAACGAAATGCAGGAAGGGACTGGAGAGCTCCCAGCTGCCCGGCTGCCTTTTCTACATGTCCATGTGAAGAAAGAAGAAAGGACAGCGTTCAGAGTGGAGAAAGGGAGTCAAGCCTGATGCAAATGATCTCTTCTAGGCAAAGATGAGACAGCGGTGGGACTGAGATTTTCCTAGTCTGGGACCACAGGGAGTTTGATTACTGCCTACACAAACTGGGCAAGGCAGCATGTGAGGGGTGTGGAGAGGGAATGGCCATCCGGGAGAGCAGTTCAGAGAAACAGCCTCTTTCATTTCTCAGTCAGCTCCCAGAACATTCATAGAACAACGTTAGGGAAAGAGAAATACCTCAACACTCCAACTGGAAGACTTCTCACTGTACTGGTTTATAAAATCAGTTTAGGGAAAACAAAACCTCCTCTTCCACAGGCCAACAGTGTACCGAATGTCTTTGCATCTTCCAAACATGCATCAGCACCTTTCTTGTGGTTTTGCTTCAACTCACTGGGTAACCGCCTCTACTGCTTTCAAATAACTGGGTTTCTGAAGATGCCTGTTCTTGAGGAAAAAGCTTCCTGGGAGCCTCAGGGAGGTGAGTCCTGCCTTAATTACTGCACTATGAACTGCTGTTCTCTGTAGAATCTGGCTGCAACAGACTCCAGCTTCTCTCTTGACAATTGAGCCTTCTATAATCAGGGACCTAACAGTTGGGCTCCTCAGAAAATGGCCTCCAATTGCTTTCAAAGCTGTGCTCAATCTAACCATGCATGGAAACCCACCGAGTGTCGTCAGGGTCAGAGACAGTCAGCCCCTGAATCCCAAGGATGGAACAAAGATTCCTTCACATGGAAAAATAAACACGAACTTGCCCATTGGCTGCAAATTACTTAATCATATGCTCTCTATGGCTGCCGAGAATGCTAAGACAACCCCAGATTCTCCAGGCAACTTCTCTCATTTGAGCTGTTATAACATTATTTTGCAAAAGAGATAAAAGTTAGTAAGACAAGTTATAAAAGTTGTGTGAATTCAGAGAGAGAACAGTAAAGGTCTTTTGTTTTTTTTTTTTATTTTTATGTTTTGCATGGTATATATATACCATGTTTATCCCTGGTGCCTGAGGAGGTTACAAGACAGTGTCAGATCCCCTGGAATTGAAGTTAGAGAGCCACTGCGTGGGTTCTAGGAACTGAACCTGGGTCCTTGCACTCTTTAGCTGCTGGGCTGTCTTTCCAGCCCCAGGCTGGGTTTTTGGTTATTTCCATTCCCTTTTAGGTAAATTCAGCTCCTAATTAGAAGATGTATGTTGAACAGATTACTATACAGTTGCTAGAACAATCTGAGGACACTGTTTATCAATGGAATGCCCTCCTCACTAGAAAATGAAGAGGTGGGCGTCATGGGCTCTAAATGTGATCCCCAATAACATTTGATCCCAATGTTCCCAGCTTAGGGTTGTGCTGTTACAAGGAATGTTATTGTTATGTTATCCTTAGGAGCAGAGCCTGTGCATGGGTCCTGTCTCTGTGGTCCTGTGCTTATCCCCCACATAGCTGCTCCACTTTATGATCATGGCTACATAGGCCAATCTTTGAAATTCCATACTGCTAGTCCTCAGCCTGTCCATATGTCTAGAAATGAGCTCAGGCTGGACTATAGAAGGATTTATGGCAGTTGGATAAAAGTCAGCGTTTCTTAGGAACTTGCAAAACCAAATCATTTTCCATCTGCCAAAGGAGCAATTTCCCTGACCTCTGAAAGGGGCACATGGCTGGCTACCTGTGGCCCTGTCAACATAGCAAAGCCAACTCTGGCCTCCAGGCTCTCTCTCAGTCCCTACTCACAAGCACTTCTTATAAGTTCTACATTTCAAAGTCCACCATTAGCCTGCGGCCCGGCCCTTCCTCCCAGCTACTCTTGATACTTTCTGTGTGTCCCCTGCGCACCCCCTCCCCCGACCCCTGCCGTATCCCTTGCTATCTCCGTACCCACACTAACCTACCCACTCTGTGCTCTTGTCCTGGCCATGTCCAGTCTGCTTCTCTTTCTCTTTGCTCTGAACTCTAGCCGGATGCCTCTGGATAGCGTCTCTCTCTTATTTTGTTAATAAGACCTTTGTTAATAAAAACCTTTTCCCAACAGCGGAGCACCGTGTCAGACATTTTTTCACTGTGCTCACACACATACACACACTCACCAGCTCTGTTTTTTGTTTTTTTCATTTTCAGTATGACTTTTCAAGTTTCCCCGTATGATCTGATACCCTAAGCCAACGTGACACAGGGAGAAAGGCCTTTCTGGTTAACAGAGGAACCCTCCCTCATCACCCTTGCCCAGCAACTGTCCTGCCACACAGAACTCGTGCTCAGAATAGTGGTGACACATCTGTGCTTAGATTTCTTGGAAAACATTCTTTTTCACAATATGGGTGATGACACACAGCAGAACTAGCTAGCTGGCTTTTCACTTCTCATTGAAATGAACCAAAAACAAAAAGAACCCCAAACAAGCACATATACAATGTTTCAGTCTAATTGATACAACATGGCTGCTCTGGAGGGTGGGGGTAGAAATGACAAACATCTGCGCTGCTGTTCCCCTGTCACCAGGGTGTGACTCTGTTCTCCCTGGTCCTCACTAAGATGCTTAGGCTCTGGTCTTGCCCCCAGCCCCTTGTCCCACCACTAAGTAAGGGACAGTACCTCTATAAAAGAACAGCTTTCAACCAGAAATTACAGGCTGCTGTTGATAGACTGAGGACATGCTGGGCTCTTTGTCTCTGTACTCGGCTTGACGAGCTTGGAACCGCCTGGGAGTTTCACCTCTGTGTGCCTCTATGAGGATATTACCAGGGAGGACTGACTGAGGATGGAGATCCACCCTAGATAGACGCTGCAACCTCCCACAGGCTGGGGCGTCCCCTGAATTAAAAGGGGGAAAAGAAGCGAGCTGAGTGCAATCAATGGGCTCTCTCTCTGCTTCCGACTTCAGAAGCAATGTGGGCAGCTGCCTTACATTCCTGCCACCATACCTCCTTGCCATGATGGCTTTGTTTGCTCACACTGGGAGCCAAGTTAGACTACCACTCCCTACAACTACCTAATGTCAGTATTTGGTTGTAGGACTGAGGGGTGACTCACATGAACACCTTGAAGCACACACCATGTGAAACAGTTACCCTTCCCAATACCCTGTGCTCATTTCCATCATCTGGTTTGCAGAAACCAAGGCCCAACCAGATCAAATTGCTCAAAGTCAGCACAGAAGCTTCCAGGAACTGTCCAGCCTGGTGGTGTCTTCCTCCTCCAAGGATGGGCTTCAGGTAGCTGGGAGGGATGAAGGGATAAAAGATGACAAACAGCATCCTCAGATGCCAGAAGTTTTTATCCTCAGATATTCCGTCCTCCTGATGTCCATCTTGCTCAGGCTCGGTTTTCCGGAGAGAGCTCTGAAATATTTATGGACTTGCTTTTATCTATTTAGCCAAAAATCTTACTGAGGCACCTCTCATTCTTATGACCACTCTGGGTATTGGAAAGTCAGTTGGAATAACAGAAAGAACAGTAGTATGTCCGTGCTTCGGAGCGATGACAGTCCAATGCTCATGGCCTTCCAACCTCTTCTGAGCCCATGTGCTCTCCTCATTCATGCCCTCTTCTTTGTACATAACTGTGTCTTCTAGCAACTTGGGGGATCAAATGCAATCAGTTTTCCTTCACATCCAGAGGTTTATGTTCTATTCATCCATATTAACCCTACACGATGTCTAAAATACATTCATGGGTTCATGTCGTAAGATGCCTGTGTGCAAAAACTTCTCTTTCCACTTCCAGTGTTCCAGAAATACCTCAATTAAAGCCTTGAACAACACAACCATCAGTCTCTCAGGTTTTCCTCTGCACAGGGTTGAAGATATTCAAGCCTGAAATTTCAGGTCCCATGTTATATTTTATCTCTCTCTTTTTAACTTACAAAACTTTACTAAAGCTGCTTCTTATCTCCTTATTTGCATCTGCATAGTGTGACCTGTTGGTCAGGATTCGATCTCACTCATAGGGGTTTCTGGAGCCTGGGTATTGGTGCTCTCTTGTTACAAAAGAGAAGAGGGAGAGACACCTGTCCCACTCTCTTTGTTTTCTGAGACTTGCATCCTAATAAATAGTGAGTTTGTTTGAACTACGATGTCCCCGGAGAATATCAAGTGGCAACAATTTTAAAGGCAAAAATGAAAACTGTTTTTCTTTGCCTTGAGAAAAAAAAAAAAAAAACAAAAAAAACTATTTCCTTTGCTTGGCTCCCTTCCTGAAATCCCACTGGGCAGAGGTGACTTGCCTCCATCGAGAGCCAAGCAGAAGTTCTGCCTCTGCTTCATGTGCTCTCATGACCTGCAAGTGTGAGTGTCCCAAGTTTTTTTTTAATTGCTTGTCTTTATTTGATTTGTATGTATGTATGTATGTATGTATGTATGTATGTATGTATGTCTACTGCACGTGTACATTGCACAAGCTGGCCAAGAAGAGGGTGACAAATCCCCTGGAACTATAGTTAAAGGCTGACATGAGTGGTCCTGCTGGTGCTGGGCCTCTGCAAAAGCACCACGTTCTCCTAACCTCTGAGCCAGCTCCCCAGCTCCACTTTCCTATTTGCACTGCTCAGGTCAACATGCAACATGAGGCAGCTGTGTCTTGGGCTTTTGGCTTCGTTCATTCCTCTGCTGTAAAGCTCTAATGGCTGTTAGAACTCAGAAGTTAATGCCATTGTTGGGAAGCAGTGCTCAGGAACTACCACAGATTCAGTACTCCCAATCCAAGATAACCAGAGCTTAATGTGATTACACAAGGGATGTTTTCTGATTTTTTTCAGTTACACAGACTGTCTCCTGTTTAAAGCTGTTCACAGTATCGCCTATGGTCATCTCCAGGCTCTGTGTAGGTACTCTATATGAAGCCAATGCACCTCATGTTAGTATGTGGGTCCTCCCCAAGAAGATATGTTATTATATACATGTAAATATTACAGATTTCCCCAAATCTGAAATAGGAAACACAAAAAAAACTCACTCACTCTGTCCAGGAAGTGAATGGCAGGAGTGAACTATGTAACAGAATCAGAAACTGTGTTATGTGCCTACAGCAGGTCTGTCCTAAAGCCTTATGTAAACGCCCCTGAACATTGTGGTGGGAGACTTCTTGGGAGACAATACACAGCTCTACTCACCCAAGAAAGGGAACCGGGGCAGACTGAGGTAAGGACTACACCAAAGTCCAACTTGGCAAACCATTGAGTTTGTATTGGGGTTGCTTACAGGAGCAGGACGGCTCCAAAGCAGCTGCACCACCACCCAGCGTGGTCAAAGCAAAGCACTGTGTGCATGGTCAAAGCACCATAGGCATGGTCAAAGCACTGTGCGTGTGGTCAAAGTACCGTGCACGAGGTCAAAGCACCATAAGTGTGGTCAAAGCACTGTGCGCATGGTCAAAGCACCATAGGCGCGGTCAAAGCACTGTCATAAGGGTGTTCAAGCATTTGGAAAAGGCCAAGCACAGAATGTACTGAAATAGCAAACTTTAGTCATTCTCACTGGTAAAGACATCTCACTTGAGAGCACCCAGACAGTAGTGATTCTTGTGACAGGAAAGCGGACGCTCCAGGCTCTGCTTTCCCCACGCCCCTCCATCCCATCTCCCAGTCAACTGTTTTACGCTTATTTTCTATCTCTACGTTTATTAAGGGTTTTAACATTTTTACCCATGTGTCTATGTCCGTGTGACTGCTTACGAAACATGTGCATTTAAAGTGCAGTTTCAAAAATGCTCCTGTTGTTCCTCATGACAACACATAACATGTTATAGTTATTAAAGCAATCTGCTACCTGACACGCTACTAACAAACACACCGGTGACAATTCCTTAAAAATATGGTGGGATGATTATGTCCTGATAATGGCTCTTGTCAGGATAACGCTCAGATTTTAAAATCTGTTGGGCTGTCCTGGCTTTTTGCGTTTTCTCTCCATGAGCTGTAGACGTGGTTGGTGGAGACGACCGGGCTTCTGGCAAGAAGGCTCTGGTCAGTCTAGCAGTGCTATAAGACAGATGGATTTCCTAGCTTGCGACTAATAAAACTATAATTAAATACACAAAGGCAGAGCAGAACATAATTCAGTCTTCCCGCTGTGACTCAGAAGTCATACCAGGGTCATCATTACGAAACTCCAGTTACAGTATTGCAGAGGTGCAGGGAGATCTGAGAGTGGCATCTGGCTTGAAAGGACTCGGCAGAGCTCGGATTTGACAATATGTGCTTACGAGGATGCAACTTCATAAACATCTGGTCCCTGCTTTACGCTTTCCCAGTCTTCTGATCCTGAAATAAGCTCTGGCACAATCTTAATCTCGACTGCCCAAATCATTCTCCAGCTCATGACGAAAGAATCAAGACTTTTTAATTTTCACGGATTATCTTCTTAAGTAACTTCCATCTAAGGAAGGGCCCACTATTTTAAATCCCATTTTTTATTATATTTGAACAGGTTCCTTTTAAGCTGTTACAGTTTCTACTTGTAGCTTATGCTTTTTTCCCCATGTTGTACTTAATTGATTGATAAAATGTATACTGATTATTATCTTTCTTCCTACTATTGTAATTTAGTAATTAGGAAAATTCTTTTGAGACAGAGTCTTACTAGGTATCTCTGGTTGGCCTAGAACTCACTATCTAGACCAGGCTGGCCTTGAACTCTTAGAGATCTGCCTCCCTCAGACTCCTGAGTGCCGAGATCAAAGGCATTTGCCATCATGCCCAGCACTGAACCTTTAAGAAAAAAACTACTTTTCAATGTTAAAGTCCTAGATATGAGAGCTATTGGTTTTTCTCCAAAGAGTTTACATTGGTTAAGTACACAACAACAGTCAGAGTTTGCTGCAGCCCATGAGGGAGGCTTTCCTGAGGACTGGTAAGATGCCACAGTTACTCGGTTAACACACTGACAAGTATAGCAGATGTGATTTCTTTTCCTTCTTAGTTACAATTACTGTTAAAGGAGAAGTCATAGGACTTCTGGCTGAGGACCAAGGATCTCTAAATGTCCTCATTTATGCTCTCCGAACAAAATGACTAAACCTTTGAACTAATCAAATTAATACAGGAAAAAAAACTATTATTTTTCTTTTCAAAGCAGGAAGAACATATAGGAAGACAAAAATTTACAACTGGCTCCCCAGCTAGAGTGCTGACCTAACATGCCTTAAACCCTGGGTTTGAGCCTCAGCACCGTATCAAACCAGGCATATTACACTTGCCTGTGGGCCCCACACTTGGGAGGTAGGGTCTGAAGGACCATCCTTAGCAACACAGCTGAAGCTACATGAAAACATACAGAGCATTATTAACATTTCTCCAGATTTCAAAATTTTCCATAATTTACCAAGCTTAATGTCCGTCTAAATCAAAACCAGGAACTTTTTAGGCTATTGTCCATCTTCCCAGACTCCTCAGCTTCACCTCAGGCATTTACAAAGCATAAGACATAGTCACCCTTGCCCAGCCTGTTGAACACCACTCAGCTCTTCAGTTATGTCCTCTGGGAATCCCTTTCCATCTTCCCCTTTCCAGATAACAATCCATCTTTCCTTAAACTGTCTGTACTTCTTACGCCCCTAATGCCAACACATTGTAATTAGCTGTTGGAAGCTTGGCTAATAATAAGAAACCTGATAGTTCTCTCTCACATACACACAGAGATAACTAGTTTGGGGTTCTTAAATCGGCTCTTCTTTTCATCCTTCTGTTGTCTTCTTTAGCAGGACTTTGAGACTCTATGATGCCACAAGACTGTCGGGTAGCCACAGCTTCCATGCTTCAGCATGCTTCTATGCTTCACATCCATGCTTCAGGCCGTAATAAAGCCTGAGGCAGCCAGCAGACCACTACCAGCATGCAAAGGAGTTGTTTCCCTAGACAACTCTAGTCTACACATCATAGGGCTAACCAACCATGCATATCTATAAAGAAGGGTATAAAAATGAAAACATTTCAGCTAAGCACATGTGGAGAGCTCTTGGGGTCACTTGGCAAGAATTTGACATTTGGTTAGGACAAAGAAGTAAGCTCAGGCAAGAATTTGACTTTGGGCTAGAACAAGGAAGTAGACTCAAGATCTTGATCACTGTGATAAGTCCCTGGGTACCACAGGACTTTGTTTATTGCCTTGTTTGTTCCTTGACCTAGAACTGACCTTATCCTTTGCAGGGACTTAGAATGGTATAAAAGCAGGCTGGAAAAAAAAAAAAAAACCACTTCAGCCTAAGCGCTGGCTGGAGTCATGTTATAGTGTTGTCTAAGTGTCTTTTTCTTTTCAATCCTTACTCCCTCCCTTGAGACCTGGTTGGTTGACTGACTGAGCTGGCTTGGTCAAGCACAAAACCAGATTTCTGTTGTCAAGATAGAAAGTAAAAAAGGAGAATGAAATGGATAGCCACCAGCATCTGCCCCACTTTCCTTAAAAGTGGTTTTAAAGATTTTAATTATGTATATGTATGTGTGGGTCTGAACCCTAACCCTAACCCTAATGCCCATGGAGGACAGATCTGTAGTTAAGAGTTTGTAATCCACCAATGTTGGTGCTGGGAATGGAATTTGGGCTTGCTGCAAGAGTAATATAGCTTCTTAACTGCTGAGCTCCCAATCTTCAGCTCCCAAGTCTCTCTTTTTTTAATTTTTAATTTTTATTTGTTATTTTTGGTTTTTTTGAGACAGGGTTTCTCTGTGTAGACCTGGCTGTCCTGGAACTCANGAACTCAGAAATCCACCTGCCTCTGCCTCCCGAGTGCTGGGATTAAAGGCGTGCGCCACCACGCCCGGCCCAAGTCTCTTTTAAAAGCGTGTTTCCTTAGATGGTGTATGAGTCCGTAAAAGCTTGACATTATATAGTGTCCATTTTGTAATCTCAATACCATGATTTATTTAATTACCAATTAAAAGAATGTATATCTCACATGTTAGGGGAAGAACAAAGAAAGGAGCAAAGGGAAGAGATGTTACTAGTTACGCGGTTTAAATCACCATCTACTCATTTGTTACTAGTTGAGCTCCCAGTCTGAGTCAAGCATGGGATGATGGAAGAACATACCAGGATCCTGGCTTTAAGAAGGGGCTAGGCTGAGGATGGCAGGGGACCCTGGGGTTCTTTAGGCAAACGATTTGAGGGACATGAATGAACCATGATCTAAGGGTGGAAAGTTGGAAGTTTACTATGCCTTAGGAGTAAAAGTTGAGGGAAAGTAGGAAAGAAACCTGTAAGTTACACTCAGTTAGGTAACTGATTCCTGACAGTGCTACATACAATTTCCTACGTTACACTCAGTTACATAACTGATTCCTGACAATGCTACATAGAATTTTATAAGTTATACTCAGTTACTTAACTGATTCCTGACAGTGCTACATACAATTTTATAAGTTACATTCAGATACATAACTGATTCTTGACAGTGCTGCATACAAGTTTCACTTCTCAAATGCATTGCCTGTAGTGGATTCTGACCCACTGACACCCCTGTTTGGGGGTGTGAATACATCTGCCAGCTTAGAATGCGTTCACAGCTGTGTCACCTCGATGGCTGTCTTGGTTAACTGCCAATTTGACATAGCTTAGTGTTACCTGAGGGGGGAACTAGATTGAGAAATTGCCTAGATCAGACTTGACTGTGTGCATACCTATGATGATATTGTCCTGATTGTTAATTGATACAGGAAGGCTCAGTCTACTGTGGGTGGCACAACTCTCTGGGCAGGTGGTCCTGTACTGGATCAGAAGGCCTGTAAATGAGCCAGCAAGCATCATTCCTCTATGGTGCCTGCTTTCAATTTCACTCTTAAGTTCCTGCCTTGAATTCCCTCAGTGATAGACTGTGACTCGGAAGTATAAGTCAAATAAGCCCATTTCCCCTCTGTGTTTCTTTTGGTCAGAGTAGTTTATCTATCAACAGAGAAATAATGTGTGGACAAGTGACTTCCGAGAACCCTGTCTTACAGGTTCGTGTTTTCTGGTGGGCTAATTTGGGAAATGCTGTTTAGGCTTATACCATGTAAACTTGGCAAAATGACTCCACTAGCCACAGTTCCCAGGGCTTTCTCAAGAGAGATGAACGTTCTCTAAGAACTGGGTATATGTCTCCTGCTCCAACCTTTAGAAGGAACACAGGAACCATACCCCTGTTAATAGTTCTAAGCTTAAGGACCGTAAGATTATACATTCTTCTTGTTTTAAGACATCAAGTTTGTGACTGTTTCCTATAGTAGCAATAGGAAACTGTCCACAGAGATGGAGGCAGGGCCATTGTTTTAGGCTACCAGCCAACGACAACTGGAGAGATTGGAGAATTCACTCAGGTAAAGCCAGAACCCCGACTTTGACACAGGAAAGAACTTCAGGACAAGCTAATATAAAGCAGAAATGGAATTTTTTATTAAAACATATTTTAACATAGATTTTAGACAGGAAGGGGGCGACCAACAGAGGGGTATCCAGGAAAACAATGAGGCACACTTGGGACAGCATGGGTGTGGACAGATCAAAGGAGATTTGTAATTCATTGTCTGTACAATAGGATATTGTACAAAGC
Source organism: Mus pahari (assembly GCF_900095145.1). Classification (NCBI taxonomy): domain Eukaryota; kingdom Metazoa; phylum Chordata; class Mammalia; order Rodentia; family Muridae; genus Mus; species Mus pahari. Next base: position 160,282,211 of record NC_034591.1, read on the forward strand.
TCTGAAGTTTTCATTGGCAAAGAGCTGCTAAGAATTTTAAAGGAGATGGCAATGAGGTTCCTAAGGTGACCCAGATAGGCTTACATTTAGCCACACACTGGATGTCAGGAATGTAGAAAGTTGAGCTATCTTATCTTTGCTGTGAACAAAAGTTGGTAGTTTTGCTCATGAGAGTACCAAAAAATGTCTGGGAGAAAAGTGAGGGCCTGTCCAAGGTAATACAGATCCAAGCCTGAAGCCTGATTTATTGGCATTTTAACATTTTTACTTGAAAATGTTGTTGTATAAGATAAATATGGTCCCTGTGTCAACAATATTCACAATATTAATTGTGTCATAATTATTGATTCTCAGCGGTTGTGAGGCTTCACATACTGCAAACTGTGGGGCTCCCTTGTTACCTGTGCCCCATATCCTTCCATCCTGCCTTCCTTCAGAATGACTGAGGACTCAGCAATGAATCTCCAGGGACAGCTCCTCTCTTCTTCCCACTGTTCTTCTCCCTGTTGGCTGCTATTCACTATCCGCAGTTGCCTGTTTTCTGAAGTCTTCTTCTCAAGTTGTTTTCTACAATCAGATTATGTCACAGAGTTTCAAGTGTTCTCTCAGTCTGGCTGGTTGCTTTCCCAGGAATAGAATCAGAAAGGGGAAGTATGAGCTGTTTATCAATCCTTCCAAAGGCATTTGGTGGCATCTCAGGAAATCCTCACAGGTACACGATCCTGGCTAAGAAAGCTTAAAACAATCTGTATTATACACAGGAGAGGAAAACTGGGGCTAAATGGGGCTGAGGTAGGGAATGGATCTCTCTGTTTGTCTGGAACTGGGAAAAATTCTGACTTTGCAAGCTATCCATAAGGCTGTGCTCTAGTGTGGGGATAAGATGTCACTGGATCACTGGATACCTGGAGCTTAGGAAAGATGTCTCTATACATGGCTACTCATAATATACTAAATTCTATTCATTTCTGGTCACAGGAGCACTGTTGCAGTTAACTTGTTTATAGTTTAAAAAAAAAAACAATAGTTCAAGACTGGCAAATTCTGAAAAAGGCAAAAACTGGGCATTAAGGCTTTGGCAATCAGGCAGGCGACTGATCCTGTTCAGTGGTTGAGCAGAGGATTGACAGGGGGAGGTGATGTTAGAGCTAGTCTATCTCAAGGCCAGAAAACCATTTTGAGACGATCCTATTAGGGTTACAGGAGGACTCCCTTGAAATTCTATTTCCTTGAATTGTGCATTTGGCTCCCAGAGAAAGCATCTCACCAAATTCTTCAAATGTTGCTTCCTTGCATTTATGTCTTAGCTACTAGCATTCTCTTCTTCTTTGTTTCTATATAGTGGTGAAGGAGCTAGTCAGCTGGGAAGTAACTACAGGTCAAAACTGGAGGAAACAAATGTCTAAACTAGAAAGTCTCTTGAACAGTGAGAAATTGGAAGTGCTTTTTTCATATCCTTATTTTAATGATAAAAAGCCAGTGCCCAGGCAGTAAAGGGAACATTTTACAACTGGAATGCATTCTTGCCTCTCTCCCACTGTATGCCACACCATTTCTTTCTGCTGAGCTTTGGGCATCTGTGAGCATTTCTAGCCCAAAGACTGAATTTTGTCCACTTCAGGCACTGCATGACAGAAAAATAGTGAAACGACATATGAATCTGCACTTCCAGGTCAATGTTCCGATGTCCTTTGCTGATTAAAAGCTATTTTTAAAGGTGTGTGGGTGCATTATTTTTTGAATCTGAGCCCAGTTCTTTCTAAACTTTTGTTAGTCACCTCTGATTCATTTGCTTTTTTTTCCCCCTCTTGTCTGTTGCCTCTATCACGGCCTGCTGCTAAGGGGGGTGGGGGTGCTGGTGCTGAATCACAGCTACTCAGAAAAACAATCCAAACTATGCCTTGGAGAATGCACGACTTAGACTTCTTTTTCTTTCTTGACAGTCTCATTCTGTAGCCCAGGACACCCTGGAACCAAAGTACGTAGCCCAGGCTGTTCTTGAACTTTTGGCAAAACTCCTGCCCTATACTCTATTTCTCTGTGTAATATATGATTCACTCTTTGGGGTCTGATACTGCCTGTTGCTAGGGTAACATTTACTGACCTCGAACTTGTGACAATCCTCTGGCCTCAGCCTTTCCAGCTCTTTTAAAACCTTTGCCATATTCGATTCATTCACTTCATTTTTTTATTTCTCCTCACTTGCAACGGTCATCGCTGGTCGCTGCGGTGAACATCAATTCACAGTTATTCTACAGGAAAAGCCATTCAAACTAGTCCTTGGGAAGGCTGGGCCTTTTCTCCCTTTCCTGTCAGCAGACGCAGAGCGGTCAGCTGCAAGGTCTCACTGGCGACCCCAAGCCAGCTAGCGACCCGGCAGACTGGAGGAAATGCTAACCTCAGCCAGGCTCAGGCCCACCGGCCTCAGCGCCTCCCACAATGCCGCACCGCGCCGTTCCCGAACCAGGTCTGCAGGCGGGCGGGCCGCTGTAACCCGAGCTGGTGAGGGGTATTACACTGCTCCTCTCCCTTCGGGCAGAGACCAGAAAAGGGGCGGAGCCTCTGGCTCTTGGCCCTCCTCCCCGGGCCTCGGCCCGCCCCCCTCCCCAGCCCTGCATCCCACTCTCTCGGGCTCTGCACCCTGCCCTCCCTTGCCCACACTCAATCTCGGCCCTCGGCCCCGCCTCCTCGACTTCCGTCCCGCCTCCTCGGCCCTCCGCCCCACCCTCCCTGGCCCTTGGCCCCTCCTCCTCGGTCTCCGCCCCGCCCTCCCTGGCCGTCCGCCCTGCCTCTTTGGCCCTCCGCCCCTCCCTCCCTGGCCCTCGGCCCGCCTCCTCGGCCTCCGCCCCTCCCGCCCTGGTCCTCCGCCCCGCCTCCTCGGCCCCCCCCCCACGCCTCCTAGACCTCGTCCTCCCGGGCTGGCTCGCGCTCGCGGCCCTCATCCCGCCCCTGTGCGGGGCTCCGCGGCCCTCTCGGTCCCGCCCTCCTTCCTCCGCCCTTCCTCCTCTGCGCCGCTGCGCACCGCCCTCCCTGCCGGGCCAGGCCGGCGTGCGCCCTCCCCGCGCGTCTCTGTGCCGGCTCAGCCCTCCGCGCGCCGCCCTGCGGCCCGGCCTCCTCAGCCCCGGCCCGCCGCTCGCCCTCCGCCGCCTCTCGCCGCGGCCGCCTCAGCCGCCGCCTCAGCCCGGGCGGGCCGGGCCTCCGCCGCGGGCCGTGCACCGGGACGGCGAGGACCGGCTGCGAGCGCAGTAAGTACAACTTTCCCGGCCCGCGCCCCCCGCGGCCCCGCTGTCACCCCCGCGCCCTCACCCTGCCGCCCGAAAGTTGGCCCTGCTCGGGGTCGCCTCCTTCCCGGTGTCCTTGGCGAGCGACTTTAGAGGCCACTTTTGTGGGCGAGGGGAATGCGCGGTCGGCCCTCTCCCTCTCCAGATGGAAATCGGATGCTCGCCTGGAGGGAGAGCTTCCCCTCTGGAAAAGGAAAAGTGGCGGTTGGAAGGCTTCTGCATTTTGTGTGAACCGTAGCCGCCCTGCCTCCCGGGTGGCCAGCCCCTCCGGGGAAGCGAGGCGCCCAGAGGCGGCTTGCAAAGTTGGCTGCGTCCTGCACCCTGGAAACTTGCAGAGGGCAATCGCAGGGAGGCTCAACTTTAAGGGTCGGGGGCTTGGCGTGCGAGGCCGCTGCGGCCCGGTGGTGGGCGGCGGAGACCAGCATGGGGTTGGGTTGCACTTCTCAGCATCGCCGAGCTGCCCGGGGTTGCGGAACCACTACTTTCCCAGCATCGAACGGCATCTTGAGCCCTTCGATCCTAGGTAGGGTTTAATCGCAGTCAGCTCTGGTCCTAATCTTTGGAGGCACAGAAGGAAATATGCAGGACACGTTTCCTAGCCGACTCCAGTTTGTCAGGTCAGCCCTGCCAACACATCAAAGCCTTTGCGTTAAGGGGGGAAAAAAAATCCCTCCAACCCGCTGACAGCAGGGACGAACACTTAGCTACCTAACTGTAGATTGGGGCTCAGCCATTTTTCATGAGATACGTTTTGTCCCAGGGAAGTATCTTAAATATGTAGTGATCTCTGCGTTTCTGCACAGTTTTGGGATGTATGTGTTTGTGTGTGTGTGTGTGTGTGTGTGTGTGTGTGTGTGTGTGGTGTAGGTAGTTTTTCTTTCTTCTTTAAAAGTCTTTAATCCGTGGTTGCCAGGGGTTGTGATCGTACCTTGGAGGCACAGAAAACCGGCACCTTTCCTGTTTTGTTTTTTAGACCCAAAAACCTGTTATTTGCTTGCAGGGGGAGGTGCTGATAAACCCAGGAATCAGGGCTCCGGACAACTGCGCTAGCAGTTTGGGAAGTGGTTTGTGCTTTATCCTCTAGTGGTCATGTTAATGGTTCTTGTGATCGTATATATTTCCATGGGGAGCTACCCCCAAACCTCAGAATTACACATGGCCAATACTCCATTTAAGAAGACTGGACACGCTTTGATGATTCTTCTACTGAAGGATCAGATTCAACACAGCTTAATTTGCAGTGTAGGTAATTAAATCTTTAAAAAAAAATCTCCCAATCAGTCAGCCCTCCCTTTAAGATTCTTAAGGTGGTACTTTCCATACCAGACTCAATTGGCCATAATGGACTGAGATCTTTGCGATCAAGCCCTGTTTCTGGGCTACAGGAGCTTTGGGGGACAGCAGAGAGCCCCTAGAGGGAGCCAAGTCACAGGGCTGACTGTACAGATAGGAAAGGTTTTCAGTTAGTGTCAGTGTCCTGGAGAGACACTGTTCCGAAGGTGCCCATGCCATTCCTGGGGTCACACTACCTGAATTCTGCATTTTTTAGAGCTGTTTGGAAATTGTAGATTTAGCATCCTACAGGGTTGTTGTGTTGTTTTTCTTTGTATTTTTGTCTTTAGAGTTTTAAAGCTTATGACTTTTAAAATCCTAATCCTCGGTGCTCACTTCTCTAGCCTTTGTATTCGGTGGCATATGTTAGTGCTTGGCCTGAGTGCCTTGCTTTCTGAGAAATGGTTAATTTCTTTAGAAAAGGTTTCCTGTTTCTTATTGGACCTTCTGTTGTTTCATATAATTTGGAAGTAAAACTATTGTTTACTGTAGGACCATTGCTCCTTTTGTTGGAGTTAATTTTGGCAGAGCGGCTTTGTCCATTTATAAAATGTTGAGTTCTCAGAAAAATTTTCAAGTGTTCAAAACTTGGCAAAGTTCATTCTAGGTGGAGGTGGAATGGGGTTGAGGATAGGAAACATTAGAAATTATAAATGCAAGATTCAAATTAAAAGTAATGTATCAACTACTGGCTCTTCTTGGCTGTTCCTTTGTTTCAGTCCTAAATATTCTAATGTAGAAGTAGTTCCCAGTGTTCTATAGACTTTGGAGGGATGACTCCTAGCAGCTAGCCAGGCTTGTCAGCATCTAGGGAGCTAAGAATGGTCCCCGTTTCTCTAGCTTTGTGATCTAAATTCACTGCCTTTAAGATGGGGATACTACTGTTATCAGGGATGGCTAGCTATGATGGACAGGCATCTCAGGCGTGCCTGGCACGTCTTCGTCTACAATGACAGCATCTCCTATTTCTCCAGAACTTTGTCTGTGCCATACAGACTTGCAAACTCTTCCTTACCTGTTCTGAACTCATCTGTCCAAACAAGGTACCTTGCTTATTCTGCACTCTCTTCTGTCCATCAGCTCTCAGAAACAGTTGACCACAAAGTACTGGCTATTTTTCCAGCAAAGTATCTCTCAAACCTGTTTGATTTTCAGGCTCTGCCATGTTGTCCTTTAGTTCGAGCCACTCTGACCTCTTTAAGTTCAGTGGTCTCCTTCCCCCCTTCCTGCTAGTTTTCTTGATAATAGCCTGAAAAAGAAAGTCACTTCTTCAGGCCTTCAAGATTCCCAAGAATCCTTGGAGTACGGTACAGAATCCCCAGCAGGCCTTCCTGTCCTGTTTCTTAAGGCCCCAGCCCCTCACCCACATCTCCCAGCATACAGGTCAGTTTCCTAGCAGCCTGGCCTCAGGGCCATTTTCCCAGCTCCTGAGTAACTCCTCATCTTTTGAGGACTAGCTCCAGTATTCTTCCTTATGGAAGTCTTCTCTGTTCACTGTTTTCACATCTGTTAGACCTATCTTACTTCTTCCAATGACAGTCATTCCATTGCGAATGATCTGGAACAGCCTTTAAGTGTCAGGTAAAAACAATGCATTTTTATCTGTGGAAAATGCATGCTAATGAGACACTTTTAATTAGTGTTGCTCTTGTGATACTCTATGGTACACATTCTGCTTTCCTAACTACAGCATTAAACCAACTGTGTTTTATTAGCACAGGATTACAGAATAGAAATATGAATTCTGCTGTGCCTGATGTTTTGCAGTGTCACGTGGTTGTGGGCCAGACAGATGGTGTGACTTCTCAGTGCCAGATGCCCAAGGAGGTTGGGGAAGCTGCCACAGGCAAAGGAGGGAAAGGTCTAAGGATGATGCCCAGTGGTGTTCTGGCAGAGTGTGATTTTCATCACCAAATGCCGTCTGAGCCAACCTTAGCGAGGAGCAACAGGAGCCACCTAGAGGTGGGGAAGTTCTTTTTCCTTTCTCACTAAAGTCTTTTTTAGCAGAAGTAGGCATGACCTTCCATGACCAAGGAAGTGCAAAGCGATGTCCACTGTTTCTGTAGTGTGGTTGCCCCACATAAGATCCTGACTCAGTGTCCGTGGCTCAGCGATGCCTCTGCTGCTCGTGCTGCAGGTGCTCTCTGTTCTTACAGTCCTTCTGCATTGTCTCCTGACTTTTTCTTAAGTCGGTGTTTCCTTCAGTTTCTACTCCCCCTTAGAGCACATGTGACCCAGCTTCTTTCCTGTTGGTCAGGGAATGCACCAAGGACTTTGGATCTACTGCTGTCTTCAGAGGGAGTCCTCTGCACACAGCCTCTAGGTCCCCCTCTGTGCTGGGATGGTGAACAAGAATGATTACAGATACCTCTGAGCTCCTGCGGCATGCCCAGTCCCATGCTTGCAAGAGGAGGGAGTGGTTGACCAGGACATAGTCAGGAAAAGGCTGCTTAGGGCTTCATACCTTCATTTTATTCAGAGAAACTAGTCCCCTTCTTCGCTCTTCTTCCCACTGAAGCTAGAACTATCTATGCCTCTGTAAGGCCGTGTGCTTTACACTGAGACTCAGGCTTTCCTGTGTGAAAGAATAGGGATGTTTTTTGGAGGGTATCTGGCATGTGACATGCTTTGTGTAGGACCTCTGTGCCCCAGGACATTTATATCACCACTGTAGACATTATTGTGGTTGGGTACTCTTGTAAGTTTTTGGTCTCTTAGGTGTATATGCCTACTGGCTACCTAGAACTTGGACAGTTGCCTGGAGTGTCTTGGCACCAATACCATTTATTACCTTTTATTTCCAGCCCAAATGTCAGATGCAGGTTGGTTTTAGTTGTTTGTATGTTTTATACATTCAGGTTTTATCATCAAGTTCAACATAATTAATTTTAGAGCTGTCCGGGGATATATATATATGTGTGTGTGTGTGTGTGTGTGTGTGTGTGTATGTGTGTGTGTATGTATGTGTGTGTATATATTTATATATATGTATATATTTATATACACATACACACACACATACACACACACACAGGTTGTAACAAGAGGAAAGTTAAAATCACTTTTCTTCCATATTTTATTCGTGTAGACATATGCATTGTCTTTCTTGTTGATTATCATTGGCTTCTGAGTGCTAAATCAAATTTATCATTAAGTGTCATAATTTTATTATTGGAAATTCAGTTAAAGTAAAATGATCCTTTCAAATATAAATATATATTCTAAAAACTTAGACTACCCTTACTAGATAGACATTAGTCAGAAAAGTAAAGTAAGATTTTATTCTTATTTATATAAGAATATAAATAATATTCTTACTATAGTTGAATAGATTTATAACATATGGGGCTCTGTAGTAGAAATACCATTGTGGAATAGGTTAGGCATAGTGTCAGACTCTTAGTTAAAACTCAGCCATTTAGGCAAGAGATTGTATTATTGGATGTATTAGAATCTGTTTTGTATTTTAGCTTCCTTATTTTTATGTATATGATGACATTTCTTATATGTATTTACTTATTTTAAATGTTACTGTACTATTTATTTGCTTTGTGTAAATGTGTGAATCTCACATGTGGAGATGTGAGGACAGTTTGTGCGAGTCCTCCTCCTCCTCCTCAGTAGGTCCACAGACTTAGTAGTGAGCCTGACTGGCTGAGCTGTCTTGACAGCCTTAGACTTTACTCAGATAACACTGCATTCACTAAGCTGTGCGTGCCTGACTACAGTTTTACAGGCTTTGGTACAGGTATGTGAAGCCCTTGCCACCGCCAGCACACAGCCTATCCATCGTCCTCCTCCCCAAGTGTCTCTCTGATAGTGCACCCTCTTCCCAGCCTCCCCTCCCTCCTTCACACTTCCCTCTGCTCTCTGTCTGATAGAAGCCTACCTTTTCTAGAATGTGAGCTGAGTGGGATCATTGCTGTGCTGTCTTACTCATGTTGGTATTTATTTGTCTCACTCGTGTTGGTATTTGTAGCAGTGGGGCCGGAGGCAGGGGTAGCAAGGTAGTAGAGTGCTTCTGGCCTTCATACACAAGACCCTGACTTAGTCTCTGGCACTGTATAAGCAGGATGATTAGAAATTCAAGCTCAGCTTCCGTTGCTTGTAAGTTCCAGGGCAGTCTGGGACACCAAGGGCAGTTCTCAAAAACAAACAAACAAACATTCCAGATGCATACCTGCTGTTCAGATTTATCTCAACTTGCTAATCTGCTGATAGACTTCTGGGCTATTGCCTTTGATTGTGAGCTTAGCTTTTAAAGAAAATGCCAAAATGTTTTCTAAGCACACTCTACCATTTTACATTTGTTTTGCTTCTTTGCAGTGTTTGCCTGGCCTTAAACTGGCCTTCCTGCCTCCCTCCACCTCCAGAGTTGGGGGAAGGGGTTAGGGGGAGGGTGTTTATAAGCAAGTGTGCACCACCATTGCACTTTCTTCGCTGTATGTGAACACACTCATGTCTTGATCCTGCATTTGGTGTAATCAGTCTCTTTTATTAAGCATTTGGGTGTCCATTGGTACATTTCATTGACACATGTCTAATGATTGATGTTGAACATCTCTAAATTCATTTTTATTTTATATTATGTGTATCGATGTTTTGCTCGCTCATTTGTCTGTGCAGCATACACATGCCTGGTGTCCTCTGAGGCAGGAAGAGGGTTTTGGATCCTCTGAGACTGGAGTTACAGATGATTTTGAGACACCATACGGGTGCTGGGAATTGAACCCTGCTCTTTTGTGAGAGTAGAAAGTATTCTTAACTGCTGAACCATCTTTCCAGCCCTGTTCATATTCTTTTTTTTTGGGGGGGGGGGGTTCGAGACAGGGTTTCTCTGTGTAGCCCTGACTGTCCTGGAACTCACTCTGTAGACCAGGCTGGCCTTGAACTCAGAAATCCACCTGCCTCTGCCTCCCAAGTGCTGGGATTAAAGACGCGAGCCACCACACCCAGCACCTGTTCATATTCTTACTGGGTTTTAAGATTGAATTTTGAGAGGTTTTATGTATTTGGGTACAGTTACTCATCAAATAGATTTTCTGCCAAAGTGTCTCAGTCCAAGGCCTGCCGTTGACTGTGTGGGAACTTTCTGAGAGAGAGAGTTTTACATTTCAGTGAAATCTAACCTATGAGTTGGTTTTTTTTTTTTTCTTTCTTATATTGGTGGTGTTTTTTTTTTGCGGGGGGGGGGGTTATATTGGTGGTACTTCTATAATGTGGTACTCAAGACTTATTTGTTAACCCAAACTCATAACTGTATGTTCCTATGTTTTCTTCTAAAAGTTTTATAGCACCAGGTTTTAGATTTAGACCTATGATCTGTCTTGAGTTAATTTTTACACAATTGTGCATTATGAGTCCAGGCTCATTTTCTACATATAGAAATTCAGTTGTTCTCACATTGTTTATTAGAGTGCTTTTGTCTGATAAATTCTCCCTTGCCCCATCTCTAATGTCAGTTGTCTGTTAGTCAGCGGCTATTCTTAGCTGAATGGAAGCTGAATCCAGTTCTTGATTATATGTTTGGGGCATGTTTAATAACACTTTTGGTCTCTTTACTGTGACCATATGGAAACCTTTCCTTCTCAAAGCTTCTTATTTGATTTGATTTGATTTGATTTAGGATGTGGTTAGATGAGAAGCTGTTGTTACAATGATGCAGTCACAGCAGTGAGAAGCTGTTGTTACAATGATGCAGTCACAGCAGGTCACAGATCTGTTATTGCTTGTCAGTCAGAGTCTGCAGCCTCTGTCTTCCATGCTAAATCGATGCCTTTGTTTTCTTTTTTTCTTTTTTTCTAGCTTTATCTTTCCTTTCCTCTGTTGTATTTTACTGAGCTCAAGGCAGATGCTAGAGAAAGTGTGTACTTCAGTTGGAATCCCAGGGCAGGGTAAGGAGATGGCTCCTCTGTTAAGAGGTTCCAAGCCAAGACCTGTGAAGGCGTTGTCAGCCCAAATGGGGCCAACTTTTGGCAACATTCACAGTCTGACCTGTCTTCTGTCTTAAAATAGCTCTTCTTAGCTGGCGCTGTGCTCCACCTGTAGTCCAGAGGCAGGTGGATCTCTGTGAGTTTGAGGCCAGTCTGGTATACTTAGCAAGTTTCAGACCAGCCAGGACTACACTGTGAGTCCTTGTCTTAACAAACAAGCATCAAAACATTCTTCATAGTTGCCGTCCTTTCTGCATTTGTTCATTTATCTAAGCAAACCACGCACCTTCTATGTTGGAGATGTAGCAGAGAAAATGCAGAGAGTACCTGTTGCTGTGGACTAGTGGGGGAGGTGGGCGGTAAAGGAGGGAGTCTTTCTACGTTTCTGAATGTTTTAGCCTCTTCTCTCTGTGGGCAGTAGGTTGCCCATGGGCTCTCTGAGTTCCTCTCAAGATGCCTACTCATGAGCCTTTTCTCTTTGTGTTTGTGTTCCTGAGAAGTACAGAACTTATCCAGTTTAACCCAAGAGGGACAGTCTCTGCTCTACATTGTTTTGCTCTGACATTCAAAGATGGCTGTTCTTCCCCATCTGTTCCTCCAGAGTTCCAGGTCCCACCTGCCTAGCCACATGGCAGTCCTTCAGGATAGACGTGGCCACTTCTTCCTTAGTTCCTACCCAGGCCCATGGCATACTGTGCCTCATGCTCACGCTTCCTTGTCTCTGTCTCCCCACCCTGACTGCCTCATGCACAGCATAAGTGTCCTCCTCCTTCACCCACCGTCTCACACAGACAGTGACCACTCGCCTGACGTCACCCTGCACGCACTGCTGACTGGTGAGACTCTGCTCCGTGTGGGTGTCTGCAGGGTTAACTCAAACTCTGGGATGCACATAGGGCTTACTCTTTATAAGCCAGCATATTTAATGTTACCTCTCCAACAGTAACACTGGTGTACTTTGTAGAGAGCACAGCCTCGTATGACTGGTGCCAGGTGACGTGCAGCACTGTCCCCTTGCTTGTCACACAGCGAGCGTCCTTCAGCTGAGGACAGGCAGTGCATGGTGCCTGACTGGTAAGGAAAGCAAGGGACTCTGGGCACTGTGAAGCAGGCCGCTCCTCACCAGCTGGCCCCAGTCAGAATGTTCAGGGATCATTTCTATAGGTTGTCACCTAGGACCTGTCTCTGGTCTTGCTCTTACTCTAGGCTCTGGTCTCTTGCCCTAGCATGGGCAGTTGACTGTCCTGCCTCCCTGCTTCATCTTCCCTCCACACCTCACCCATCCTGTGTGCCTAACAGCTGGAGCAGGACCAAATGAAGGTGTCTTGCAGTGATGCCGAATAAGACACCCTGTTTGTTTTGTGCAAAGAAAAGGTTCTGCCCCTCTTCTGCACAGTAGCCTTAAAACCTCCCTGCTGTGCTTGTCCCCTGTAGGGGTGCTCAGTTCCCTGGGAGCTAGTCTTTCTTCCAGACCATAGGCATGCCTGCTTCTTCTATTCCTTTGTGTGGTAATTTTGGAGCACTCTACTTCAAACAGGTGAGCTTCTGAGGGGCTCTTCTTGGCTCATTTGTTCCTCAGTTCAAAGTGACTAAGCAGGCTGTGAGCTCACTCGCAGTCAGTCCCTCTTTGCAGTTCAAGGAGTGGAAGTAGGCTCTTTGAAGCTTCATAGCCAGTCATGCCCTTGCTGTGGGTGTTCTGTGGGGTGTCTTTTTCAGAAGTGGAGCGGCTGTGTCTGCATGAGAGTCCCCCAAGACCAGAGGCTTCTTCATAATAATTTTGTGGCCTTGCGGGACCCTTAAGTGGTCCCTAATGTCCAGGCTCTCTCCTGGCCGTGCTTCAAGGCTTTGGTGTGTTCGTTCATCTGTGACCTGCCTTTCTGTTCTTGGCAGTTTCCTGTCCCCTGAGGTCACCTGGGCCATGTTTCCTTCAGCGTGCTCCTCATCCCCCACATTCCAATGAGAGAGTTCCTGAGTCTCTCTCCCTCTGTGCCCTGGCTCACCGTTTGGCCTTCATCCCTCCCCTGGGAGGGTCAGACCCTTCTAGGTGAGGGTAGTGGCTTAGGGGATGAAGCAAACAAAAGTAACTTTCACTGCTCAGCTGCTTTTATTAGTTCTTTTGTTTCTGCAGTCATGTCTGTGTTAGCACTTGAGCAGCACTGAGGTTTTCATGTTCAGAGATGATGGATTAACAGTATTTGTAAAACACTTCAGAACGATGTTTTAAATGCGCAAACATAGACTAGTGAATGTGAAAGCATCCACACAGGGGAGTTTCCCATGTTCTCAGAGTAGCATCTGTTCTGTCTGCAGCTGAGATGGGAGAGCTCAGGAGTGAGGCTTCCTGGTTCATGCTGTCTTCCCTGCAAGTAGATCATGGGACTTCTAGAAAGCAGCATCCCGCCATGTTGGATAGCTGCTGGGTATGCATGTAAGGCAACTGTTTTTCCTTGGATTTTTGATGTAGTTGTCTGTTGAAGGAATTCACTGTCTTTTCTCAAGCAGAACATGCAGCAGTGCCAGATGGAGAATTAGGAAGAGTGACCCCAGGCTTCAGCTGCTAAGATGTCCCATTGTTCTGACCATTTGTTTTTTTCTCTCATAAAATCTAACCTGTGGGGCTGGAGAGATGGCTCAGCGGCTAAGAGCACTGATTGCTCTTCTGAAGGTCCTGAGTTCAATTCCCAGCAACCACATGGTGGCTCACAACCATCCGTAACAAGATCTGGCGCCCTCTTCTGGAGTGTCTGAAGACAGCTACAGTGTACTTACATATAATAAATAAATCTTAAAAAAAAAAAAAAAAAAAAAAAATCTTACCTGCACTCCTTAGTGCCAGATCGCTCACTCAGGGTCATGTGGCATGCTCAGGTGTGATTATAGACTGTACAGTCATGTTATTGGTGACTTTGAGTCCTGTTCCTTTATTGCTTGTTTTCCAGTTTTTTCTGTGATGAATATATATTTTATAACTAAAGAAAGATACTATTTGCGGGATTGTTTTATTGTTTGTTTGTTTGTGTTTATTTTTATGTGCTTGGAATTGAACCTAGGGCCTCCTGAATGATACACATGTTCTCTACCACCCCCCTATATTCCCAGCTCAGAAGAGACAGCAGCGGGGTTTATCATGCCTGGGAAGTTGCCTGCCAATTAGATCAGACCATGGGGCATAGGAAAGGGAATTGAGCAAGTAGTTGGGGCCATACCAAAATAGATGTGCCTGTGGCACATGTCTGCTGGGGTCAGAGGACAAGATTCGGTCTTGTTGGTTTAGTCTGTCATGGGACTGACCCTTTGATCCCCAGATTCGTTTATTCTTGAGTCCGTTAAATACAATGTTATCTTCCAAGCAAACTGACTAAGGATTAATTTCAGGTAATGAGTCTGAGTTAAACTGTCCTCAGTGAGGCCTTAACTTCATTTGAAAATCAGTATTCCTCAGTGTGGCTGCTGGAGGGGAGGCATGACCTGCTAGGACTCAGTTCACAAACCTCCTCAGAGTCTTTGTTGACGTCCCCCCCCCACCACACACACTCTCCCTCCCTTCAGCCCCCCCCCCCAAGGATGGGTGTATAAGGAGGTAAAGTCTGGGAGGCGATGAAGTTGTGAAGGCAGATCCCTTATGCTTTTCATGAGAGTTATCTAACTGCAAGAGACGAGTCTAGTTAACTTCCTCTACGGTGTGAGGGCGTGGCACCGGAGGACCCCCAGCCAGAAAGTAGCTCCCACCTGACCTCCAGCCATATCTCTAACCCATGGAAATATAACTCTCTGTTGTTAATAAGTCAGCAGCCTATAGTGTGTCCCATAGGAACACTAAGTGACTAAAACAGAGCTCGTGTTCCATTGGCTTAGCTTCTTCTCTGAATGAGGGTGAGAAAAGGCATCATCTGGAAGTGAAACCATGTGATTTCAAGGTCTGGGTGCAAGTAAAACCAAAACTGGGACATGCAGTCCCTGAGTGGTCAGCACACTTCGGGGTCAGGGAAACTGAAGGCAGGGGAAACGTTCCTGCTGCGTATCGCTGTCAGCGTGCTGCACACGCCCTCTGATTGACTGTTTCCTTGGATGGTACAGGTGGGCAGGGGAGCAGCAGGAGGAAGAGGGTGAGGAATTGCCCAGCTGTGAGGTAGGCAGTGTGCTGCCAGCCCACAGAGCAAGGGCCTGTTGAAGGAAGCCTGACATAAACTGCAGTAGGCTGAAGTGATTTGTAATGTCTTCTCTGAAGTGTTTTCCCTAGAAGACAGGCCTGAGGTTTAAGTGTAGTCCATAAAGTTTGGAAGGCAGGGAACTGCTCCTGCATACTTCCACAGCTATCCTTCCTAAGGTCAGTGCTGGAATGGAGGACACAAGACAATCCTTGACACTCATAGTCATTCTAAAGCAACCCTTACTTCCCTAGTGTGAAGTCCACACATGCACAAGTCACAACTTCTCTCTGGGTCAGCTCTGTACCCTGGCTGCCTCTGTGAGCTAGTACAGGTGAGCTCAGGAACCGGTGGGCTTGTGAACAGGTGGGCTCGGGTACAGGTGAGCCCGGGAACAGGTGGGCTTGGGAACAGGTGGGCTCAGGAACAGGTGAGCTCGGGAACAGGTGAGCCTGGGAACAGGTGGGCTTGGGTACAGGTGAGCCCGGGAACGGGTGGGCTTGGGACCAGGTGAGCCCGGGAACAGGTGAGCTTGGGAACAGGCTCTCAACATGTGCCCTTGGTGTTGGTGGATTGGGCAGTGCTGTAGCTAATCACAGGTCCACTCACAGTATGTCTGAGTGCTGTGAAAACCTGTCTTATCTCCCAGGTCCTCTGTTAGGAGGAAGGGCCAGGCATCTGAGCAACTCTGGCTGGGATCCTGGGGCCAGAACTAAACGCTTGAGGAAAGATAAGTTAGCTTGAGGAAAACTGAGAGTTCACTCAAGTTTAAAGGGAAAATCCACTCAAGAGAGGCCTGATGGGAGAAGTCTCATCCATGTAGAACTGCAGAGTGGAGGCACAGTGTTCAGAGATCACAGTCCCTGGAAAACTACAGGTAGCTGTGTTGTTTTCTGGTTCCATGTACCTTGGGGCTGGGAAGAGCGGCATGAACAGGGCGAGGTATAATTTTCCACCTTTGTTTGCTAGCAAACTTATTTATGAAAACCGCAGGTGGTAGTTGTTTCTCCTGGCATTGTTTTTTTTTTTTTTTAAAGATTTATTTATTTATATATTATATGTAAGCACACTGTAGCTGTCTTCAGACACTCCAGAAGAGGACGCCAAATCTCATTACGGATGGTTGTGAGCCACCATGTGGTTGCTGGGATTTGAACTCTGGACCTTCGGAAGAGCAGTCGGGTGCTCTTACCCGCTGAGCCATCTCACCAGCCCTGGCATTGTTTTAAACTAAATTCTACTTATTCAGATTGTATCCTGAAAGTGTTGAGATTGAATTAGAGTCAGTTTGGCCTTGCTCAGTGTTTCAATGCAGTTTATCAGAGCCTCGCCTGTTTGTGTTTACTCAACAGACACCACAGCATTCATGTGATGGTGAGGAAGCTATTTTGTGTAGTAGCTGACAAAGAGAAGGACCTCTGCATCTTAGAAAGCTTATCATTTAGCAAAAGCTAAACTTTAAACAACACCCTCTAGACTGACCTGGGTATGTGTACACACCAGTAATTCCATCACTGAGGAGACTAAGGGGTTACCACTTCTGTGCTTGTCAACCTGGACTGTAGTGTGTTCATGCCCACCTTGGGCTACAGAGAAAGACCCTGCCCCAAAATGAAGGCTTGGGATGGGTGTGCAGCTCAGTGGTAGAATACTTGCTCAGGTATCGTGTGCAAGGCTCCAGTTCAGCTCCATAAAGTATAGGAAATACTTAATTGTGTGTCACTCACTAAATTAAGAAGTAGAGGAGTGTCTTAGAAGACAGCACACACCAAAAACCGAGTTAGAGGAGGAGGGGGGATGTCAGGTAGTGGTGCAGAGGTAGATGTGGTGGGAAGCTGGGGAAAGACCACTACAGCCTGAGGACATGGTAGAGGCTGGTCCAGGACACACCCTGCCTCCCCTCTCATCCTTGAGGACATGGAACAGGCTGGGCCTGGCTATAACCTGCCTCTTCTCATCTCACTGGCAGTGCTTATCACTCATAGTTTTCTCTGTCACCTCCATGTTCTGAACTTACTTCCCTGACTCGGAGTGCCCAGGTCTGAGTTGACCAGAGCAGTTAGGAATCAAATTAGATATCAACACAAAACTGGATGGGTGGAGAATCTTGGGAGATAGCGTAGGAGAGTCACCAACCAGGTCCTCGTGTCCTGAAGGGCGTGGGCTTTGTTGCAAAGCAGCAGGCTTGGTTCAGGCTATTGCATTCCCTTCCACCTGCTGTGATGGCACAAGCTGGGTGGCTGTGCCTCCCACTGACAGTGCACACCCAGCTGGGCTGCCTTGCTCTGACAGTGCACACCTGGAAGACCTCTGGCTTGGCAGCAGTGCCTGGGAGAGCTGTGGTTTCCAGATCACCAGCTGTTTCCCTGCTCGTTGCTCCCCCTGAGCTGGTTTTCCTCACTGGGGTTCTTCAGAGCTGTAGCTCTTTTGCCACATTTGTGTTTGTACCTAGCTTGGTTCTTAACTTTCATAGGCAATAATCAGATCTGCTTGTTTATAGTTAGAGAATTAGCTCAAAGCTGCAGTGAGCAGGCCACAGTCATCAGCAATGAGTGTTGGAAACCAGATTGAGAGACCTTTCCTTTCCAGCTGCTTATCAGGGTCCTTCTGTTGAGCTCCTCAGAGCCTTTCACGTGAGCGATTCTCAGTTCCCACCATTGAAGGAGCACAGCAGCCTTGCTGTGACCTCACTTGAAAGGGCTGCAGTTGTGGCCACACCATGTCAGTTGCACAGAGAGCAGCTGCCTGGCTTCTGTGAGCCTTGCCATGAGCATCTTGTCTTTTGCCTCCCCTCTGTGCTAGAAAGCCTGAGCTCTTAGTAATCTCTCTCATTTGATTTTATTTTCTGGGTAAATAGCCCAGGATAACTGCAGTTCATATTGGTGACCTTTTTATCTTGCAGAATCTGTTCCACTGAATGCTAGCTAGCAAATTAGGTGTGTTGTTTTAGTGAATTTAATTGGTAGTGTGACTTGCCAACTTAAGGGTACAAATTAAAATATATATATGACAAAAGACTGAGACTCCTCCTTTACAAACATATTTCCTTCTCTTTCCAGAAGTTACACAGTTGGTCCTTCACAGATTGTCTGGAAACCAGCTGGATAGAGTCTGTACTGACCTTAAAGTCAGGACCTCTGTCCTCTTTGAGCCCTGGGATTCATGATGTGTCACTATCTAAAGTCCAAAAGTACTTTAAGTAAAATAAGGACTCAGCTTTGTGTAGGCTTGGCACAATGGTGACAGTGTTGACAAGGTCCCAACTCTCCCTTCAGTCTGGGAGACCTGGGAGTCATAGGTGTGGTAAACAATGTAGATGTTTCTGGGGCTAGAAGGAAGGATTTTCTTTTTCAGGACAGGGTTTCTCTGTGAAGCCCTGCCTGTCCTGGAACTTGCTCTGTAGACTAGGCTGCCTTGAACTCACAGAGATCTGCCTGCTGAATGCTGGGATTAAAGGTGTTATTTTCAGTTCTGGATGGGGATTCCCTAGAAAGTGGTTAGAAATAGAGATTATAAGTTTGCCCAGCAGTACAGACAGCCCAGCCATCCTTCCAGGCATGTATTCAGCATTATTTGCTGGCTGACCTCACATATATGGCAGTTGAGGACCGATTAGCTTGTCCTGTAGCGTGTGGGTGAGAGGGGAATCTAACAGTAGGGAACTCTAGCAGTTGGCTCAACTAGAAGAAAAACAAAGAGAATCCACGACTCTCTAGAAACAGGGAGAAGAGTCTTAGCACAGAGACAGCCGTGTATCCCAGAGGACATCGCCTAAGATAAAGAGTAGAATCTTTGATGATGACCAGATTAACACTGATCTTCCTAGAAAAACTGAAGAATTTAAGTAATGGAGACACTTTTATTTTAAAATATTTTTATTTATGAGCCTGTGTGTGTGTGCACGCACGCACTTGTGTGTACACTTGTGTGCATGCTTTTATGTGTGTGCACACTTATGTGTACATGTACATGCATGATTGTGTGCACATTTGTGTATACACATGTGTATGTATTCATGTGTGTGCACGCTTGTGTATGTACATGTGAGTGTGTGTGTGCATGTGCCCAATCGCCCAGTCCCTTGGAACTGGAGTTGGAGAAGTTTGCAGTTTGTGAGTCACTCAGTGTTGGTGCTTGGATCTGACCTCTGATAGATATGATTGAGCTCCAAGTGTTGTAGCCACTGAGTTCTCTCTCTAACCCCTAATACTTTTTTCCCAATAAGTGGTCATTTTATTCACGATTACAACAACTTCTGTAAAACTATATCCATATTATTTGTCCAGGCCCATAGTGACAGGCAGAGGTGGGGCAGAGCCAGGATTCTAAGTCAAGGGCAGCTCACCACTTTCCTGGTTTTAACCACTGTTCACGCTGCAGCTTTTCTGCTACCAGGGCTGGGCACCTAGTGTTCTGGGTGCCATGTGAGTGAGGGGCAGAGGCCATCCTGGAGACCAGGCAACAGCAGACAGAGCCAGAAATGGGACAAGGTTATAAACCTTAAAAACCTGCCCATGCAAGGTACTTTCACCAGCAAGGCTGTGAAAAGTACCATAACCTAAAAGTTCCATAACCGCCCCAAAGAGCACTACCTACTGGGGACCAAGGTTTCCAATACTTAGCCTATGGGCAGCAATGGTATATACAGATAATAGTTCATGAGAGCAGCTTGAAACAACATCCTAAACACTAAAAAACAAAGACTAATAGATCAGAATCAGGTTAAATCTTTAGCTGTAGGCACGGCTACCCAGCCCTCACAGCTCTGGAGCGGGGTAGGTGGAATCTGTCCTTTGGCTCCCTTGCTGGACTTGGCTAGGTGCAGTGCTGTTGAGTGGTTGGGGCAGAGCTCAGGTAGGCACGGCTGGCTCTTGCATATGGGCTGTCTACTTACCGGGAGGCTTGGTTTTAAGTCATTTACCCACTCTGCTCCTTCATAAAGCTGTCACTTGCCACATAGAAAGAGCTATAGGAGCTTTCGCTTGAGTCTGGAGACAGTCCAGCATTACAGATACCATCGTATAATTTCAAGCTGAAACAAGTATAGCAAAATGGACCCCAAACTGTTGGGTGTTGTAATTCCAGGAAGGTCCTAGTTGGTGAGTGAACCTTCATTCATTCAGGCACTATGACAGGTGATAAGGTTTCAGAAACAGGTCACATACAAATCCTTGGCTTAAATGGCATCAAAACCTAGAGACATCCAGCTCTTCAAACTGAGTGCTTTACTGAGATGCATTTTATTTTCGATCGGAAACTGGGCATTGCTTCAAGATTAGCATGCAGCATGTAGCTGGTCTAGGAAATTAGTAAATTGTTTAAAACAAGCTTGAACATGCCAACATCCTAAATTAATTTTGTGTTCACCAGTGGAATATCTTTATTGTTATCCCTTTGAATGTACACTAGAGTCTCTGTCAGCACCTTTTGTCTGCTGCAAGGCTGTGTGCAGGCAAGCTCCTCCCACCTCCATTCCCAACCACTCTTCTCTGCAGGACACTCCTCTGTGGTAGTTTAGAAGATGAGCTCTCCTCAGCATTTGAATGTACTCTCCTTGCATTCTTAAGTTCATGTTCTCAGACCATTGGAAAAGAAAGACACTAGCTGGGAAGTTTCCAGCCCGCGCAGAGACCAGGAGCCGTCTTGGGCTTTCCTTCTGGAAGCAGCATTAGAGCAGGTGGTTAGTCCACATCCTGAAGCAGAGTGCTCAGATCGGAGGAGCGAAGGGGTTAGCTACAGCATCTTTGGTATTTGGGAGGGTTTGGGGGGTGACTGGGGAGTGTTCTCTCCTGCAGTGTTTGGGACGTCATTTGTATTAGTATAAAAATCCAGCAGAGCTGGTGCTTGTCCTGATTAGAATATTTTCTTTGATTTGAAAACTAATCCCACCTACACACACCATCAGTCTCTGCTTGTAGGGAAGGGAGAGAGTTTTTCTGGTCAGCTACCACACACACACACACACACACACACACACACACACACACACACTTCAGGAACTAGTATCCAGGTTCCTGTGTTGTCAGGGCTTCATCTTGTCCTTCTCTGATCCTTCAGAAGTTGTTCACATCCCATATGAGGTGAGGGCTCCATGGTATAGAAGAGGAGTGTGTGCACAGCACAGCGCAGGGTGGAAGCCTGTGGGAGCCCTAAGTTCATTAAGAAGGCATTGCCCTCTCTTGGTAGGGTTTCTCTGTCCACTTGGACCCCTTTGTAAACCAGCCTCAGTCAGAGGGCTGTGCTGTGTTGTGCTGTGGGGTGACAGGACAGCTTTGGGATGTCTCCTCAGTGCTGGCCTGCTTCCTTATCTGTTCTTCGGGTTTCTTTGTCCTGTAACATTCCCATCAGTTTGAATATCTGCTCTCAAAAATCTGAGCTGACCTTGTGCTGTTTGCCCTGCTTTTTGTTTTTGTTTGTTTGTTTTGTTTCGGTGCCTTTTGGATCACACCATGGATGGCTATGCTATTCTGTTCCCAGGGCTCACTTTATTTTTAAACATTTAACTCTTTATGTTCCACTATCACACTAGATGTGTGTTCTGGAGTGAAAACAGTTTCTACTCATGTGGTTGTGGTTATTTTTCAACCTCTGCATACTTGATGGTGTATGTTCCCTCCCTCAAATTGGGGTCCTAAATCTTTCATGAATTTGGATGAATTCTGATCTAGCCTGGGGAAGTAGACCCTGACCAAATAACGATCCTACAACTTAGCTGCTAAACTTTGTGAGACTCATTTTGGATGAGTTTAAGCAAATCAGTGGCTGAACTGTTTAAAATAGCCAACCACATTCTGTTCTTGGTCTGTGCTATGCGACTTTTCTGGTTCCCTATGCATTTAGCAGATTGTGAAACTGTTGGGGTGAATTTCAGTTCTTTAGGGTGTGTGGGTCGGTGCTTGAGGTTAGAGGGTCAGGGGTAGTAAGGTGCACATATCTCCTGAGAGCAGCGTGGGTTGAGGGGGGGTAGCCTGGGGTGGAAGCACACTGAGCGCTCCGTTCCGCGCGCAGTCTGGCTGCACAGAGCCCTGCTTCCTTGCTAAGCGCTTACTGCTTAGCACTGACAGCTGCATGCTCACCAAACTGCTGGGCTTCTGCTCTGTGTGGCTGACCCTTTCTGCAGGCTGTATGATAGCATTAGTATTTGGAAGAAGTTAGAATCTATGGCCACATACAAGGAGCGACTTGATTCCTAAAGATTTCCTACATCTGTCCACAGGTTTTAAGTGATCTCTTATGTTAGTTTTGTTGTAGCTTTTGTTGTCTTCTTGGGACCTAGCAAACATTTACTTTATATTATTTCTCTAGATCAGTGGTTCCAATCCTTCCTAACACTGTGGCCCTTTAATATAGTTCCTTATGTCGTGATGACCCCAACTGTAAAATTATTTTTGTTGTTACTTTCTAACTGTAATTTTGTTACTGTTATGAATCACGATGTAAATATCTGTTTTCCTATGGTCTTAGATGATGTCTGTGGAGATTCACAGGTTGAGAGCTGTTGCTCTAGACATTGGTTATGTCTCACAAGCTTTGCACAGTGAGCAGAAAAAAATCCATACCAGTCTCTTTAGTGCCTACTCTACTTTAAATAAGGCAAGAGTTTAGCAAGTGGTTATTATATAGTTAGTTTTGTTGTATCATTGCCTGTTGACCAGTGATCATTGGAGCTCACACCAGATAGTTCCACGAGTTTACTCTATTCTCTCTGTAGTCATTTTGTTGCCTTAACATTTCATATGGAATATGAAGCAGAAGGCACTTTTTTTGTTTTTTGTTTTTTGTTTTTTTTACCAACATTGCACATTGCTTTTAGCAGAACTGAGTTGCATGTGAAGTGCATATTTATTTATTTATTTATTTATTTTTTAAAAAAGATTTATTTATTATACGTAAGTACACTGTAGCTGTCTTCAGACACTCCAGAAGAGGGCGTCAGATCTTGTTACGGATGGTTGTGAGCCACCATGTGGTTGCTGGGATTTGAACTCCGGACCTTTGGAAGAGCAGTCGGGTGCTCTTACCCGAAGTGCGTATTTATAAGTCTGATGTCAAAGAAAAATGAAAACACCCAAAGTGTTCCTATCATTTCCTTTATCTTTGTGACAAAACCCCAAACTTAGGGATATTTCAGGTTTGTGTGCTTATATATGATTTTATTCTTATTTTGTGGGTTCAAGGGTGTATTGCTTATGAAGAAACAAGCTGACATATTCTTGTTTTTATTTATTCATTTTTGAAAATTTCATACATGAGTATTGCACTTGAGTCATTTCTACCCCCTCTGTCCTCTCTCACTGTCTCCTTCCATGTTATGTTCCCCAACTCCTCTCTAATCTATGGCCTCTTATTCTTTAATTATTATTGTTTCATACACACATACACACACACACACACACACACACACACCTTCTGAGTCCCTTTAGTGTGCATTGTTTATGTATATGTGTTTGTTTTGGGGCTGACCAGTTGAACTTGGGTATCTGTCAGGGGGGTCTCCAGAGAAGACTGATCCCCCCTCTCAGAAACCAGTGATTGCCTGAAGCTCTTCATCTAGTATTGGGGCTTGTGACATTTCCTCTGTTCACATTGGTATGCCAACTGGTTGTTTTCATTGTTCAGTTATATAGACCGTGTGTGGCGGGGGGGGGGGGGATCACAGCAGGTGTCTTGGTCTGGCTCTTTAAGGTTTTTTTAAATCTTCTCACACTGTAGAAATCTTTCCTCTTCTTTGATGTTTACTGAGCCCCAAGTATGGGGTTGAGTTATAGGTGTACCATCTTGGGTATGGATTGTGTTGTAAGTGTACCATCCCAGGTGTGGGTTGTGTTGTAGATGTACCATCCCAGATGTGGGTTGTGTTGTAGGTGTACCATCCCAGGTGTGGGTTGTGTTGTAGATGTACCATCCCAGGTGTGGGTTGTGTTGTAGGTGTACCATCCCAGGTGTGGGTTGTGTTGTAGATGTACCATCCCAGGTGTGGGTTGTGTTGTAGGTGTACCATCCTAGCCAGGGTCCCCATAATCACTTGTTCTCTACATTTTAACCCGTTGTAGATCTCTAAAATAATCCACATCTCTTACAAAAAGAAGCTCCTTTGCTGAGGGTTGAGAACTATGCTTATTTGTAGATGTGAGGATAATTACTTCCAGGGGTGGCAGGAAGACATTGACTTGCCTGCTGGTGAGTGAGGTGGTGTTTGGCCACTACAGAAAGTTGGTGGAGCCTGGGCATGGGATGCTAACATGGAGTAGAACTGGAAGCAAGGAAGCTTCTGGTTGGCTGGTGCATCCTCTTTGGTGGCTCCCAGAAAGGAAGTGGGAAAGAGCTTAGACAGAGTCCTGACATGAAAGACTCCTGGGAGCATGCACTGCGCCCTATGTTTCCTGAGGTCATCCTGAGGTCATCCTGAGGTCATCCTGCTTTGCTTTCTTATTTCTTACAGTCACACAGTTGCCAGGCCTTCAGTTTGTCTTGGAGAAATGTTATCAGTGCAATTGCAAAAGACGTTACAAAAAAGATTGAGAAGCAGTGGCATGATGGGATTTGATCTTTCTGTTTGTGTCTGGGAAGTGGATGGCTGAAGGAGAGCAGTGGGCGAGGAAGGTAGAACCGTTCAAGGGATCACAGCAGAGATGGCTGATGCTTCTAGGGACTGGAAGAAAAAAAGATGCCCAGGGCTATGTGTTAAAGCGCATTCCCATGGCACCTGCTCCATCTAAACAGTCTGGACTTGGTCAGAATTTCACAATGGAGCCCTGCTAATCTGAGCATGTGTGTAAGGAGATAGATCTCTTTGGATTTTAAATGCCTGGCTCTGGTAATGAGCTGGTTGTAAACAAAAAAAAGATGATGTAAGTTTTAGAAATTCTTCAACGACTCACTTCCCACTTGGGCAAGTTTTCTTTAAAAGCTTTAAAAAAGAGAAGGTAGGTGGGAAGAGTTTGCTCTGGTAAGAAAACTGTTCATGGATAGTAGATCCAGGGGCCTTCAGAGCCTGCGTGCGGCCAAGTTAGGGTGGGTGTTAGTTTATTCATGGATAGTAGATCCAGGGACCTTCAGAGCCTGCGTGTGGCCAAGTTAGGGTGGGTGTTAGTTTA
>NC_034591.1:160307371-160320598 GCF_900095145.1 Mus pahari
GCCAAGTTAGGGTGGGTGTTAGTTTATTCATGGATAGTAGATCCAGGGACCTTCAGAGCCTGCGTGTGGCCAAGTTAGGGTGGGTGTTAGTTTATGTAGTTAGTTTCTTCCCACAAGATAGTTTCTTCCCATGTCACTCTAATTCCAGTTTTGGTTGACCTTCCTTACCTTTTTGAACCTATCGAGTCACTTCATCCCCAGGTGTCGTATCTCCTGGAGGAGAGTGTCAGTGGGGCTTGTGGAAGCCAAAGGCTTCCTCTGATGTTTGGCACCACCCAGGACTCAGGAATTCCATGATGCTTTAGGGCCTGCTATTCTTCTTTAAGAATTGGAAATAGGCAGTACTGTACCTTAGTGTTGCAATAACAATGTTTAAAAAATAACCAGGGGCAGGTGAGATGGCTCAGTGAGTAAAGATGCTTGTCACCAAGCCTGGCAACCCAAGTTCAATTCCTGAGACTCATATTTTAGATGGAAAGAACCAACTGCTGTCAGTCAGTAGTCTGGTGACTTACACTCACCCTCCAAAGCATATGTAAACACACACGCGCGCGCGCGCACACACACACACACACACACACACACACACACAGAGTAAATAAGTATGCCAAACTAATGCCTTTTTAAAAACCAGGAAATCAATGACATTTGTGAAACAACTGTGAAGTTCTATTGAGTCCCTGACTTGTGGAGAGGGTGGCCTTGCGGCTGGAGCTGGCCACAGACAGGCACCTGAGGCTCACGTCTTCTTCTTCTGTCGTTGTAACATACATATTTTTTTCCAATCTTGTATCACACCTGGCTCTACAGTTTCTTGTTGTACTACTTCTTGCTTACTATTTCATGTAGTTTTGTGACTGAGACTTTAAGAATTGAGTGTTGTTGAGGGATGAGGGGTGGGAGCGTCTTTTATTCATAAGAAACATAGTTCGTGTATGAGTCTGTTATGAGAATGGTAAAATGGTGGATAGTAACTGGCCTGGCCCCAAACGTCCTATAAATAGATGCAGAGACATCTGTGAAGGGCACAGTGTGAGTGTGGCAGACACGGACTGCGGTCAGCTCTCGTCCTGTAGCCAAGGCTTCTCCGACTCCCTCGCACCTCACGTTCTTCAAGCATTAGGCAATGGGTTGCTCAGTGCTGCCAGGTGCTCCCTTCTCAAGGAGCCAGCGGCTCATTTGTCCTCCCAAGGAGAAGTGTGGCAGGGTTTTGTTTTTATTCTCTAAAACTAACTCTCCAGGTCTCCTTCTGCATTCTTAGCCCTCACTGTAGGCAGTTTTCCAAATGCCTAACTGGTAACTGTACAGGCAATTCCTGTGCTGTTGCAGGGAGCTCTGGGCAGCAGGGAAAGAGGGTGAGGAACCTTTCCTGGAGCACTCTGGGCTGTCACGTGGTCTTTAAAGAAACAGCTGAATTCCTTTTCCTGAGACACAGTGTTAGGTGAAACTCTACAGAAACCCACCCCTCCCATGTGACTGGGATCAGAGGATGGAGTGGTGACAGCCCACAGAACACTGTTGGGAGAACAGCTTGTGTGTCTTGCTTTTTTAGGACAGTAAGTTAAAGTGGGGGGATTCATTATTTTTAAAGTAGAAATTGGCCACCACTCTAAGAACACTGCATGTTTTCAGCCTGTGTCAGCCCCACAGGATAGCGGTGTGGCTCTGCCTTGCCGGCACACTACCTCACAAGGCTGGCCCTGCTCAAGAGCCCAAGGGAGAGTCAGAAGCTAGGCCAGCCTGTGTGTCTGGCCAGTCACTCTTGAGAAACCTTTCAGAGTTTCAGGAGGCGTGTGTTCAGTGGGGACTCAGGGACTGTCCTTTGCAACATGCTGATTTAAAGAACTACAGTGTTAGGTGACACCGTGCCGCTGCGTTAGGATGCCTGGCCAAACTTGCATTGACAAATACATCTCCAAACAAGTTTGGTTTTGAGAGTGGCACTGCTAGTCCTGGGCCTTCTGAGCACTGCCCTGCCTGCTCTTTCCATTGCTGCCTCTGAGAGCAGAGGAGCCATGGCACAGCGGCTAGGATGACATCTGACATCCTCCCTGGCACTGAACTGTCCTGAGTGGCCTTTTAAGCACAAAGAACCCAGCAATCTCCTTTAGTGCACACAACCAAGTTATGAATTAGGTTGTTTTTGGTATACCTGCTCCATCATCTCAGCTCCGTCTCTCAAACATGACTTACTGGTCTCAGGAGAAAAAGCAACCTGACCTTGTTTGTGGCAAGTGAATCAGTTATGAGCGAGCTGTTCATATTTTACAGGTGAATAAACTCTTTAAGGACACTAATCAGCATACCATGCCATAAATTCCTTAGCCCTTCATTCATTAGTGATTACATGACCTTCAGAGGGCTCATTTAAATTAATCTTCTGAAAAAATACATAGCCTCAGAACCGTCTAGTAGAGCTCCTAAGTCTGCAGCTCTCTCTCCTTGCTGGTTCGGTTCTCATGCAGAACCTGCCTGCTACGGTGTTTTGCATTAGAGGAAACCCTACTACTCAGCCACAAGTGTTGAGAGTGAAGCAGTGATTGCAACAGGGCTGATGATCACATCCATGTGATCACGGAAGCCTGTGGCGTCCTGCCTGTAGTCCTGCTGCGTACTGAGGCCGGGGAAGACTGCTCAGCAGTGCAGCTGATGAGTGACTCTGTAATCACATCACAACGCAGAGTCCTGTCCACAGCTGCTTCCTTGGAAGCAGGACTAGAGTGTGGGTTCTGTGCAGAGGACTGTGGTTGAGGCTTCATGCTGGGGGCGGGGCATGTGCATGGGGATTTGAAGGACTCAGGGATGGGTTTATTTGCATCCCGCAGGTTACACAGGGGAGGATTCGATGACTTAAGTGGAGTTTGCTGCTGAAGAGTTTTCCATCATTGCTGTTTCCTGTAACTCTTGACTAAATACCTTGCGATCCCTTTGCCTTTTACCTTTCTTCCCTTCTTTATAAGATGCAGCTTTGCTGTATGTGTGTTGGGGGCCTCATATCAGCTGGTGTATGCTGCCTGTTTGGGGGTCCAGTGTTGAAGAGATCTCGGGGGTCCAGATTGAGACTGCTGGTCCTCCTACAGTATTGCCTTTCTCCTCAGCTTCTTTCAGCCGTCCCTAATTCAGCAACAGGGGTCAGCTGCTTCTGTCCATTGGTTGGGTACAAATATCAGTATCTGATGCTTTAAGCTGCTTGTTGGGTCTTTCAGAGAGCAGTCATGATGGGTCCCTTTTTTGAGAGCTTCATAGCCTCAGTAATAGTGGGAGGCCTTGGGACCGCCCCTCGAGCTTGGGAATACACCCAACGATGCCCCATCATGCCACAGGGGCACGTGTTCCACTATGTTCATAGAGGCCTAATTTGTGATAGCCAGAAGCTGGAAACAACCTAGATGTCCCATGACAGAAGAATGGATACAGAAAATGTGGTTCATTTACACAATGGAATACTACTTAGCTATTAAGAACAAGGACACCCTGAGTTTGCAGGCAAATGGATAGAACTAGAAAATATCATCCTGAGTGAGATAACTCATACTCAAAAGGACATGCATGGTATGTACTCACTAATGAGTGGATATTAGCCAAAGTAAATAAATAAATAAATAAAGTACAGAATACCCAAGATACAGTCCACAGAACTCAAAAAGGTCAACAAGCTGAAGTGCCCAAGGGAGGACACCTCAGTCCCAGTTGGGAGAGAGAAGAAAGCAATCACAAGAGTGGAGGGAGGGAGGGACCTGGGAGGGAAAGTGGACAGGAAGGGGTAAGGAGGTGGGGAGGGGAACCTGATCTGGTATTGGGTGAGGGAAAATGACTGAAGCCCTGAGGGCCAGGAGAAAGAATGGAAACAGGCAACTTCAGGAAATAAGAGGTTGGGGGACCCCTCCCCTCCCGGAATGCACCAGAGACTTGGAAGATAAGAGACTCTCATGAATCAAAGGAGGGACCTGAGATGAAATGCTGGACAGTAGGGAGAGGGAACTTATAGAGCCCACCTCCAGCAGGAAGACAGGGCATCAAGTGAGAGATGGGGTTGCCATCCCACAGTCACAACTCTGACCATATAATTGTTCCTGTCTGAAAGAATTACAGGGATGGAAATGGAGAGGAGCCTGAGAAAAAGAAGGTCCAGTGACAGGCCCAAAGTGGGATCCATTTTTTTTTTTTTTAAGATTTATTTATTTTATATGTGTGAGTACACTGTAGCTGTTTTCAGACACACCAGAAGAAGGCATCAGACCCCATTATAAATGGTTGTGAGCTACCATCTGGTGGCTGGGAATTGAACTCAGAACCTCTGTAAGAACATTCATTGCTTTTAACTTCTGAGCCACCTCTCTAGCCCCTGCAAAAGCAGCTAATTTTACTGTTAACCTTGATGGACAATAGAATAGCTTTGCAGTCTCACAACTCACTGAAATACTGTTTGTTTTCATAGGGCTGTTATTTTTTTAAATATTATTGTCTTACAGTCAGAATATCTATTAAATCAGGTTTTCTCCATGAAGACATAATTTTAAAGTCATTTTTCTTTTTGAGGGTGATGATAGAGAATAATTTTCACTTTATCACAAGTCAGCTTGTTAGGTTTCTACGTTTGAAACAGTGATAACAAACTTTGTGTCCTATATTTTCTTTTAAAAAAGAGATATATTACTTTTTATTTTACATGTATTTGTGTGTGCCTGAGTATATGTATGTGTACCACATGTGTACAGTGCCTGTAGGGGCCAGAAGCAGGTGTCGGATTCCCTAAAACTATCATTGCAGGTGGTTGGAAGCTGTCTGAGTACTGGGTTCTGAACTTGGTTCCTCTGCAAGAA
Organism: Mus pahari; assembly: GCF_900095145.1. Lineage (NCBI taxonomy): Eukaryota > Metazoa > Chordata > Mammalia > Rodentia > Muridae > Mus > Mus pahari. The sequence continues at coordinate 160,312,195 of NC_034591.1, forward strand.
CAATTTGCACTCTTAGCCACTGAACCATCTCCAGCTCTTGAAGCATGTAATTTCTATGAAAAGACAGATTTGGTAAAATAGGGCACATTTTACAGATTATTTGTCTTTCCCTGTGTTCTGAATGGGGCTGCAGGCCTTCCCCAGAACATCCTATAGAGGGCGCTAGTGAGAAGGGAGGGCTCAGCTCTTCTACCTTCCACAGCTGTCCTGCAAGAAACCTCTGGATGGAAGGTTTTGTGGTGATATCTCGTGCCTCTGGTAATGAGAAATGGTTTTGGAATAGGCTGTGTGTCTGTGTGTTTGTGTATAAGCCCACACACGTGTGTATGTTCAGTCCAGTTCCACTTCCTAATCCATGTTGCTTTAATGGAAAATATTTTTTATTCTTGTATTTGGTTTAAAGGGTTATTTGATGAAGTTATTTCTAAATAGAGCTTGTAAAGAAGTGTGTGGTTACAGTTTGTATGACAGATTAAAAGGCCGGATGTGACACTCCGTAGGAAATGGCATGGTAGAACAGGACATTTCTGCAGCTCAAGTTGCCACAGTAACTTGCAGCAAGACACACTTGACTTGGCATCCAGGCCTAGAGGATTTCAGTGACAATAAATGTCCTGATTGCATTCATCATCTTTATTTTCCCCAAGAAATAAGCTTTTGTGACCTAATTGGGCTATTTCTGGTTTTAGAAGACCAGGAACAGTTTGTCTGTTTTAGCATTTTGAAACTTCATTCATTGAGTAAAGCTGAGGAGAGGGGACATGTCTCTGAGGAGCTGGGACTTAGAGATTTCAGTGTGACTGCTACTGTACGACTTAATGAAATGTGAAAGAAACAAGATGTGATGAGAAATGGAGGAATTGTCATATCCATTTGTTAATGTGAATTTCTAATATTTAAAAACTGGAATCTGGTTTTCATGGATCACTGGTTTAGGAACACCATGACTTAGTGCCAGCTTGTTAATATTTCTCACTTGTGGTATGCAGTGCTGGAGCCTGACTTGGGAACAAAGAGTGGAGGTTTTACTTGTGCAGTAAGGGTAATCTGACCCTATATTCACAGGTGCCTATATACAATAGGATAGGGTTTCAGAAAAGAAAACTTTTTCTTTTATTTTCTTCTGCACTACATTCTACAAGATGGTAATCACTAGCAAGATCATTTTGAGTAAAACATAGATGCTTTAGAAGAGGTGGTAGAGCTTATGGGTGTGCAGGTATTCTCACATGTACATGGTCACCTACTTTAGAATGTGTGGAAAATGGAAGAATCCGTGGCCTGAGTGTTCACAAATAGCAGAGTTAAGGGATCAGCCTTGGTGTCCATCAGTGGAGGGATGAATGCATGGATGGATGAAGAAAAATTCATACACACACACACACACACACACACATACACACTCATGCATGCAGACACACATATACACTGACACACGTACACACTGACATACATGCACATAGGCACACACAGAGATACACACATGCACACATATACTCATACATGTACATACACACTGACATACATGTACGTACACATATGTATATACATTCATGCACACATGTACACACATACACACAATACACATACATGTATGCACATTCATGCACATACTGACATACATAATAAACACATGTGCATGTACACATATATATGTGTGCGAACATGCAGGGTGAGGTTTTATTCTGCCGTAAACAAGAATGAAATTATGTAATTTTCAGGAAAATATAAAGAACTGAAAATCCTCATGTTAAGTAACAAAACTCACAAAGACGATCACATCTTTGTCTCCTGTGGGATTTAGGGGAGGAGAGACATGAGGAGGACTCTTCCTTAGGGTGGACAAAAAGGGTCATAAGGGGATGGATATGCTCAAAGAACATTTTATGCATATATTGAAATGTCACAGGGACACCCAGTAATTAGTACAATTAATGCACCATAATTAAAAACCAAGAGTCTATGGCTAGGAGAATTCTTTTAAATTGTATACAAAAATCCATTGCTGAGAAATAGAGTTCATCCATCCTGTGCCACTTAGCATTTTTTGAGAAGCCCCTGTATTGAAATGTCACTCTATACCCTACACATGCGTTCAGTTGCTTTAAAAAAGAATACAGCATGTAAGGTTGATCAGACCTCCCAAACTTTATTATATGATTTTTGAAAAACTGTTTTTTCATGGAGATAAATTTATTTCATTTTATGAAAATGAAATTCTCAGAGTTTCTATGGGGCCAAACAAACTGAACTCCTGAGCTTAGACTAATATGGAGTTGAAGTTTTTCATCTTAATATTGCAATGAATGCCTGTTTGTGATGGAGCCCTGCTTCTGAGGGGGAGGGGCAGGGACCCAGGTGCCCCAGCAGCGCCCTTGGTGTGTTTGGTCTTTTGCTGCTGTAGCACAATGTTTTAGACTTGGCATTCTCTGATGAAAGAGACTCATCTTTTCACAGTTCTAAGCCAAGCTGCTTTGTTTTGTCTTGTTTTGTTTTTTTGAGACAGGGTTTTTCTGTGTAGCCCTGGCTATCCTGGAACTCACTCTGTAGACCAGGCTGGCCTTGAGCTCAGACATCCACCTGCCTCTGCCTCCCAAGTGTTGGGATTAAAGGCGTGCTCGGCCACTGCCCAGCTTAGATCAAGCTTCTATAAGCATCTTCTGTCTGCACAATTACATGGTAACTAGGAGGCACCAGGACATATATTGTACACACATATATAATTTAATTTTCAATGAAACTGATATTCTTATATCCAATATGTTGAGTGGGAAGACTCAGGTCTGCCAATAAAGGGCACTTCATTCATATTAACATGAAATGTGACTTCACTCACACTAATAATTCCATATGACATGACGTTTGAAATGACAGAATGGGCACTTCTTGAGACATCTTGAAGGAAAAGAATAAACAGAGAGGGAGAAGAGAGAGAGGGAGGGAGGAAGAGGGAAAGAGAGGGAAAGGGGGTGAAAGTCAGGAAATAAGGTGTGACTTTCCTCTAAAGGATCTGACCAAGCACTCAGTCGGTAGAAAGAAGTGTAAGCCATTGCTTTTGTAGGTAAACCAGGACTCACAGTCACTCTCTGCACAACCCTAGTGACTCACAAGCATGCACAGAGAGCAGGGACTGTGGGGTGCTGCAGAGCAGTAGGGGATGGGGTGAATTTGGCCTGGCCTTCTTCCTCTCCCTCACTGTACCTGTCTGCAGGGTGACCACATAAAACCCAGTGTAGTTCTATAAACTAGACACCTTAATCCCCTCCAGCGCTGCACAGGTCGTGAGCTCTGTCTGCAGGCAGTTCTGCATGTTCTGTACTGCTTAGGCTTTGTCTGTGCAGCTCTGTAGTGTGTTCTGTGGACAGACAGTAATTCTGACAAGCAGTCCCAAGAACCCGTCGCACAGGAGACAGATCCCCAGCTCACTCCAGCTCTCGGCATTGGAAGGCAGGAATCAGGGTCTTCACTGCCCAGCTTCCCTTACACACTCTTGTTGGATGTGCTTTCTCTGCTTGCCTGTTCTTTGGGTAAATTGATGTCTAAATGGGTGAAGTATTATTTTGTAAGATTTAAACATGGCATTTACATGCATTTAATCATGAGACTTCATGTCACTCAGAGACACTAGTTCTGCACACAAGCTTCCTATACTTTTAAAAATTATAAGTGGTGACATACATGCTAGATTTTATCTTTTTATGTTTACTAATATTGTATATGTGCATGTGCGTGAGAGGTTTTTTAGTGTTAATAATTTCTTTAATCTTAAACATTTAGCAATTCTCATTCTCAAAAGGTTCTTGCTATTTTAAATTATTCTCCTTTGAAATAGCAGATAGGTAGTTTACATTAAAAACTACACTGCAAACCACTTAATATTTCTCTTCTTACAAAGGAAATTTCATAGACGATAAATTATTATAGATCATTGAACACTACCACCTTCAGCCAAATGGGGCAGCAACTAATTATTGCTATTTCTATTCTGTTTCACCCCAAAGAACATTTGAATCATCCTGTGCAAGCATAGTGGGTTTTTTATAGCCAGTGAAGTAGGATTGTGTAGAGTGCTGTCTCCAGGCTCTGGGAGGCTGAGCCCCCTAGCACAGCAGCCTCCCTCTGGGTTTTCTCACTGTGGCACATTGTTAGCATCTACACAGAAGCTCAACTGTTTTTGCTTGAGGACATTTTGAGACTGAAATCTAATGCTGAAGAAATCATTGCTTGCTTCCATTCTGTGTAGTGTTCTCCTGTGGAGCCATCCTTCCTCATCTTCTTTCCTACTGCAGCAATCCAAGGCCTCAAGTTAGGGAAAGATGTCACCAGCATCCTAACTCCACCCTGCACTCCAAGAACTTGTTTTGAATGAGTATCAGGAACAAAAGCTTGGTAGAAATAAGCCTCAAGCTAGAAGATTTTCACTCTCGAAGGCTTGTTATTTCATGGAGAAGATTGGGTCAGACACCCATCAAGGCATGAGCTTTAGCCAAAAATCAAATTAAACATTCATGAGAAATTAGGAAGGAAGGTAGAGCCAATCACCTCTTCTCCATGAGCAGGTTCTTAGAACAGCTAAGGTTCCCTCCTCTGTGCTGCCTCAGCTCTGTCAGAAGGGCAGAGGCAGGCAGGGCAGGAGAGGAGTGTGTTCTCAAGCCTCACAGGTCCCACATGGGTATCTGGGGGAGGAGCCACTTCACATTGTATAGCTCAGTGGGTCTCTCATGTGCCAAGAGTCCTGTTCCCTGTGCCTGGGAATGGGCGCTGCACTTCCTGCTTGTAACGTTCTATTTCCTAATGATCTCCTCTCGTATTATCAGCCGAAGAGTGGCTTAATTTGCTCAGGCTTAATCCAATACCTGCATTCCCTCATTCGCTAATGTGGGGCTTTTAAAGCTTTCACTACTGACTCCTTTCCACTGGAGAAAGTTCACACCACTGTGACTAAAAAGGAGGGTAAATAGATGCAGAAATTAACCTTAATGAGAAGAAACTATAGTTCTTTCTTTATTAAAGACTAAGAAAAACGTATTTGTAAATGATATAGGTGTGCTGTCTGTGCTGTTTAAAACACAGTACCAGGATAAGCATGTTATAGATGGTGGTCAGAAAGCATGAAAGGCCTTTGTTTTCTACGGTTAAGCCATTGTTTTCTGTGAGAAGTGTTTCTGCATGGCGAGAACACTTAACATAACTGTCTTGCATCTGAGGTGTGTCAGACGGTATTCATGGTTGGTTCATTGCATGATAACGTGTGTGCACTGCTGTGTGTGTATGTTGTATGTTTAGAACTTCGGCTGCAGTGAAGTTATATGACACAACATGAACAAGCACTTCCAGAAACAACTCACCCTTGTGCATTTGACCTGAAGCTAATTTGTCATCATAGTGCATCCACAGACTTTGATTATGGTCAAAATTTTCATGAACCCTACATTCAATTACACAACACCATATGGACTTTAGCCAGCATCAAGTTAAAAATATTGAGTCATAGCCCACTGCTTCATGAGCTTTGGTTTAGTCCAATTCCGCTACTCCCGCATGTCCACAGGAATACATCAGCATTGGTTCAGAAAGCATAGTCATCTCCTTTCCAGAAGACATTCTCCTCTCCCTGATGTGCAGTCCTATTTTCAATAGGAATAGATTGTTCTGCCACACCACTTCTTATCTGCCCTCCATCCCACGATCTTGAGAGTCCAGTAAACAGACTTGAGTCTAGACTGTTAACTAATCAGGTAATCTAGACTGACAGGCGGCATAGAATGATCATGCACCACACCCCTCCCTCCCATCCATCCCTGGTCTCAGGAGGCAGGGTCTTCAGGAAGTGATTAGGTTTTTAGAAGTCATGGGTAGAATTAGCACTCTTGTGAGATGGACACTCTTGTGAGATGGACCACAGAGAGCAGCCTTGCCTGTTTTGCCATGTGACAGCGTAGCAGGAAGGCAGCATCCATAAACAGGAGGCAGGTCGTCACCATACAGAGCATCTGGTGGCCTGTTCTGCACTGGCAGCTGTTAGAACTTACTACATTTGTGTTATTAGTCAACTACCCATTTGTTGGCATTTGTTATATAGGTCAACACATGAACTTCCCGTTAGGATCCTTAAAGTGCCTGTCATAGGCTCTGTGCACAGTAGGCCTTTAGTGAATGCCTTCTTTTGATTTACTTAGTATTTTAGGATCGGAAGACTGTTTTGTGAAGGTGATTCTTTTCTTCCAACTTTACATAGGCCCTGGGGATTGAACACAGGCTGTCAGGCCTGTGCAGCAACCACTGAGCCATCTCACCAAGTGACTGCTCTTTAAATAATTTGGTGCCACAATAATTCTTTTCTCGAGTAGTGAAGCAACATTAGCTAAATGCCTGGCTCCAGGATGTCTGGATTCAAGTCCTGGCTCTCTTGCAGTGAAGTGTGACTGTGGGCATCTGCTCTGAGAAGGTCTCTTCTGAAAGGTGGCAATGATAGTTATCTAGAAGAGCTTTTGGGAATTAAATGCATCTGCACATTTGGAGCACTTAGAGGGAGCCTGGCACGGTGAGCACTGTAACAAGAGCTGCCAGGCGCCCAGTACCGGAAAATGAGAAGCCCCATTCCCTGCTGCCCTTCACGTAGTGCTGAAGCTGGCAGTCAGCAAGTGAGTGAGCGAGCTAGCGCTGCGTCTGTGAGCTCTACCTGGCTGCACATCCGTGTGTCACTTGGACATAGTGGTGCTCACACATGTCTCATACACAGTGGTAGTGAGTTGAGTTTTTAAAAGCCATGGACTGTGATGAACATCCTGGTTTATTTTCTTCTGGATATTGTGAGTTTGTGACATTTCTTTCCATAGTAGTTTAAGATCTGTGCAGTCTGTCCCCTCTCTGCTCCTGGACCCAGAAGAGGAGACTGTAAAGTGAAGGTTTCTCCATGGTTGGGGCATGTTCTCCACAGGCTGTCATGTTCTCCTGCTGTCATCTTGGGATCGGTAAAGGAGTAGAGTTCTTGTGGCCCAGTGTGCCTGCGACTGCACCCTAGCCCCTCTCATGTTCTTGGTTCCTAGTTCTGTCTGTACTGGTTACCACCTACGGAACAGCATTTGAGTTCCTGAAACTGTTAAATCATGTCTGTGCCGTGCAGACAAAGCCATGAGCCACCACGTCATTCCAAATCCAAGTTAGAGTACACTGTGAACCCAGCCTGCTGACTGTTAATCCTGCCTCCCAGTTCACTGCTTCTCATGAAACACTGCAGTGATAGGGCATGGAGCAGTGATCTGGCCTGTTAATTAGAATCAGACTCAGGGAGTGACATTTTCTAGCAGTGTGGGAGGACTTGGGACTTACTAGCTGTGGAAACATTTTAAAACAACGAAGACATGTGTCTCTTTAGCTGTGCTCATTCTTGCTGGCTATGACATGTGATAGCATTTCCCAACATCTCAGTTTTTAAAGTGTTTTCTGATATACACTTTGTTACTACAGTAAGTTTCATATGTTAGAAGCCTTTAATGTAGCAGTATTGAATAGGCTCGCAGTAAGACTCTGAAATTCTTAGCAGAGTGTAATTACCAGTTTTTATCCCATGTTTGGTAGGTCAGCGAGTAGTTCTTGGAAGAAGAAAATGGTTATATTTCTGTACCCACCATTTCTCATCTGAGTGAATGGCATGCATCTGCACTCAGGATGGTAGCTGAGTGCATGGTGTGGGCTCTGTGGCTTTGTGCCGTGTGCTCCTGTGCACAGCAGCAGTGGCTTCCTGGGAGGCCTGAGCTTCCACGGCAGCCTATAAGCAGAAACCCTGTCTCCAGACATCTCAGCGATCAATCAGTAATCAGCTCTGAGAAACACAAATTACAATGGGAATACTAATAAGGGTGGTCACTTGTGATGGTTGCGTGATAAGCCCTGCTATAAGCATTCGTTTTGTTATTTGGTGTTGACAAATTTAAGGATTATTCCTGTTGTAGAGCCAAGGTAACTCATCGAAAGCTACCTAGTCAGTGAGTAGCAGGGTCAGGCGATGTCAGATATGTCCTAGGTGCTCTTTTCACCCTGCAGGCATCACTAATCGATGGTATTGTATGCTCATGCTGATCCTGATCAATGGCCCTTTCCCACATCCATTTGGATATCTGTAGTTCAACAGTTAGGCTTACTAGGTCATATAAAACATGTGGCATGCTTGGCTGTAAAGGTGTCTATATTTAACTTTCTCTTAAATTATCCTGAGGTGTTGTTAAATTGAGCCAGTATATTTGGAAAATAACAAATGAGACAGAAAGCATTGCTTCAATCTAGAGGGAGAATGAACATACAGAATTTTCTATTGTAAATCTTGACTGGTATGGACAGTTGGGATTATTATTATTTTCATTTTAATAGCCTTTTTTTTTTTTTTTTTTTTTTTTTTTTTTTT
>NC_034591.1:160322229-160333812 GCF_900095145.1 Mus pahari
AACACCCACAGTACAGGAACACCCACAGTACAGGAACACCACAGTACAGGAACATCTATATTACAGGAACACCCACAGTACAGGAACATCTACAGTACAAGAATACCCACAGTACGGGAACACCACAGTACAGGAACATCTACAGTACAGGAACACCACAGTACAGGAACAACACAGTACAAATGTCTCCCTCTGTCTACTGCTCAGTGTTCAAGATACTCTGTAATTTTAAGTCTTAAGTCAGGGACAGAAAAACTTAGAAATAGAAAATAATTGATATCAAGTCCATTGATAGGCCACTTGGCCATGAAGACACTGAAATGACAAGGCACATAAATGTGCCAGGCTGTGTAAATAGGCTTTCCTGTAACTCTCATCTGTGTTTTCTAGTGTGCTGTTACTCATCTCAGTTTGCCAAGATGTGGGCAGTTTCTTCATTTTTGTAAAGATGTTGCTGAACTTGTGAGTGCGTGCGTGTGTTGTGTGATGTAATATTAAACTGTAATTGTAAGAAATACTGACTTGTAAAATAATTGAACTTATTTTGTTTGAATATTCTTTGTAAAAATAAATGAAATTGAGAGAAATAATGTGCTAGTGGTGTTCTGAAGTTTTCCTCTACCCATTCTCAGTCATAGTTCATCTTCTCTTTCAATAAGGACCTGGCCGTACTTACCTCAGAAACAGGGGCAGTGGCTCTGACCACACACTCCAGCTCAGCATTAGGCTGCTTGCAAGGCCTGGTGTTAGCAGTGTTTGTTAAGTTCTTGTCGGTATTAATTATCTTTCTTCTCACCATGGGCTTTGCCTGTTAGACAGTCCCAGTATCCAAGGCTGGACTCAGAGATCGACAGGGAAGATTCATCCATTGTTTATTTCAACTTTTGAAAACTTGGAAGATATCACAGGCTGATTTAGTGGTCTTGTCATTTAGTTAGGTTTTTGTTTTGTTTCCTCATTTGGCCTTGTTTTGAGTTATCTAACTAATCTCTAATTCTAAAATCTAGTGCTTTGTTCTGCCTTTTAGGTAAGGATTTGCTTCTGTTGGGCCTAAGATCTTAAGATCTCCTAATAATCCCTTACTGTCATCCTCATGTCTCGGTTGTATTCTTTAGATGTCATCTTAGTTAATCTGAATGTTGTTTTGTTACATAGGACCTGGCAGAGGAGTCTTTTGTGATGTTATCGTTGTCTACTTATGCAGATCTTTGGGAAAGCCTCATGAACTGCAGAGTCCTGTGTGAGCACACTGTTCTTGGGCAATTATAAAGTTTAACATCTCTGAACATTGCCAAGGTTTCTGTCTGGAGTTTGGGTTGCTTGTAAAGAGAGTTGTTTGGTAGCAGCTCCATGTGTCTGTCCACATAACTCAGTGCGACAGTATCTTCTTCCTTTTTAATTCTGCACTATATTAGTGTCCATCCTATTGTACTGAGGTCAGGGTCTCGAGGCAGAGGAAAATCCCAGCCGTGGCTCACTGGATGGAATTTACCAGAATGCTAGAGACACCGCATGAAAACACTGCCCAGGTGCTTTCTGTGGACTCTGTGCTAGAGAGCTGCCCTTGCTGCAGGGCTCACACACCCAGGACATCACCTTGCTTCATGAGCTGCTGAACAGGTCAGAAAGCACAGCCTGACCTGTCTTCACCAGGGTTCCTTTGCCAGAACTTCACCTGTTGAACCATCCACAAAAATATTTAGGAGCCTGGACCTAATTTCATAGAAGAGGCAAGAGGGTAAAGTTGGAACACAGAAAGGAGTGTCCACTAATAAACACAGCCTCTATAGATGGTTCGTGATGCAGAGACCTTCACGCTGGTTTCATTGCTGTTGATCTGTAAAGGGCTTGCACATTGCTAAACACTGTAGTTTACTCTGGATCTAAGGAAACTTACTAATGCTTTCCAGTTGGAGTGTGTCTGTAGACTTGAGACTGAACCTTGGAGAAGAACCTTGTTAGAAACTAATATCTTGCTAACATGCAAAGGAACACAGGATCAAAGAGAAGGTGGCTCAGCAAGAGAATTTCTTTTTAGCAAGAAGAGTGCAACAAGCCCCAGGCTATGCTAACACATAGGACAGGAAGCACACTTTGTTTTATTTTAACCCAGAGAGTAATTGTCTTTACCCACTGGCTGGGGTCCAACCTCAGTCTCTTGCAATTATCTCATTTTTAATGACTCAAGCAAAGCAAATGAAGGATGGAAAGAAAGAGGTCGACCATGTAAGTCGCTTATGTGCCTTTGTATAAGCAAAAGTTTTACCAACTGGGGATTAAAACAATTGCCTAAGAGTTTTTCAAGGTGGGGGAGATAAAAAGATTGGAATTCCTATCATAAACAAAAGTATAATGTTTGAGAAAAAGGATAATATTTAATATTTCTTACAACTTTTTATTCTTTTAAATGTTTATGTTTTAAAGGCATTACATTATTTCATCCTGTTATTTGTGGTTGTCATTAAGACAAAATCATAAGTACCACACAAGCCTCAGGAATGGGCATGGCCACATTGGGACTTCATTCTTGGTGAAATAGAAGCAACTCTAGAGATTGGTCACCTTTAGAAAATTTGTCTTTTAATTTAAAAATAATTAAATGTATGTGAGTGTATGGATTTAAAAAATCCTACTATAACATATCTTACTAAAAGAAATAAAATCGAGGCTGGAGAGATGGTCAGCTGTAGAAGCACTTAGCTCTTCTTCCAGAGGACCCCAGTTCAGTCCTAGCATCCACACTAACTTCAGCTTCAGGGGTCTGATGCCTGCATCTTCCTAAGGCGCCTGCACTCACTCACAAGCATGTGTCTATATATGGTACACATATGCACATAATAAAAATCATAAAAAACAAAACAGCAAGAACTGAAAAAAAACCCTAAAAGTCGTGTGCTAAAATATAATAAAGCCAAAACCATTTGGTAAGACTAAATATATTTCTTCCTTACTAAGAGTAGAAGTCAAACAGTGTGTCTTTAATTTCTTAGTAAAACCTGGAATCACAGAAAGATTACACTGCTCAGCAGGATGTGGCTGTGGCTGGCTCCAGCTATTATTCCGATGGCCCTGTGCCTCTCTGAAGAAACCAGGCCTTGGGTGGACACTGGGTCAAACCTAGGTGGCAGTCTGCCTACCAGAAGGCTCTGCCAGTGCACTAGCAGGCTGAGCATGGCCCTATCAGAAGGCTCTGCCAGTGCACTAGCAGGCTGGACATGGCTCCAGTTCAGATGGCTGCTTTTGACCTCCTTGAAGACAGGTCAGTCTTTTAAAATATGGCTTCATGAGTGGCTTGAGCTGCCATGCCCCAGTTTTCCCGGAAGCCTCTCTTCTCTCTGGGCTTACCTGCACCTTGGCAGATTTAGGCCTGCCATGTATGAGGCAAGGGAGGAAGAAAGAGGAAGGATGGAGCTGCCACTAGAAAACAATCTGTAGAAAATCCTAAGCGATCCACTGCAAGGCTGCTGTTACACACAGATCAGGAGTCAGTTATGTTTCTGTACCCTACTGAGGAACCATCACAAAATCAATGTAAAATGTTTGCATAAAGTGCTACGAAAAAGAATAAAACGATTAGGGGTGTATTTCCACAAAAGTTACAGAAGCTAGACACAAAATGCCATTAAACATTATTGGAAAAAAGTAAGGACAGACCATGTTGCAGATCCACTAGGTGTCCATGTGCAGAAGAAAGAAGGTGGCCTAATTCTCACCTCATCAACTGAATGGAAGTAATAACAGATTTAAAGTAAAGAAGAAAAATAAAAACCTCTTCAGCTAAGGTGTGAATTATATAACACTAAGTTCTAGAGCAACAGAAGAATATACTAGATATCAGAAATAAAACTTGGGTCCAAATGGTGCCATCAAAAAAGGGACAAGAAAATCTTCTGAAATGGAAAATATTTACAAATAGTTTGTTTGATAAAGGACTTATTTCTAGACAATATAGGAACCCTTACAACCTAGTTAGTTTTTAAAAACAGTTAGCTCAAGACTAATTGTCTTCATTAGCTCAAGCAGAAGACTTGGAGTGGTTACTTCTTCAGAGACAGATGTTTGACATTGCTTCTCAAGGAAGTGTAAAACAAAACCAGAATAAACTACCTGTAATTAAAAAAAAAAAAAAAAAAAAAAGCAAGACGGGCAGTGGTGGCGCACGTCTTTAATCCCAGCACTTGGGAGGCAGAGGCAGGTGGATTTCTGAGTTCAAGGCCAGTCTGGTCTAGAGTGAGGTCCAGGACAGCCAGGGCTACACAGAGAAATCCTGTCTCGAAACACAAAAAAAAAAAAAAAAAAAAAAATGCAGACAATGATATAATGATTAAACAAATGAAAACCATCATACACCAGTGATAGGCACCTAAAAGTGACTCAGCCACTTTGGGAAACAGTCTGACAGTTCCTCAGTGTGGGTTTGTAAGGCCCTGCCGTGCCTCTGAGTGTGTGTCCAAGTGCAGCACACAGTCCCATGTAAAACTGCACAGAGGTGCTCCTGACAGCCACTCAGTGCCAGCGTGGAGTGCTTCATGGTGAATGGGAACAGGATTCCTACTTGTTGTAGCACAGACGAACGTGGCAAGTGTTGTGCTGAGTCACAGAAGCTGGTCATGGAAAGCACATGCTGGTAGATCCATTTCCATCTGGATGACCCTTAAGAAACAGGAGGCAGTGCAGCACTTCGAGCTATTATTGCTAAGACGGAGATAAATTACAACATAAGGAGGTTGCATTATAAATCAAGTTGTATATGTTTTAAAATGTTTCAGCCACTACTTCATCCCACCACCCCAAAATTCAGCAGGTTATGGCTATTTTCATCTTCTCAAAGCCTCGGCTAGGGCTGTCATGGAATGTGGCAAGAGAGTACTAATAGGTTTGAGGCTTTGGGGACCAGGGAATGACAGTCCCAAACTGATTGTGGTAATGGCTACACCATCGACTTATGCTGATTTATATGAAATGTTAGTGAACTCGAGGAACTGTTAATGAAACAAACTAGATAGTGCAGACAATTTACCGTGCTACGCTTTAAGCAAGAAAAACTGAAGGGCTGCAGACCCCCAAGGAGGATCCTGGGACACGAACAAATGTTTGTTATGTTTTTAGGATTCACAGTTTAAGCCCACTTAAATGACTAACTTGCCAGTTAAGAGTTCAGACCTTCATAGATAAGAGACAGCTGCTGAAAGTTCTGATGGCCTTGGAGCAGAGAACTTCCTGGAAATCAGATTTATAAGCCATTAATCATTAGTAAAAAAAATCTAACATTTATCAAGGGCCTATTGTACATAAAGTAAGGTATATCAGCCACATCCCTGTCAGCGACCACACCCCTAGTAGTGGATGCCGCCAGGAAGAAGGACAGACGGTAGGTAGACCTGGCAGTTCAGTAGACATGTTTAACCCTTGAGGGAGCACCCTCAAGTGGAGGCTGGGGAGGACCAGACAGATGGGAGAAGGCATAGGAGGAGGGATGAGCCATCGGGACAGAAGAGCACAGAGGAGAGGCCAGAGCATTGATGCTGTGGGGTCAGCCCAAGAGGAAGGTACTTCAGGAAACGTGAGGGAAGGGGACAGTTGGAGGCACAGCCTGCAGCACACGGTTCTTGGTGACTGTCAGCTGTGCTATCTGAGGATAGATGGAGATAAATTATGAGGCGGAACTGCCGATGTGAATTGTGTTTTAAAGTGTTTCATGCTGTACTCTGCTCTATTCCCCGCAGTCAGCAGAGTTATTAGTGATTTTATTTCCTCAAAGCCTTTCCTATTTTCTGGATGTTTTCAGTGAACATTACTTTTGCAGTAGAGGAAGTTGTTTTAGGAATCCAAGGTTACGCTGACGTGCAGTACCCTTGTCAATGTGCTGGATACAATGCTCCAAACAGGGCTCCATGAGGAAACTGCTTGCTCTCTATTGCACTCCTTCTTTATGTTTTTGTGGTGAAACAAGGAACTGTTGTGCAGGGTTTAACCCCTTGCTATCCAAGGGGTCTTTCCTGAATTGTTCTTTGGCTATTAGGTACATTAAGTCATCGAGAAGCACCATGGTCCTCGAGCTTCCTGCTTGTGGCCAGATTTAGACCTCCCTGAAACAGTGGCGTAGACTTGTCTCTCACCCTTTGTAAGATGGGTGGGATATTTGGTTGAAGGCACAGTGATAGACTAAGCTGGGTTTTGTTTTTTTGTTGTTGTTGTTGTTTTTTTGGTTTTTTTGTTTATTTGTTTTGTTTTGTTTTGGCTCTGGTTTGAGATGGGGTTTTGCTATTCAGCTCAGGCTGCTTTCAGAAATGTGAATTGTCTGCCGGGCGTGGTGGTACACGCCTTTAATCCCAGCACTCGGGAGGCAGAGGCAGGCGGATTTCTGAGTTCGAGGCCAGCCTGGTCTACAAAGTGAGTTCCAGGACAGCCAGGGCTACACAGAGAAACCCTGTCTCGAAAAACCAAAAAAAAAAAAAAAAAAAAAAAATGTGAATTGTCTCAGCTCACACTCCACACTGCTGTGCTCTGAATCACAGGCACACACCACCAGTGCCCACCAGTGCAGGCTCTTCCTTCTATTTGGTTTCATATATGTGGAGCCCTGAAGCAGCCCTGGCTACTTTACCCTTCTATGAAGCAGTAGAAAACATCATTGCTGTCTTTAGCTGAGGAATGCCTGGGAGTGGCCATATGTATACAGAAAGAACTCTGGACAGCCCTTCCAACTCTGCCTTACATCTTACTAGCTTGGCCGCTATTCCACAGATCTCTCTGGCCAGGGAAGTATTCCCTCTCCTCTTCCCTCAGTGATGGACTTAACTCTGTGAGTCTCTGGTGCAGGTTCCTGTCTTCTGCTCTCTGCTGCCTGTGGTAAGGGATGGGGAGATCCGCCTTCAAATCTTTTCTTTCATTCCTCTCACCAGCGGCTGGAAGAGCCTGACCAGTGCTGTCTTGCATCTTTCTAGTAGGGAAGAGTGACCTCTGGTGGCTAAAACCATAAGTCCCAAAGTAATGAGAAAGCTCAGGTCACCTCTGCTTAATGTCCCTTCACTTCAGACTGTGTCAGGCACACATTCCACATACGTGAATGTCTCTTGCTACATGTTTACAGGCTGTATCTCTTGTTACTACCACACTTGCCCTGCATGCATAGTTAGCCTTAACCCCAGACCCCAGATATTTCTTCCTGGTTATTTCCCTGGCACTCCTGTTTAGTAATAAAACCTAAAACCTCAATAACTTAACATGTTTGTTGGTTTGTTTGTTGGACCTGTTGCCCAAGGAGCTACACTGTCTGATTCATACTCTAGCTGCCGCCTGTGTCTGCCCCAGCGGTCTGGCGGGTACTGGGCTGCATCCTCAGCTTGGTTGGTCTGCCACTAATGCAGCCAGATTGTCTGGCAGTTGTGGTCTCCTATCAGTCTTTCAACATCTAAGTTCTTGTGGCCGGCCCACTTTTTAAATGAGTGGTGTCAGTAACTAACAAGGAGGCCCAGACTGTTGAAAACAGAGATGAAAATAAATTCAAGCAGCAACAAAGTAAAGGGCAGCGTTGCCTGTGGGCTACAGATTTCCTAGAGCATGTGTGAATGGCGGCAGCATTGCCTGTGGGCTACAGATTTCCTATAGCATCATGCGTGAACAACTCATCCTTTTGTGAGAATGTAGGTCAGTGGTATGGGTGGTTTAATGTGGTGGTTTATACTTAATGTTAAAGTCATTCTTAGTTTTTCCCTGTGATCAAAAGACTGTTTTATTCAGATGAGAAAAACATCTTTGATTAAGAGCCATGGGGTCCAAGGCATTTCTGTGGAGATACAAATCTACATTGTTTCCATCTCACAGTCCTAGAGGGGGACACAGGGCCCGTATGCTTATACTTTATACCTGTTTTAAGAAAGCTCTAGCACGGTTCAGGAACTGGCTTTTAAGTTTTACCTGTCCCGGTAAGATACAGCATTGGGTGTGTTTTTCACACACAGATTGTCTGTGCAGACCGCGACTCTCATGGAACAGTACTGACTCCATTGCAAAATTCCAGGCTGTCACTGAGAAACAGAAACTCCATGGGACCTGTTTGCAATAGAAAAAGCATCATTTGAGTGAGAAATATTTCTTTTAAAAGCTAGTGGTGATTCTGAATTTGAATTTTCTCTAAAATTCAGTTCCAGCAGGTAAGTAGTTCTGGAGTTGAGCCTGGAACAAAACCTCCAAGAATTCATTTCCTCCTCATGAAGTATGGGTGGTTATCAGGATCAGCTGTGTATCATAAACTACAACCAAAGAATACCACAAAAAGTGGCCATCCCAGACGCCAGAACATACTTACTATGTTGTTGGACCATTAAACATTCCTCTGATACCTAAGACATAGTAACTTCGTAAGTGTGTTTTTAGTGTTTTGTAGAAATAACAGTATTTCAGTGCCCTGTTGTAACATAATAGAGAGACTGCAGTTTCTGGTGCCGCCAGAAGAGGGCGCCAGTCTCCTGGTACTGGAGTTAGAAGCACTGTGAGACACAGAGCATGGGTGCTGGGAACCAAAGGATTCTCTGAAGAGCAGCAAGTGCCCCTAACCGCAGAGCCATGTCTCCAGCTCCTACGAGTGTCTGTATAAAGGTTCAGTGCTACAGAAGTGATCTGTAAGGCGCCAGGATGAGAGAGCAGCAGTGTCAGATACATTGCAGAGGCAACAGCAACTATAACTGAGTACAGGTAATGCAAGTTAAAACCTTGTTGTTGCCAGGAAGGATGGTCAGAGGTTTGTAAACTAAAAGACAGTCTGCAGCTACTTACCCAATGGGAATGAGAGGTCAGATTTGGGGTGAGAAAACTTAAAAGAGTACAGAGTACTTCACTTCAGTAGCAGCCACAAGCCTGAGGTCAAAAGGTTTTAGAGTTCTTGAAACGTTCTTACTCAGCAATATCGAGAAACCCTGGGGACGCACTTTGGGACCTTCACCTGCCTTACGTGCCTTCTTCTAAACATCCCTTATGGGCCTCATGTGTGTAATCACATGCAAGTTGTTTTTAATGAGACATGTTTCTGGGTTTAATTTAAATACCTTGCTCCTGTGTGAGCAGCCATGGGAAGTTTGTGATGGAGTCTTCCCATGTCATGGGAATGGAGTAATCAACAGACAGTTTTAGGATACTTGGACATTTTATATGTGGAAACCATCTAGATGCAGTTTTCTACTCCCTTGCTTCTTTGCAATGCCCTTCTTCTGACGCAATATCTGACTCTTATCAGTCTGAGCATCCCTTGTGATGGTGTGCTCATTATCATGTGCCGACTTCTAAAGTCTTTCGGGAAGTTTGATATTGCGTATGTTATCTTTTTCATAAAAGAAAGTAGGAGAAATTTGGGTTATTAATGTACCTGAAGATTATTAAGTCTGCATCACTTACATTTTTAGAAGATTGTTGAAAATCACTCAGGAAGGAAGCGTTTATACAAAACAAACTGCTTGCATTGAGTGTGTGTCCCAAGGCCAGGGTCTGGGACTCTTGGTAGTTTTCTGTGACTGTCTAAATGTTCTCAGTTACATATTTTTTAGAAAGGAAAATAATAAAAATAATGGAAATTTTTACATTTATGTGCAGCAAATATTTCCTTTCCTAGCAGTTTTTATTTTTATTTCCATTTGTTTGTTTTTGAGACACCAGAGTCTCTCTGTATAGCCCTGGTTATCCTGAAACTCCCTCTGTAGTAGACAAAGCTAGCCTTGAATTCAGAGATCCCCCTGCTTCTGACTCTCACGTGCTGGAACTAAGAGCAGGAGCCACCACACCCTGCTTCCCAGCAGTTTTCAGTGGACCTTTTCCTGCTAGTCATAGCCTCAGAAACTTTTAATCCATAAAACGTAGAGACTTAATACAATTGAAAGAGCTAGATGAAGGCATCCGCACCCAATCCCTTTGCCCTTCTCTGCTTATTCCAAGCAGGCTCCCCATGGGAATGTCAGCTGAGGAATTCTGTTAATGTTTGAAATGCCTGGAGTACCAGCATAATTAAACAGCATGTGAATACTCTTTGGCCACGCTCCAAAACCAATGATTATGCATGTAACATTAATCCTATGTGTCTGCAGAAGCTGTTAGAGCAAACATCTAGATTCTTGTACTACCAAAGCTGAGATATCACATACTGAGTTAAAAGGAAAAGCTGCAGAGATGAACCACAGAGAGCAGTTTGTGTATGATTTTCCTTTAAAGCAGCTAAACACATGAACTATGTCAGCTGTCCTTCAATTATAACTTTCCCAAGATAAAAATTAAATATGCTTTAAATGTTGCTGAAGAATTTAGACATTGCATGCTTTTGTTACTGTGACAAAATGCCTAGATAAACAATTACAAAGAAGCAATCTGTACTTAGGGATAACTTTGCAGGTTGCATTCCTGATACACTGGTTGCTGTGACCTGTGGTCTGAGGCAGAGCACAGACATGGTAGGAGCTTGAAGCAGCCAGGAAGTAGAGAAAGCTTGCTGGTGGAGCTCCTTTCACTTCTAGCTGTCCTTCTGTCCAGGCTCCCAGGCCACTGACTGATGCCACCCACATTCAGGGTCTGTCTTAGCCCTTCATGCTGTCCACTGTTCCAATCACCTCTAATCATATCCTTAAAAATACGCTCAGACATTTCTAGATCCAGCCAAGACTCATCCTTACAATACTGGATGCTTTGTAAGAAATTGGGTTTTATTAATTGGAGATAAATTTCGTATCTGAATGCTGCGGCCCAGCTCTTGGCCATTACAGAAACAGAGCGCGTGGTGGTGCTTCTTTGGCTTAGATAACTTGGAAGGACCTCACCCAGGAATTATAATTATTCTTATGTTAAACAACCTATGGTCTGCCCATTGTGTTAATCCCGCGGTGCTGTTGGCTGGTGGTTTTCTAGGACTCTTGTACCGACTGACTTAAACATTTTTTTTTAAGACAAGGTCTCACTGTGTATCTGTGAGACCCTGTTCTAGAACCATGGCTGTCCCAGAACTCACTGTAGACAAAACTGGCCTTGAACTTGTAGAGATGTGTCTGCTTCTGCCTCCTGGGTGCTGGCATTAAGTGAGTGTGCCACCATGGTTGGCACGACAGCATCTGTAATACAAGTTTTAATTCAACATTCTACCCTGTTACTCTGAAGGAAACAACCCTGACCTGGAGATAAAGGTTTGGCTCTGTGTTTTCTTCATATTTACTTCAGAAGTGGGTTTATTTAAATACACTCATAACTAATAGTTCAATTTAGAGAAATCAGGTGATCTACCTATTTTATTAAATGTTTATAGGAAGAATGTGTTTGTCACTTGTGTCTTCATGACATAACAGCATCACAGAATGTCTGAGTTCTGACCCTGCGGTGGTGTAATTGGCAGAGTTCATGAGTCAGGTCCTTGATTCAAAGTCAGATCCTGCCAGTGGAGATGGATGAATCCCAGTACTCTGAAGGCAGAGCAGATCTCTGAGTTCGAGGCCAGCCTGGACTACAGAGCAAGTTCTAGGACACCTAGGGCTACACAGAGAAGCCCTGTTTTGAAAACCCCAAAAAGAAAAACAGAGAGAGAGTAAGAAGTTGAGTGGGAAGAAGGAGGAA
>NC_034591.1:160335119-160350135 GCF_900095145.1 Mus pahari
AAAGAAAGAAAGAAAGAAAGAAAGAAAGAAAGAAAGAAAGAAAGAAAGAAAGAAATGCAGTGTCTCTTTAAATTGGATGATTTTATGAACTTGAGCAGTGTTTCCATTGTGTGACACATTTTATAAACATGTGTTGTGTATACATGCTTCTCTCTTCTTTGTGGAAAGTGATGGAAGCCCGGTCTCCAGTTTAAGTGACAACTAAGAAAGCAGAGAGCATGTGTGTGCACGCATGTCTCCACATATGCACACAACACATACATGTGTGTATACACACAATAGAGTGCAGTAAGGAGCTAAACTGAGACCAGCCAGATCTCCATGGGCATGGACAGTCTGACAGCATCATCCATCAAACTTGACCCCTTGTGTCTAGTCTTTTCCTATAAGTACATATTTCTAAGTTTTCTGCATAGCTCTACAAAAATACTTGTGAAATTGAAAATATGCAAAATTTAATTTACTATTTGTCTTCAGTGCAGACTCTTGCTGAGACAGTGGTTGCTGCAAATGTTTTGAAACTTTATTTTTTAAAAAATTTGCATTGGTTAATTTATTTTATTCACTTACATCAATTGCAGCCCCTCCCAGTACCCCTTTCACATAGCCCTCCCCCATACCCTCTCCCCTTCTCCTCTGAGAAGGAGGAGCCCCCACCCCCACTATCACCCCACCCTGGCACATCAGTCACTGCAGGACTAGGCACATCCCACTAAGGCCAGGCAAGGCAACCAGTTAGGGGACCAGGATCCACAGGCAGGCAACTGAGTCAAGTAAATCTCCCCCCGACCCTGCTCCAGTTGTTGGGGGACCCACATGAATACCAAGCTGCACATCTGCTATATATGTACCTAGGTCCAGCCCATGTATGTTCTTGTGGTTCTGTCTCTGAGAGCCCCCAGGGGTCCAGGTTAGTTGATCTTCCTGTGGAGTCCCTGTCTTCTCTGGGTCCCTCAATCCTTTCTCCAGCTCTTCCACAAGACTCTCCAGGCTCCATATAATGTTTGACTATGGGTCTCTGCATCTGTTTCAGGCAACTGCTGGGTGGAGCCTCTTAGAGGACAGTTATGCTAAACTCTTGTGTGCAAGCATAGCAGAATATCATTAGTAGTATCAGGGTCTCAAGTTGTACAGGTCATTGGTTGGTCATTCCCTTAGTCTCTGCTCCATCTTTGTCCCTGCAGTTCTTGTAGGTAGGGCAAGTTTTGGGTCAAAGGTTTTATGGGTGAGTTGGTGGCCTTATCCCTCCACTGGAAGTCCTACCTGGTTACAGGACATGGCCACTTCAGGATCCATGTCCCCACTGCTAGGAGTCTCAGCTAGAGTCTCCCTCATAGACTCGCTGGAGCCTCCCCAATCCCAGGTCTCTCGCACATCCTAGAAATGCACCCCCATTTCTGTTCACTCTCCCAGCCTCCTCTCCCATGTTCACCCTACGCCTGATTGCTCCTTCCTTCCCCTCCCCCACTCTCCCTATCCCTTTTCCTTCCTCAACAACCAGCTCCATCCCTCCCTCCACCTCTGATGATTGTTTCCCCTTCTGAGTGAGATTCAAGCATCCTCCCTTGGGTCCTCTTTATTATTTAGCTTCTTTGGGTCTGTGGGTTATAGCATAGGTACTGTTTTTTATGACTAATATCCACTTATAAGTGAGTATATACCATGCATGTCATTTTGGGTCTGGGTTACCTCACTTAGGGTCATATTTTTCTAGTTCCATCCATTTGCCTGCAGATATGCTGATGGTCTTGTTTTTATAGCTGAGTAGTATTCCATGTGTGAATCAACCACATTTTCTTTATCCATTCTTCTGTTGAGGGACATCTGGGTTGTTTCCAGTTTTCCTGGCTATTGTGAATGAAGATGCTATGAACATAGTTGAGCAAGTATTCTTGTGGTATGGTGGAACATCTTTTGGGTATATTCCCAGGAGTCATATAGCTGGGTCTTGAGGTAAAACTATTCTCAGCTTTCTGAGAAACCTCCAAATTGAGCTCCAGAGTAGTTGTACAAGTTTGTACTCCACCAGCAATGGAGGAGTGTTCCCTTGCTCCGCATCCTTTCCAGCATATGCTGTCACTTGAGGTTTTGATCTTAGCCATTGTGTATAAGGTGGAATCTCAGAATCATTTTTTTTTTGCATTTCTCTGATAATAAAGGATATTGAACATTTCTTTAAGTGTTTCTCAGTTATTAGGATTCCTCTATTGAGAATTCTTTGTTTAGCTCTGTACCCCATTTTTTAATTGGGTTATTTGGTTTGTTGGTGTCTAACTTTTTGAGTTCTTTATATATTTTGGATATTAGCCTTCTGTCAAATGCAGGGTTGGTGAAGAGTTTTTTCCATTCTGTAGGGTGTCTTTTTGTCTTATTGATAGTTTCATTTGCCTTATAGAAGCTTTTCAGTTTTGTGAATTCCCATTTATTATTGAACTTAGTCTGAGCTATTACTGTTCTGTTCAGGAAGTTGTCTTTTATGCCAATGCATTCAAAGTTATACCTCACTTTCTCTTCTGTTAGATTTAGTATGCATTTTTCTACATGCAGATATACAGGTAGAACAGCACCATTTGTTGAAGATGCTTTCTTTTTTTCCATTCTTTAGTTTTGGCTTCTTTGTCAAAAATCAAGTGTCCATAGGTGTATGGGTTTATTTCTGCGTCTTTGATTCAATTCCATTGATCAGCCTGTTTGTTTCTATACCAATACTGTGCAGTTTTTATTACTATTGCTCTGTTGTACAATTTGAATTCAGGGATGGCGATTCCCCCAGAAGCTCTTTTATTTTACAGGATTATTTTAGCTATCCTGGGTTGTTTTTCCATATGAAGTTCAAGGTGTGCAAAGAATTGTGTTGGAATTTTGATATGGATTGCACTGAACCTGTAGATTGCTTTTGATAAGATGGCCATTTTCACTATGTTAAACCTGCTGATCTATGATCATCATCAAGAGATCTTTCTACCTTCTGATATCTTACTTCAGTTTCTTTCTTCAGGGACTTGAAGTTCTTGCCATACAGGTTGCTTGGTTAGAGTTACACCAAGATATTTAACATTTGTGGTTATTGTCAAGGGTCCTGTTTCCCTAACTTCTTTCTCAGCCCATTTATTACTTTTATAGAGGAGGGCTGTTGAGTCTTTGAGTTAATTTTTTAACCACCCACTTTGCTGAAGGTGTATATCAGCTGTAGGAGTTCTCTGGTAGGATTTTTGTGGTCATTTATGTGCATTATCATATCATGTGTGAATAGTGATACATTGAGTTCTTCCTTCCAAATTCACTTGATCTCATTTAGTTGTCTTAGTGCTCCAGCTAGAACTTCAGGTACTACATTGAATAGATAGGGAGAGAGTGGACGGCCTTGTCTTGTCCCTGACTTTAGTGGAATTGCTTTAAGTTGTTTCTCTCCATTCAATTTAGTGTTAGCTATTGGCTTCCTGCATTTTGTCTTTATTGTGTTTAGGTATGCGCCTTCTATCCCTGAGCTCTCCAAGACTTTTAACATGAAGATGTGTTGGATTTTATCAGTGGCTTTTTCATCATCTAATGAGATGATCATGTGATTTTTTTTCCTTTGAGTTTGTTTATAGAGTGGATTGCATTGATAGGTTTTTGTATCCCTGCATCCCTGGAATGAAACCTATTTGATGATGGCAGATGATCTTTTTGATGTGTCCCTGGATGCGGTTTGGAGGTATTTTACTGAGTATTCACCGAGGGAGACTGGTCTGAAGTCCCTTTCTTTGCTGGAGTTTTGTGGGTTTACTTATCAGAGTGAGTGTGGCGTCACTGAATGGGTGGCGGTGTTCTTTCTTTTTCTATTTTGTGGGGTAGTTTGAGGAGTATTGCAGAGAGGCCTGTGCTAAACAGGCCTGAAATGGCTTAAGTACAATTGCTGTCTGAAAAATGGGTTTCCTGTACCTCTTGTGTCCACAGTAGATGTCTGGGTGGAGAATAGAGTGGGCAGAGTCGGGCAGGCAGCCATTCCTGGCAATGTCCGCAGCAGCATGTTTAGAGTATTGTTGATCTAGAAGCCCAAGTTCCCATCAGTGGTAGGACAGCACACTGGTCCATTTACATGAACATCTCTACTGCAGCTGCAGTGAGCTACTCACAGTAACATGAGCTGGGTTTGGAGACAGACTGCATGACAACTGCATGCTCACAGGTGTCATGGTTGCTGTCTTTGCAGAGGTCAGGTCTTGGAGGACACTTCTTGATCTTGGAGGCGAATAGGAGATATCTTCACGCTGCCAAAATTCATGCTTAAGATTCCTGAACTTTCTCTGCTATACTTCAATAATGTTTTAATTTCAGCTCTATGAACTGGTAAGCATGTGTACATTGTTAGACATTGTGTCCAGCCTTCTCCCATCTGAGTAGTCACTGCCACATGCTGCCTGCCATCTGCCCCTTCCAGTTTGCCACTCACTGAGGCAGAGCAGAGAGTCTAGTGGGCACTGTCAGCACCTGGGCCTTTCAGTCTGTCAGTAAACTTGCTCTAGCATGAGCTGTATTCTTTCCTCTGAAACCCTAGGGTTGATGAACCCTTCCAAGACAGACCAATGAAAGGAAGCATGTTCGTTTCAACAGAAACTCCTCCCTTTGTGCAAGCAGTCCATTTTGTAAAGTGCACTGGGATCTTAAACAGTTCCTTGATTCGGTAGCTGTTGTCTACACTGAGCTGTGGGGTTTTTTTGTTGTTGTTTTTGTTTGTTTGTTTTTTGTTTTTTTCTTCCTGTGCTGTAGGTTAGGGTGTGGCCTTCCTCCTTCAGTCTGGCTGTTGACAGACTAGTCAGGTCTGTCGTGCCTAACATTGCAGCTCACTGAAGGAGGGAGGGGTCCCAAGCCCAATTCTAAAAGTCCCTTCATTTGTCTATTTAACTTACAGGTCTGGCTACGTTGACAAAGAAAGTCGAAGTCACTTACACACTGTGAAAAACAAAACCAATGTCTGAGTTGTTACCAGGAAAAAAAAAGCTTTGTCACCTTCTCCATGACCTGTGTCCTTTGCTTACATCCAGCCCTTCCTTGTGTAGCATTTTAATAACTATGTAAATACAACACTAAACATCAACAACACAGCTTTAAACAGTTCTGCTTTCTATGCTGCTGATTAACTCCTAGGATGACATCTGATAGGATTTTGTAGTCCAGCAGCAGCTTTGACCCCAGAGTCAGGGGCCCAAATCTCCTTAAATGTTTTCTTAGTAGTTCCTTATGAGTTCGCTTTATTTCACCTTTGAATATTTGCCTACTCAAATGTTCAAGATTTGTATCTTCTAGGAAGCATGTGTCGGCACGTGACATTTGGGTGTCTGAGGTCAGCAGTCTAAAGACAAGAGTGCTCCTTGGTCTCGTGGTCACATTGTGATGATTACAACAGGCTTGGCTGTCAGAGTTCCTAGGCCCCGTGTTTGTGATGCCATGAACAGAGAGCCCGTAGTCAGCCTCACTTTGTGGACGTGGGTCTCACAGCACAGTGTTTTTTGTTTGTTTTTTGTTTTTCGAGACAGGATTTCTCTGTGTAGCCCTGGCTGTCCTGGAACTCACTTTGTAGACCAGGCTGACCTCAAACTTAGAATCCGCCTGCCTCTGCCTCCCGAGTGCTGGGATAAAGGCGTGCGCCACCACGCCTTTACAGCACAGTGTTAAACACTTGGTTGTCAATGAGAAATTAGCTTATGTGTCTGAATAGTGACATGATTTCAGTCAAATTTTCAGGTGATGAAAAGGTCCGGGGCAAGAAAAGGAGCCTTAGCATAGAGCATGGGTGTAGCAGAAGGGCAGAGGTCAGAACCTAGCTGAGCTCAGGTGAGGTGGGAGACTTTGGAGGCACTGTGTCCAACGGGAACCTCCTTCCCATGTGTACTTCACACCATCCTGGCCTCTGGCTGTGAGCTCTGTGTCAGGTTTTGTGGCAACAGTGGTCCTTTCAGCAACTAAGGCTGGCACTCACAGGAACTGGGTTACTTCTCCTGAGACAGTGTTGGTGGTTACACATGCCCTTGTGAGCATCTCAGCCTCATTCATAAATACAGGGACCTCCAGTGCTTACAGGCACTGTCAGACCTGCTACTTGCTAGCAGGTGAGTCTGGGTGAATATTCTCTGCCTCAGTTTCCTCATTTGTCTAATAATCCATGTCATGTAATACTCAGATGGGTGACAAAAGGTTAGAGACAGACACACAAGCAGACACAGAGTTTCTGTCTCTTACTGTTGATTGATTCAGTAAACACCAAGAACACATTGTCATTTGGTTGGCTTTTTATCACCAGATGTTAAAAGGTCTTGATGATCTCTGTCTTAGTCAGGGTTTCTATTCCTGCACAAACATCATGACCAAGAAGCAAGTTGGGGAGGAAAGGGTTTATTCAGCTTACATTTCCTTACTGCTTTTGATACCAAAGGATGCAGGACTGGAACTCAAGCAGGTCAGAAAGCAGGAGCTGATGCAGAAGCCATGGAGGGATGTTCTTTACTGGCTTGCTTCCACTGGCTTGCTCAGTCCACTCTCTTATAGAACCCAAGACTACCAGCCCAGAGATGGCACCACCCACAAGGGGCCCTCCCCNNTTGANCACTAATTGAGAANATGCCTTACAGCTGNATNTCATGGAGGCACTTCCCCAAGTGAAGCTCCTTTCTCTGTGATAACTCCAGCTGTGTCAAGTTGACACAAAGCTAGCCAGTACAATCTCACTCAAGGAGAACTGCCACAGTGTGCTTGTCCCTAAATCTGCCTTTCAGATACCACCGTCTCAGCAGACTTTTCAGTAGAAGTATGTTGTAATATTTGCTCCCTGCCATCATTGTGACTAGTAAATGAGAGCCCTGAAGTAATGTGTGCAGTCCTGTGTGCAGTAGCTTGTACAGTAGTGTGTGCCATAGTATGTGCAGTAGTGTGTGCAGTCCTTTGTGCAGTAGCATGTACAGTAGCATGTGTAGAAGTGTGTGTAGTCATATGTACAATAGTATGTGTGGTCCTGTGTGCAGTAGCATGTACAGTAGTGTGTGCAGTTTTGTATACAGTAGTATATGCTGTAGTGTGTGCACTAGTGTACTTCTGTGTGCAGACCTGTGTGCAATAGTGTGTACAGTAGTGTGTGCAGAAGTGTGTGCCATAGTGTGTGCAGTTGTGTGTGCAGGAGAAACCTGATGCTTGAGTTCAGGGCTCTTCACAGGTTATGGTCCCTCATTTCATTTCTGAAAGCGTGGCAGTCTGCCCATTCATGCGATAGAATCCTAAGACCAAGACAGATGGCTCTCCTGTTAGAGCGGACTCCTTCAGAGACGGCGCTGGCGTGAGCCTTGCTCTGGAGGCTGTGGGCAAGGCCCACTGTATTCCCATGGCGTGGAGGGAAGTGGCCCCGGTCCCACTGCGCGGCTGTGCTGTTCTCTCTCCTGCTGCCTTCTGTGGGGCTGGATGTCAGGCTCATGGTCCCAAGCAGAGTCTGACGTGGGTCTTGTGCTTCTTTAGGGCACTAGAATGACTTCCAGAAGTACCCAGGGGCAGTTGGGGATAACGAGCTACTGTGTGTGACAGTCAGGATATGTAGATGATTCTGGAAAGAAGAGCTGCTTTAAAGCAGAGCTAATTTTGTAGACAAGCCTCAGTTATTACAAACATCTGTTTTCTAAAATGGATAAGTATAAAGATTTTGCTCATCCTTGAATTATAGTTATTACATGAATATCCTGCATTTGTACTTAGATCATTCTTGAAGCAAAATTTACTCATTAAAAAAATGTTTGTGACTGTGTGTGTGTGTGTGTGTGTGTGTGAATATGTGTTTGTCTATCTGATAAGTATATGCACACATATTTCTGGGGATGCTCATGGAGGCCAGAACAGGGGATTGGATTATAGGTGTTTGCAAGCTGTGTAACACGGTGCAGGGATCTAAATTCCAGCTTTCATGATGGAGCAGCAATCCTTTGTAACCCTGAGCCATCTCTCTACAGCCCAACACAGGCTGACGCACAGTACACCCAACATGGACTGATGCACAGCACACACAACATGGGCTGAAAAACAGTACATACAACATGGGCTGATGCACAGCACACACAACACGGGCTGATGTACAAGCAAATGTCACTCTCCAGCCACTTAAGCATTGTGCTCCCAGAAACTTGAGGTGCTGACTGAGAGCTTCTGGTTGGTACCACCAGTTATAGAATTACTCTGAGAGGGTAGGAAGTGAGCATCCTAAGTGTGCGGCTTAGGAAAGTGTATGTGTCAGTACACTATCCAGGATGAGCTTTTCAAAAAAGAAAGGAAATGATCCTCATGGTGCTAAAGAAGTAGAAGGGAATCATCAAGACAGCTCAGTCGGTAAAGGGGCTTGCCCGACTTCCAACCGAGTCTGGGACCTGTGGTAGATAAAGAGAACTAACTCCTACAGGTTGTCCTTTGACTTCCACACATATGTGCTTCCACAGACAGACAGACAGACAGACAGACACACACACACACACACACACACACACAAAGTATAATAGGAACTTTTTTAAAGTTTAAGAAAAAGGATTCTTAATAAAAGGATTGATATTTTCATGCCAGTAGCTTTATCTGAACTCAGAATGATTTATTCTAAGTATGATAGAAATTTTAAATAGGAATCCTTTATAAGAATTAAGATTGTTGACTGTTCTTCCATGCATGATATAATAACCTAAAATGCCTCTTATTTTCAATGGTCTTACTATTTTTCCAATATTTTTTATTGTTATCTACTTTCTGACTTTATGACAGGAGTTTCTAGTTCTTAAAAGACAGAATTTTCATTTCCACCTACAGAAATAATTTGAATTCATAATTCAGAAGTTACTTGAGCATGTAATACCTGACAATAGTAAATCATTCTGACCTGTAAAGCCCGTCGTTAGATGGGTACCAGCAGTGCAGACCTGGACATAGCGAGGGAAAGCCAGCTTCTGCTGAGCAGACCTGTGGAGACCAGCACCACTGGAGGGAGCCTCATGCCTCAGTGCTGCACACACTGCCATCTTACGCAGGCACAGCCTCCACAGGAGGTAGCTCCTGCCCTGGGTTTCTGCACGGGGGTTTCTAGGGATTTCTGTCATCTGTGAAGTGACACCAACAGTCCCATGAGTCTGAACACTGTCCCTAACTGGCAGCACTGTTTTGAGAGATTATGGGACCGTTTTACATGAGGCCTCACTAGCACCCATGGAGTCTCCCTGGGGCAGAGTCTATGCTGGCTCCGGTCTTCCCTAGATGGAGTTCCTGATCCACTGATATGTGAGCTCCTGTGGAGCCGCCATGTCTCCCTCCATGGTGGACTTAGACTGTGCCAATGCAAATCCTTACTCTCTTGAGTTGCCTACTGTAGGTCTTCTTTCATGGTGGTGGAAAACATTAGTACCAGACAGTCTTCCCATGCCAAATTGCTGATTTACATTTAATACAAGTTACCCAGTCCTCCATTGTAGGATATCAGAACCATTATCTTTTATTTTGCCCCAAACTTAGCCATAAGCTCTTTGTATGCTTGTTTCATGTGTCCCAGAGGTTACATTTGCTCAACAGTGCACAGAGAAGCTGCCTCTTCAAACACACAGCTAGTTGTCAGTATTCACAGTGCCTGCCTTCTGTAAAGTCCATATGCACACTCATCTACAAAGTGCCATTTTTCTATCCCGGTGCCCTCCGAGTCTGTCACAGTAGTTTGTTAATCGGTCCATGATCAGCATTAATACTGAGCCTGCGTCTGACTGTCATCTGTTCCATGTGTTTCTCAGTCACATCCAACTCTAGACAGCATGTCACTGCTGTGCCCCAGGGCAGTTCAACTGGGGAACCAACCCAGAAGCACAAAACAGCACAGCAGCAAGTTGCCCGAAGAAGGGTGCTTACTGCCTGTGTCTGAGTTGAAAAGGAGCAGATGCGGGCGTGGTTCCGGGTTCCATCTCTGCTCAGACTTTCTTGGTACACCTCCACACATTTTCCTATCTGAGTAAGAATTGTGTCACTTTGAACTTTTAATCATTAAGAGAATGCAAATGAACATAAACACATGCACATCAGAGACACTTCTTAGAATGCAGACTCGAGGTGTAGTCGCATGCACAGCAGAGGGCTCCTGCCCAGGCTGGAGGGACCAGTGGAGCAGAGGCATCCTGTCAGGGCTGGCATGGGCTTGGTTAACTGAGTAAAGTTTTCTGGTTGGCACTTAATATGGACAGGTTATTTTTTAAAAGAGTGGGTAAGCAGTAGACACCACGAAGTGTGCTTTATATTGTTGGGGTGACTCTTCTGACAATCAACAAACCAGCAGTGAGACCAGACCAGACAGACAGACAGACAGACAGACAGACAGACATAAGGGATCAATGTCCTTCAGCTCGTTTTCATAGCACTGGTGTGGGCAGCTCAGGGAGGCTGGGGGAGACCAGTGGGTGTGACCTAGGATGGACACTGGTCAGCGGGGACCTGGGGAGGCTGAGGGTGTATCACAAGGATGGACACTGGCCAGCAGGATAGCACAGCAAGTATGTTTAAAAATGGTTCAATTGTGTTTCTGAAATGATAGGAATGTGAAAGACTCTGACACTATCCTAATGGAAAAGTCACAGTGTCTCACAAGAGAGAGACAGCACACGCACTGAACAAGTAGGTAAGAGCCTTCAGACCTGGGACACAGATAAAGTTACTATGGAAGTTTAGAATGCTAACCAGGGTCGGCGTGTGTGGCCAGCCACTTACCCTGTTGAGTTCCCCTCTGTGAAGTCGGCGTGGACACTGTCACAGAGGGGTGCTTATTGTTGTGTTATAGTTCACATAACACAGGGAAAAGTTTACTTTAAACAAACATTTTACCTTTTTTAGTGTGTCTGAAGCCAGAGCCATGACCTGACACCCTGATGCCTACTCCCAGCGCCTTTGTGGGACTGGCACGTGCACCATGGAACTTAAAGTGTGGGTGGATGGCGTTCAGAGGATCGTCTGTGGCGTCACGGAAGTCACAACTTGCCAGGAGGTTGTAATAGCCTTAGCTCAAGCTATAGGTAAGTAAAAAATTGGCAAGTCAAGGAAATGACACTTCATACTTGTCTGTAGTATGGCAGGGCTGTGTGTGTGTGTGTGTGTGTGTGTGTGTGTTAGCTACCTCAGCATCCTGATGAAAGTGTCCGAAAGATAACTAAGGGGTACACATTTGGACTTAGAATTTCAAAGGGCTCAGCCCATCATTTCTTGGCCTAAGATGCCTGGGTAGAATACATCAAGGGGTGGAGAGGGATGGGAGAGAAGAGGGGGAAGGAGGGAGAGAAGGCGAGGAAGGACAGGCACACAGTGAGAACATGCCAGGGGCAAAATATCTTAAAAAAAACCCAGCCCAGTAACTTGCTTCTTGTAGCTGGGTCCCATCTCCTAAAGTTTCTAGAACCTCCCAAAATGGTATCACCATCTTGGGACCCAGCAGTAAACACAGGAGCCTTTGGAAAGATACTTTATGACTAAACTGTAGCATTCTGACACTTCCCCCAAAAGTCTGAATGTGCACCTTGTAGTTGACAATGCACTGTGTCTGCCTCAGTGGCCTTTACAGTTCAACATTGTTCAGAAGCCCCAGTTAAAAGTCTCACGAAGGCTCAGTGGACTCCTAGCTATGAGGCACTGTAGAAGTGAAAGACACGTTATAAGATCACAGCACACAGTGCAGCAGATTAAATATTCCTGTTAAAAGGAAAAAAGGAATAAGAAAATGCCAAGAAAGTATTGGACTAAGGCTAGATGGCTCAGTGGCCAGAGAGGATCCAATTCAGTTCCCAGCGCCTCTGCCATAAAGCTCAACCACATTTGACTGCAGTGCTAGGGTGCCAGCACTTCAAGTCCCAAAGGTGCATGCATACATGTGACACACACACTCAAAGTCACACATACATATATATCAATAAAGATAAATACGATCAGAAACGATTGGATCAAGGCATGACTGAACGCAGTAGGACAACACTGGATCCCATAGTTGCACGTCCAGCATCCCAGGCACATGGTCATGTGAGCTACAGCAGGCTTGGGTAGTCATGGTACCTCACTGCCTTCCCAGGGGCAGCTCACATTTCTAGCCTCCCCAGGAGCCTTCAGTGCAGGCTCCTCTTCACCCGCACAGCTTCACACGTTGACCTGAGTGTGCTCTTCAGGATTTTGACCCTGACAAAGGCTGCCTGGCTTCCCAGGCTTCTCCTTAGAAACCTGAATGGGTGTTTCCATCGCCCCACAACTCCACCCTCTGAACACCTGCAAAGCCAGCACCACACGGATGATGTCAAACCTGCTGCCTGCCAACCCAAGCATCCCAGCCCTCGACCACAGCTGTTCTGCCCTCTTGAGTCCATGGGCAGCTGTGCACCGTGGAAAGAAAATGCTGAGGAGAGTACTTCCTAGGCAGCTCTTTGTCCTTGGGCACCCAGAGGCTGTGTCCTTCCACGGGGAGCCCTTGAAGGGATGCTACTGGGTCTTCAGTCTGTGAGGGTGCAGTGTGGCCACTTCCATCAGGTACCCCCTGTCATCACAGTAGACAACTTCCGCACTCTCTGGCAGCCACGCCCATCTGCAGCACAGTCCTTTTCTAACCACCACACTGTTTTCAAAGCTTGCTCAGCATTGTCCTTCCAGGTCTTACTGTAAGCCTGGCTCAGGGCCACTAGCATTATCAATGAATAGCCTGGATACTGTGCTGTCCTAAAACACTCTCTACCAGATTAATTATTCCACCTGTTTAAATCAGCTTCCCATGACTTCTCAAATTATGAACAAAATGTAGACACAAATGGCTTCTCTCCCAGTTCCCAGTTGAGTTGTTCCCATCTGAAACTTCATGAGCCAAGCCTTCATTGCCCACATTCTCACTGGAACTCTGCTCCCCTGAGCTCCAAGCAAAATCACCCATTGACTCACAACCTTGCAAGGGTTTCCTAGCCTGTTTCTCCAAACTCTCCCAAGTTCATCCCACAAACTACTTCCAAAGGGCTTACAAACCTCCTGGTCAGATGCCACAGCAGCCTCCCACCCTCCAGTTCTCTGCATCAGGTGTTTTACCTCGTTATACCAACTGCCTGGCTAACAACTTCACATGAGTGTCACTGGTCTGTTTCATAGGTTCAGGAGTATCCCTTTATCGTGGTGGGTAATCATATGGCTCAGCTCACTCTTGGCTTACAGTTTCAGAAGTGTAGTCCATTGTCATCCTGGCAGGGAGCATGGTGGCACACAGCTGGCATGGTTCTGGAAAAGTAGTTGAGAGCTACATCATGATCCATAGGTAGAGAAACTGGGCCTGGCATGGGTTTTGGAAACCTCAAAGCCCATCCCCCGTGATACAGTTCCTCCAATAAGGCCACACTTAGTTCAAGAAGGACACACCTCCTAATCTTCAAATAGTGCCACTCCCTGGTCACTAAACATTTAATATATGAGCCTATGGGGCCGTTCTTATTCAAACCATCATAGTGGCCAGGTTTTTAAAAGACTACAGGAAGAGGTTAGGGCAGTTGGTCATCCCAAAGGACATGGTACCATAGACCAACTTCCTCCAATTAGGCTTTATTTCCTGTCTCTTACCACTTCCCAATAATACAATCATAAATCTGTCAAAGGATGAGTCCATCCATTTGGTCAGGGCCCTAATTATCACCTCTAGAAATACTGTCACAGACACCACCAATCTGTACTCTGCTACTGTGGGCATCTCCTAATCAGTCAAATGAACTTTAACCAATGTTTGTGGGCACACACTGCATTCTTTACTAGTGGGCTGGACTACACAGCTCTCAGATGGACTTTGCTTGTGTTATGATGTTATGATGAGCTTGCTCTCTGAACCTACCCCATGTCAGTGATCTTGAACCTAGAGTCTGCACTGTCTGCTCCTCATGCTTATATTTAATAGTAATTTTTTTCTTTTATTTTTGGATGTTTGCTTAAACCAGAACACACTCCTAGTTCCCAGAACCCCCCCCTTACTGTCAAATTCTGAATTCATTTAAAATTAAAAAATGAAGTAAATTAAATAGTATGGTTCTTTATTAAATAGAAATGTATACTTAAAAAAATTGTAATAAAATGAAGTTGAACTTGCTAAGTCTGAGGTTACACACACACACACACACACACACACACATATATAATCTTCTCTTATATAAGAACTTTCTGTGACTAGGGACCCATCTGGGGAGCCTAGGGACTCAGAAATGCTAAGCAAATTCTCAACTAGCTTTGTTATTCTGGTTTTGAGACAGGGTACCACCAACTTGCCCAGGCTGGCCTTGGACTTAGTCTGGAACTCAGGAAAGTCCTGTACTTCTGATCCTCCTGCCTCAGCCTCCTGAGTGGCTGGAATTATAGGCCTGTGTTACCAGGCCCTATTAAAAGTGTTCTTTATCAGAGTTTGGAACATAATGAGAGTATAAACTTCTTTCCATAAAACCAAGTGATATGTTCAGAGTTTGTATTTGCATCATAAACCTGTTATTTAGTAAACACATATGAAGAAGAAACTGCCCGGGCACTGTACTGGGTGCTCAGGTGCCCTTTGTCTTGAGCTCCTAGTCAAAAGTTTACCTTAGACCTTGGCAGTCCATATTGGAATCACATCAAGGCAGTTCAGGATTGAAGTAGCCTGTTGCCAGCACTAGCAGATCTGCTCCGTGCTAGCCAAGATGCCTGCTTCTCATCCTGGCACCTCTGGTTTCACTGAGGCACCGCTGGACACCCCGTCCAGGGAGCACCTTCATCCAAGACTATGATTTGTAGACTTGAGCTTAATAGTGAAAGAGGAAATTAAGGCATTTTATTTTCTGTCAACATATTCAGTATTCATTCTCCATGGTCTATTGGATCAAAACAAACCAAGATTCAGTGATGATTAAAACTCAAAATTTCAGCTGGGCAGTGGTGGCACACACCTTTAATCCCAGCACTTGGGAGGCAGAGGAAGGTGGATTTCTGAGTTCGAGGCCAGCCTGGTTTACAGAGTGAGTTC
>NC_034591.1:160350166-160376250 GCF_900095145.1 Mus pahari
TACACAAGCTAGAGTAAGCTGGGAAGAGGAGCCAAAAAAAAAAAAAAAAAAAAAAAAAAAACCAACAACAACAAAAAAAACCCTCAAAATTTCCCTTAAATGGTGTTTTTTTTTTTTTAAGTAATTACTTTTCTTATTTTTTGAAAGGACTTATTTATGTAAATGAGTGTTGTGTCTGCATGTACACATACAAGCCAGAAGAGGGCGTCAGATCCCATTACAGATGGTTGTGGGCCACCAGTTGCTGGGAATTGAACTCAAGACCTCTAGAAGAGCAGCCAATGCTCTTAACCACTGAGTCATCTCTCCAGCCTCTTTTCTTCTGTTGTTTTTTTGTTTTTTGTTTTCGTTCTCATAGATTTACTTGATTGTTTTTAAAGTCTTACTGTACCTACCGATCAGTAGCCTTGGCTGTGGCAACCCTCCTGTCTTGCTTGTCCGAGTGCTAGGAAATAGGTGTGGAAGAAGAGTAAGTGTGTGGAGGTCAGACCTGCTGAGCAGGGGCCACAGCTGCATCTCTCCCTACCATAACCACGCTCTCTGTATATAATTCCATGGAGAAAGCATGTCCTATTCTTCACCAGATGCGTATTTCTTCGTTTATAATGAATATTGTACTTAACCCATGATCACCAGTTTTAATTGAACCATACCCTTCTTTTCCTTTCTTAATAACTCAGTTCAAGGCCTGTTTTGAAAAGTTGAAAACTTTAATATAGATGCTTTATGATGCGGTTTCAGATTTGACCTAAAAGCCGTTTCCTGTATCATCAGTACTTGAGGCGCACCAGCTGGTGACTCCTGCGGCTGATGATCCTTCCCGTCTGCCATGAGGCCTCTCAGCCATATTCTAACTGCTCAACTATTTATAAATGTAACCAGCACTTTATCTGATTATTTACTTATGCCACACTTATTTAGCAAACAGCTTAAACGGCCAGTGTTATAGAAAGCTGGCTGGGTAGATAAAGACTGACGGACATTCGAGCTCCGTCCACTCAGGCACTCTTCATGCTCGGCTTCTGAATTGCTGGGTGAGTGTTCACATCTGCATGTCCAGATGTCCCAATGCCCCAGTAACGGAGGAGATGCTGCTGTCTGTTCAGAAGCTCATGCGTACTTCATGTGCCACTCCAGTTGTGTGTGTGTGTGTGTGTTACCCATGTGCACGAAGGTCAGAGGACAGCCTCGGTTGCCATTTCTCACACACTCTCTACCTTCTGTTTGAGTCTGTTTCTTCTCTTACTGCCCCGAATCCCGCAGGGATCACAGGCCTGTCCCGTTGTCCCTGACACTGAGTTCTGGGCTCCGAGCTCAGGGCTGTTCATGCCTGTGGGGAAGGCTGACTAACGTCTCTTCTCACTCCCTAAGTAACATATGTGTTTAACAAACTCCAAATAGCACCTACCTTAAATGACAGCATCCATGGAGTGTGGTTATACTTATGACATATTCTTTTTTCCTTTTTGTATTACATTTGTTTGTTTGTTTGTTTGTTTGTTTGTTTGTTTTGGACATACCAAAGCTAGAGTCAGTCTTTTGTGTCCCAGGGTCCCAGGAACACCAGGCTTGGTGGCAAGCATTTTCACCCACTGAGCCATTTTACTGGCCCTATATTGTCTTTTGAAAGTTTATTTCAATTCTGTAATTAGTAGGTACAGCACTTTTTATTTATTTTATTCTGTTTTGTCTTTAATAATAAAGCTGTCCTATTTTTTTAGAAGAAACTTTGAAACTATTAATATTAACATTCCTCAGACACTTTTCACAGAAGGTTAATTTAAAGAGTCATCCTTATGGGGCAACACCCAGCTGTGTGAGCTGTAGGGAGCTCTGAGGCTGGGGCACTTCAGTGAGCTGGGTCAGGTTCTGGACTGACCTTGTGTCTCTCT
This sequence comes from Mus pahari, assembly GCF_900095145.1. Lineage (NCBI taxonomy): Eukaryota > Metazoa > Chordata > Mammalia > Rodentia > Muridae > Mus > Mus pahari. The sequence continues at coordinate 160,352,059 of NC_034591.1, forward strand.
TGAGGAAGCTCAGACTGTTAAAATCAATGCAGGTTTAGAAGCTCAGGTCAGCACCTGGGGCCACCACTCTTTGCTGTGGGGGACACATTTTCAGTGTTTTTCTTTATTTCATCTATCCCAGAAGTTCTGAACACTTATACATTTGACCAGAGTACAAATTCTCTCAGTTGGGGGAAATAGAAAGTAGAATTTTTAAGCAAGCCAGAGGATGCTTACAACCCAGACCTGAACAGTGTGCTGCCACAGCTTTGGGAGGTTTGCTGTAGTCTGAAGCTGCCACGGGCGGCCTGCACTGGACTCTAAACGCTGACACCCTGATGCTAACCAAAACCAGGTTCATTGATGACTGCGTGTCCCACCGTGACGGTGTTCTCTGATCCTTTCTGTCTAGGTCGGACTGGAAGGTACACTCTCATAGAGAAATGGAGAGACACCGAACGGCACTTGGCGCCACATGAAAACCCCATCGTGTCTTTAAACAAGTGGGGGCAGTATGCCAGTGACGTGCAACTCATCTTGCGTAGGACTGGGCCATCTCTCAGTGAGCGACCCACCTCAGACAGTGTGGCCCGCATTCCTGAAAGAACTTTGTACCGACAGAGCCTTCCCCCCTTAGCCAAGCTCCGGCCTCAGGCTGACAAGTCCATCAGAAGGAGGGAGCCTAAACGAAAGTCTCTTACCTTCACAGGGGGCGCCAAAGGGCTGACGGATGTTTTTGGAAAAGGTAGAGAGGCTGAGTTTAGGCAGAAGGTGCTGAGTAACTGCAGGACAACAGCAGAGGAGCTGAAGAGGCTGATCCGCCTGCAGACAGGGAAGCTGCAAGCCATTGAGAAGCAGCTGGAGTCCAGTGAGGCGGAGATTCGGTTCTGGGAACAGAAGTACAGCTGTAGCCTAGAGGAGGAGATTGTCCGCCTAGAGCAGAGGGTCAAGAGGAATGACGCGGAGATCGAGGAGGAAGAGTTCTGGGAAAACGAATTGCAGATCGAACAGGAAAACGAGAAGCAGCTGCAGGATCAGCTGGAGGAGATACGGCAGAAAGTGACCGACTGTGAAGGCAGGCTGAAGGACTACCTGGCCCAGATCCACACCATGGAGAGTGGTCTCCAGGCAGAAAAACTGCATCGGGAAGTTCAGGAGGCACAGGTCAATGAGGAGGAGGTGAAAGGAAAGATTGAAAAGGTCAAGGGAGAGATGGACCTTCAAGGGCAGCAGAGCCTGAGGCTGGAGAACGGTATTAGAGCTGTGGAGAGGTCTCTGGGGCAGGCCACCAAGCGGCTACAGGTAAGAGCATCTTAGTGAGCAGGGTACCACATCCATAGATGGGGACGTTTAATCAACAGGACCCAGGGATGGCTCTGTGGCTCAGGCCTGTGTGTCACAGAACTAAGAACCTCAGACTGAGAATTCTGTGATGATCTTGCTTTCTTCGTGTTATAAAATAAATATTAGTAGATAAAACTCCAACGTCTTATCAAAACTAAGAACTCTTAACTCTTGTGAACCAAACTGCTATGAATTTGCAGTCAGTTATAAAGTAGACAAGGAGGAAGTCTGTGACCAGATCAGCAGATTGTCACACTGGGTCTATAGAAACTATATACTTGTGTATTTTTTATAACAGTAAGAATATGCATTTATTTTATAAGAGTCTGGTACTGTCCAGAAGGGAAACCTCATATCTAAGAGGATGGGATAGTATTGTCTTTGGCCACTGTATCTACATAAACTAGGTGGTCTAATGAATCCTTCTGAAAATGGGCCCCATCTCCCACCCCTATAGCAGGAGGTTTGTTCCCAAAACAGCCCTGCCCACCCAGTCCCAGGTATACAATAACTGGTGTTTTCCAACCAGGACAAGGAGCAGGAGCTAGAGCAGTTGACCAAAGAGCTTCGGCAGGTCAACCTCCAGCAGTTCATCCAGCAGACTGGGACCAAAGTCACCGTGCTGCCGGCCGAGCCCACGGAAATCGAGGCCTCACAGGCAGACATAGAGACAGGTAAGACCAATCACCTAAATTGGCGTCCGTGTTTCTGACGAAAACGGTGACATTACGTTAGGGTAATCTGCTCACTCGCATGGCCATATTGTTTACTTTAATCTGCTTCTTTATGAGCCTGTTTAGCAAAGTACAAATATAAATATGAATATTGGCTGGAGTGGGAAGTTAACACATTTTCTGGTTATCCAGTTCACCAGATGATTTCTGTTTCCTGTTTAGAGGCACCATTCCAGTCTGGGTCCCTGAAGCGACCTGGTTCATCTCGGCAGCTCCCCAGTAATCTTCGTATTCTACAGAACCCTGTCTCCTCTGGTTTTAATCCTGAAGGCATCTATGTATAACACTGTCTTTGGGGGAAGGATCCAGCAAAGGTACCATGGACAGTAAAATCCTCCAGTTTGTGCCAACTGAACAGAGGGTCTGTTCCCAAGCCGAATCCTCTCCCAACCACACACCACTCAGAGCCATGCCCTGTGCACTGATGCTGAACATGGAGCCTGTTCAGTCTCCGCAGTATTGACACGTTGTCCAGCAGCCGGAATGCAAAGCCTTTGTTTATAGTTGTAGCATTTTGAGAGCATTAGGAAAGCATTGATCTACGTTTATACATGAATACATCTGAATTAAGAGTAAAGAAGTTATGTGACTGCTTAGTTTAATTTATTCCATGTAATTGATTAATTATGAATGTTGCTCTTTAATAGTTTATTAATACTTATCCTGTGACTTAATTCTGTTAAATGTTGTGGGACTCTGACTGTGTGCATGTTGGCAGACTCTATCCGAGCTTTGCTCGTGTACAGCTGCAAAGCCTCCTGGGGTGCTCCACCATCCAGACTGACTCCATGGAGCCCACCACACTTATCTGGAGCCTCTCTTAGTCCTTGCTTAAGTGAGATAATTCAGCTTGCTTCCTAGTCTGGAAGTTAATTGTTCCTTTACAGTATTCCAAACATGACATCACAGAAATATCGTGAGTGAAGTAAACTGTTATGTAAAATGTTTGTGATCACAGACGGTTCTGGTGCACTCTGAGGCTCTCCTGCCTTCCTGCCTCCTCCTGTGGGTTCTTATGAGAAGGTCCCACGAGAAGGAGAGGTCCCTGGGGGTCTGATCGCTGTGCTTTGGGAATCACGCGCAGATGACTCACTTCAGAACAACCCACTTCCTCTGTGGACTCTATGCCACGCACAGCAGGGGGAGTGCTGCTTGCCAAGACGTCCGACGTGGACGGGGTGCTTGCTCTAGACACGGAGGCAGAGGAGAGAGCACCGAGGTCAGGTATTTTTTTACCAAGGAAATAAAATTAAATTCAGAGTATGTTTCTTACTTTTAAGTTTGACTTTATAGGATATTAGTCTCCATTTATATTTGTATCATTTGTGTATAACGCCAAGCCTGAGTCAGTACTTTGCTCGCAAGCAGTGACCTCCTGCACTCACCAGGAATATTTAGACAGGTGCTGCCAGGAATGAAGACTTCAATCTGAAATTTAAAGTAGCTTTTAATCCAGAAGAGAATGCATCCTCTGTATTATTTACATGCAATAATATGAACTGCGTTAGCATAGTGATGCCGTATCCACACTCAAGGAGAGCTGAGGTGTGTGACCACACCCAACTTCTGGTTTGATGAATGTTCAATGAAGCCAAGAATGCTGCTTTATTTTATTTCCAGTGAAAAGATTTAAGAATAGCTGTGAAATAGTAGACACTTGTAGAGAACTGAAATCCGTGCAGTGTTGCCTTTTACCCAAGTGAATCGCAGACCTCAGCTGAACGCCGACTTACCCAGTGGGTCTTGCTGTCACTGCCTGGCAGGTGACTTGAGAAGTAAATTATCCATTGCCTGAACACACTTGCTCCAGATTTGTAACAACTGTTTCGTATCTATATACATTTAAAAAGAATAATTCAAGGTCAAAGTCACTTGCAGCTTTCGGTGGCACGGTGAGTCCACAGGCTCAGGACCTGCCTTACTCTCAGACTCTTCCTCTGCCAAGTCATTGCATTGTTCAGATAAACTGAAACCTTGCTCATAAAGGGAAACACTGCACAAGTGGATTATCTTCCATTTAAACCAAATGTTGGCGGTAGGTAGGTTAAACTCTATGAAAAATGAAAGATGAAGCTGGGTGTGGCGGCTCATGACTGTGATTCCAGCACTCAGGAGGCTGAGGCAGGACAGTTGCCATGAAGCTCAGGCTATCCTAAGTTACAGGGAAAGTTCTAGGATAGCCTGGGTCTGGTGTGATTCCCTGTGGAAAGAGAGGGAACTGCACAGATCCCCCGGCACACTCAGTTGTGAACTGCTTGGCTTGCTGAGGAACCTAAAGCAGGGCGGCTTCCCACCGGCTCGCAGCAGCCCTGGCTCTCCACCACTGTCACCTGTGAACCTGGAAGCTGCCAGCTACTCTCCCGGCCTCCCGGCCTCCCCGACTGGTGGGGTGCAGCCATGAGAGTTCACAAACACGCTGAGTAGCTGTGCTGCGTCACGAGTCACAGAACCTTCACGGCACACACAGCACTGTCCAGTGTTTTCTAAATCTTTTTTTAGCTCGGGGTGGGAGAAGCAACTAATTTGTGTAGGAACATCTGAAAATATTTTAGTCTGCTGTCACAGATGTTTACCTATTGTGACTATAAATGAATTGGCTTATAAACCCTGCCTCTGGCTGCATGTCAGAGGGGTATAGCCAATGGCATTCAAACACTACCAAATGCAAAATTTTGCATATGGAGAAGTAATCAGGTTCTGAATAATAAATTAGATCACAAATTTTTGTGTCTTTTTAATTAGTACTACAGGTTACATTATGTGGGTTTTCTACAGGTATTAAATATATTACAAGTTTTTTCTTACCAATGAATAATTTGAGTATCATTGGTCTATTTGACCTATATAGTATCCTCTTTCTCAGAGAATCACCCACAGTGGGTTACCTCACTTTGTGTGTTTATTTTTTTCATTTCCTTTATATTTTGGCTGTTTGTGTTCCTTTTTCTTTGTCTCCGTGAATGGGGAATTTTACATGTGAGGCTTCAGTTGGAGTTGATAGAAGTTGCCCTCTGACCGTGCAGATTGATAACTATCAGCGAGCAGCTGAGCATAGCTTCCACCCAGCAGAGCTTGCACAGAGAAGATGCAGCTCATAGACCGACAGATCAGCACTGCTCCACAGCTAAGACAGCGCAGTCCTGCGGCAACACTGCTATTTGTAAGTACAAAAAGGTCTGCAGGGACAAGAAGTCTTCACTTAGAGCAACATCTGGGAACAACTTTTCAAGTTAGGACCTTGATAGATTGAGGAAATCACGTGGAAAAGACAAAGGCCTGATTGCCGGCGGGCACAGGGAGACAGGCAGTTAGCGTTGGACATTGCCTTTGACAGGTTAGGCCTTAAAGTATATTAAAAGATGCTCTGTGTGCTTCCCGAACACAAGCCTGTCTTGATCAGTAGATACTGTGGTGAGGCCAGCTCCTGAGTATTCCTTCTGTATCATGCCAGTGTTTTTAAGTTGTGTGTTCATGTGTCTGCTGTGGTATTTTTATGTTCTGGGAGAAGCCTGCTGGCTGTGTCAGCTCACGGCCATCAGTAGTTACTCAGTGTTGCTGCTCCATGCTTCCCAGTGCGCCTTTCATGCCAGGACAGTGGCTGTGTGCGTGTGTGTGTGTGTGTGTGTGTGTGTGTGTACGTGCGTGCAAGCCGCGGGAGCGCCTTCCCGCTCATTTTATATATATTTATAGAAACCAAATGACCACAGATGGCTATATAGTATAGTGTTAAACCAGCGGAACTCTAATGGCAATAAATATATGCATATATACAGGGGAGGGGAAGAGTGGAAATACAGGTTTACAGCCAGACACGGTGGGTGACAGCCCTTCAGTGTATTTCTATGTCCCTTCACTGACCTAGAAGGATTTGAGCTGCTGCAGCTTTAGACGAAAAATGCCCACGTTTGCTGATTGTGGGCCATAAATATGCTTTTAGTACTGCTTTGCTGATGTATAAATAAGAAATCTGTAATATGTACTATATGTAATTATTTTCTTTTGACTTTATTTCGAAATGTATATTTTCTGATTATTATCATGAGCTATAAAGCAAAAAGATCAATATCTGATATTCTCCCAAATAATAAATTTTCAAGATTCATTGGGGCAATACAATTGTTGCTTTCTTTCTTACATACTTAATACTTTAAGATATAATATTGTTTCCTTTGAAAGATGCCAAAGAAAGTAGGTCTATGTATCAGTGATTTAAAAAAAAAATGGTATTTCTCTAAATTAACCCTCAGAATGGTCTATTACTCAGAAGGTAGCAGCTAGGCCTGGGAGGTACTCAGCAGGTAAGTAAGAACCTGACACACAAGCACAAGTCCTGTGTTCATGTCCTCAGCATCTGTGTATAAGATGTCACACTGCTAGCATCAATACTAGGGAATCAAAGACAAGTGGACGGCTTGGGCTCATTGACTGGCCAGCTGAGCCGAAACAACTGCCAAGTTTACTGGGGATGGAGAGCCATTGAGACCGGTACCTATGGTTGACCTCTGGCCTCTGAACATGATGTGCAAATGTGCTGGGGCTTGCAGAAGACAGCATCTGCACCCTGTCACCTCTGACGTGCAAGTGTATCCATGTTTGTAGGTGTGTTTTTAAGTAGAGCTAAGCCTAGGTTAAGAAAAGCCCAGCACTCAGGAGGCAGAGGCAGGCGGATTTCTGAGTTCGAAGCCAGCCTGTTCTACAAAGTGAGTTCCAGGACAGCCAGGGCTACACAGAGAAACCCTGTCTCCAAAAAAAAGAAAGAAAGAAAATATGCATGAGTAATATCATGCTATAAAAGTAAAGAGAAACGAGGAGACTTCCTCAGTTCTGACCCCTAGTTGGAAGCTTTGAACTTTTGATGACCCATCATGCCCCTCTAAAGCATGTGTTAATGGCTGAACAAAACAGTGTCCTCTGTTTACATAGCTCCTCCCTGGCCGCTCACATTCTTCATGTGGGGAGACAAAGGAGATGCCAGTGGGATATATATGTAGTAAGCCCTACTTACAGTCATACTGGACTGAACTTGACATGGGTCCCCCACTTCAAGGAGTTTACCCTCTCATGAGGCAGGTGAACCTCACTACCCCATGTTAAGCTCACATGGATGAGGGTTCCAGTGTCATGGGACTGTGGCCAGCAGGGCTTCCCCATCAGCCCAAGCATCAGGACCCTGAAGAAGGAGACAGGAGTCAGAAGGGTGTCTGGCACTGTCTAGGAGCTAGAACTATGAAGGGCGGAATAACTGTGGCTAGATAGTGATAAGCAGCAGGCAACAGAGGGTGGGCAGACATCATGGTTATGAAGGCCTTGGTTGTCATGGTTATGAAAGCCTTGGTTGCCGTGTAAAGAGCTGGGGAATGTACCCACAGGGTCTCCTGTTTGGGCGTTTGGTCCTGTTTTAAAAGATGATAGAACCTTAGGGACATGGGCCTAGCTAGGAGAAGTGGGCCACAGGAAGATGGGCCAGGAGGGTATAGAGTGCAGCCCACTCCCCACTGGCTGCTTCTGGCTTCCTGGTCCTCTGGGCTTCAAGCAGTCAGCTGCTGCGCACGGCCGTAGCACGGCTGACCTCCACCATGATAAACTGTATAAGCTATTTCCTGATTGTCATGGACACAGCGAATGTGGTAATGCCACGGTCAGATTAATAACTAAGGAAGACACTCCTGGCTGCGGGCATGGAGCCACTCAGCAGTCATGTGATGAGCTACCTTGTGAGAAGCCTAGAAGAACCAGCCAGAGGTGAGCGGGCTGAGGGGGCAGCTGTGGGAGCTCATGCATTTAAAAGGCCACACAGAATGCCTACTTGCTTCCAGGAAATAAGGACTCAACAGGATAAGAGAGCTCGGTGGAGCAGCTGTCCTGAGCAAGGACTCATGGGAACCTCTCTGATGTGAGTGGGCTTTGGAATACTGTAGCATTTTCTTGAGAATATTTTAGGGTGGCAAGGTTGTGTGTAAGGGCACTTGTTACTAAGTGAAATAAGACAGCCTTTTAAAATATATTTATTTAATAATATATTTTTATATATTTATATTTACCTAATATATATTTGTGTATTTTATATAATATATATTTAATATATATATTATATATAATTTAATTTTATGTGTATGACTTTTGTGCCTGCATGTATGTATGTACACCATGTGTGTGCCTGATGCCAACAGAGGCTAGAGAGGAACACGTGTTAGATCCCCTGGAACTGGAGTTACAGATGGTTGTTGTAAGTTGCCAGGTGAACAGGGAGGGCGTCACATTGCCTTTCTCATCCATGTTTTGGGCATGGGTACATATATGTATCTTGGAGAGAGGTAAGTTGCATTAAAAGACAGATCTGTGGGTGTGCCCTGTCCCCTGCAAAAGTGAGTCCTCGCCCAAGTCAGATCACTTGAAATGAGACCCAGGTTGCACACTCTCATTAGCTCCGCACCGCACTCTATGAGACCTGGCCCCCTCGCCAGTCTCCTGGCAACAGCGGCAGACTGAGGCCTGGCCCCTGCTCACCCACACTCCTCTCACTTGTTTTCTGACGCTTTGTTACTCCACTGGTGCAGGCAATCTGCCCATCCGCAAAAGGTCCTGCTTGCCCTATGACCCTGTGGCCTTGCCTCATAGCCAGGGTCAGGAATCAGCATATTCATAGACCTGACCTCTCTGCCTTTTACTCCTTGCATATCTGACATGAATGTTAGACACAGACACTCAAGTTGGAGGTGGGTGGGTTTTTATTTCTCAGTAAACTCACTTCAGAATTCGCTCTCATTCCTAAGTTGGACTTCCATCTTTGGCCCAGATACATGGGAAATACAATCTAATATAAAGTAAGATTAAATACTCTTGTCCACACAAAAGTCTAAGGTCATCTTCTCTGCCTCCTGAGAGCACCAATGCAAACTGCCAGACTGTAGTTTAGTCTGTGGTGACTCCCCGTGTTTGCCGTTTGCCACGACTTGGACTATGTGCGTGCCTGATAGCCTCTCTCTTCAGCCTCTGTCAGCCCTCTGTCAGGAAGCTCCTGATGGCTGTCACACAGAGATTGCATATACAAAGAGCTGGTCTTGTCTGCATGGAGCTTGTAGGGAAAGACTGAGTCTCCCCCCCTGGATCTTGAACTTGCACAAGTCTGCAGCATGTTCACAGAGGCTCTTTCCCAGGACATCGCACTACAGGGCAGCAAGGTTTGCTGCCTGGTCATCTGGTGCCCTCTACAGGAAGAATCTTTGCTGGCTGTGTTTCAACCTAGATGTCCCCCAGGATTGTGTTCATGGGGCCAGTGCTTGATCCTGCGGCTCTGTGTAGATTAGCTGTACCTCTAACAACCCTGGTAGGGCTGAAGATATTCTAAAGACATGTTGTGCTCCTTGCTTTAGCTGCTGGACTATTGAAGGAGTGGACCGCAAGAAATTCGAACTCCTCCCACCCCCAGGAATCTCAAGCTGGGAGAAAAGAAAGCCTAGAGCCTGGGCCAGCCAGCGGGGAAACTTTTCTTCTGAAAAAAGATTCACAACTGTGTAGACCATCTTACAGAAAGAAGAATGAAGGGCCAGAGGCAGCTGCACCACCCCTGGACTAGAGCTGCTTGTGTGTGCACAGCCTGCTACTTTATTTAAAACTTAACCTGAAATCAAGACCCTGGGGCTGCTGAAACCCTCTTCCCAGTGTGGCACATCAAGTGCATCTCCTTTTTCTGTTTCTCACAATTAGTCTGCCTGTCTTGATTGCTCACTCGAAACTAATAGCTGAACCTGGTTTGTCCTGACAGAGGCCATCTTCCTGAGTCCAAAGCATGATCATCCACAGATCCCATCATCCTAAAGTCTAACATGTCTTCATGTTCTAAATTTCACTTAAAAGTGTTTTTTCTTCTTAATTTATATCAAGAATCATATTGGGAGAAATTCTGCTATGGATGTAAGTATTCTAAATTTTAATTTATGTATCTTCAAAAACCCTTTCTGTATCCAACATGTAGCCTTCTCACTTTTTCTTTATCTGTGTTGCAAGTCTTTATTTTTACTTAGTTCCCTTGAGAGAACTGTGGACCTGGAGCTCCACAGGACCTATGTATGCACGCATGTTCACATGCACATGCACAAGAGCTCGCTTGAATGGTCAGCTGCTCCCCAGGGCTTTGCACAGGCATTTAATTAAGATTTTCCCAGGTCTGAAAATGAGTCCCATTCTGAATATTCCCAAGGCACCCACCCCTACTAATATCTATTGTTGTTTTAAAGGTGTGTGGTTAGATTAACCTCCTGCTTCAGTATCATGCTCTCTGGTCCCATCTGTGACTCCTCAGAACTTGCTACATCTTTACAGAGGTCAGTTACTGTATACACAGACCTTCCATGAAAGACAGTGTTGCGATCACATTTTAAAACACACAAACCCCCTGTCCTCTTCTCCTCATTCTTGATTTCTCTTAAAGCTTGCCCAATCAATATGCCCTACAAAGGAAGATGGTCTCTGTACATGTCATATTGTGACCATAAAATGTCCCTTATAGGCTCATGTAGCTCAATAAGGGGCTCCCTAGTTGGTGGAACTGTTTTTGGAAAGCTGCAGAGCCTTTAGGAGGTGGAGCTTCACAGCAGGAAGTGGATCTCTAGGAGAGCTATTGGGTTTTATACCTGGCTCTATTTCCTGTCCATTCTTTGCTTCTTGCTTGGGGTGCAACGTGACCAGGACCTCATACCCCTTCCCTACACATGGCTCTCCCACTTTGATGAGCTGTATCCCTGACAACTGTAAACTAAAATAAGCTTTTCCTTCATTAAGTTGCTGGATAAACTGATGCCGTCTGTAAGCTGTGGCTTCTGTAGTATCCACTTGGCTAATGAGCTTACTTCTCAGATCGCTGCAAGGATGTCCTCTTCTGTGAAATACGATACATGCATGAGCAGAGAGCAGTTACTTCACTGCAAAGTTCCCTCATTTCTAACCCCTGTAGGTCTGGTATAGAATTACACTTTCACTGTATTCTTTTGATTATGGAGAAACAGGGTTGTTATTTCTTCCTAAAGACCAATATGTCTGTAGCAAACCCCACCAAAGCTTCCATGGTAAAGAGACAGTATGACAGCTCCCTCTGTAAGAAAGTCACACACAGGCAGCCATATCTAAGTTAGTAGTCAAAAACATATAGGGGTAAAATTAAAACTCACTTTATTAAACAGGGCCACAGCATAAGACCTACTGGTGATGGTGAGGGGCTATCATCGGTGGTACCTGGGGAATTGAGGCAGGAAGATTATACATTCAAGGCCTATCTAAGCTAAGAATGAGTTCAAAGACACCCTGAGAAACTTGGTGAAATCCTGTCTTCAGAAAGAAAAAAGGGAGACTGGGATTTTAACTCAACGGTAGAACCTTTGCCTGGAATACATGAGGCCTTGGATTCAATCCCCAGCGTTAACAAAAGAAAAAGTAGAGACATTGCTGGGCATGGTAGTACCTACCTAAAACCACAGCATAAAGGGGGTCTAAGAGAAGGATCAAGAATTTGAAGCCACACTGGGCTGCACAATGAGGTCTTGGTCCAGGGTCCACAGATCCTGCTGAAGCTGAAGCTGACTCCTGGATGACTGTGAGGTCTGCTGTTAATTTTCAACAACACTGGAATAAGCAAAACCAAAGGAATTTGTCACCTGAGACCTGCAGTACAAGAGATTCTTCAGATGGGGAGAGACACCACCTGGAAATACAGACCCACCTAAAAGAATAAAGCTCTCCAGAAATGCAAACTACCCAGACTTAGAGTTCATTAACAGACTAGGGCAGTGAATGAGGAATGGAGGGAGAATCCAGTAGGAGCAGGGACTGATCACCAGAGGCAAACGGCAGCCAGCGTACACCAATGAGGAGCAAACAGCAGCCAGCATACACCAATGAGGAAGGCAAAGAAACAGATCCCATGTAATGGTGAACAGAAAATAGATGAAAGCTAAATAGCTAGGTGGTAGATAGATGGAGACAGAAGAAGAGTATAGATGGTAGATAGAAGAGAGAATATAGATACTAAATAGATAAACAGATGGATAGATGATTGATCAATAGACATGATAGAAGATACACAATAGATGGTAGAAGATGGTAGAAACAAGCTAGAAGCTAATTAGAAGATGATAGATAAGATAGAAAATCAAAGACATAGATTACAAATGATTGGTCAATAGATCACTGGTAGAGCATTGATATATACTTATATAATATATATATGATAGGTAGTCACTAGATGGGCAATCAATAGATAGGTGGTGGACAAGTGGAAAAATTTCTCTGGAACAAAGACCTAGAAGAAGGAACTGCTTCTCGTGGTTATAGATGCCGAGAAACTTCACAACCTACCAGGAGAAGCTGAGGTCCCAGGAAGCTATTGTGTGGCCCAGTGCCAGGAGTAGTGTCACTGTGAGGCCTGTGTGAGAGACAGGAGACGGCATCTCTGGAACCTAAGAGTGTCCCCCAAGCTCAGATGTAGATGGGTAGTCAGTCACAGGTGGGGCCTTTGGGGTTGACTGACTGTGGGGCTGCAGCCTGCTGACAAATTCATATATGAAAGGGCTACTGCGAGGGTAGGAAACTTTAGAAGGTGGGAGGAAGTAGGCAGCTGGGGGCATAGATTCATGAGGTGTATTTTGCTACCATCTCTTCCCACCTCCCCTTGTTACCCTGAGAACAGCCTGACGTCATGACGTTCAGTCTTGACGCTGGCCTATAAGCAACCACAAACTGAAACCTCAGGAGCCGTGAGTCAGAAATGAAACCTTTCCTTGTGAGTTGTTTGTCTCAAAAAGTTTGTCATGATAGAAAACCAGTGTTCAGAGCCAAGCAGTCAGGCAAAGTAGAATTGTCCCTAACTCCCGTTTCTGTTCAGACATTCAAATGCTGGCCATCCGTGATGGAGAGGACCGTCAGTCCACCAACCCAAATGCTACAACCAGGAGTGCTCTCCCAGACACACTTGGAGAAGCCGGGTGCCTGTGAGCCAGTCAAGATGACTAAACCATACAGGGAAGGGGTAACAGAGCAGAGAGGGAGTGATTTCAGATCAAGAACTGACTAAATGAGCCTCAGCCTTTGGAGACAACACGGGAAGCCAGGATGGGACTTTTACAAACAAACAAAGCAATTAAATTGTGCCTGAAGTGTGGTTAATCTCGGTTGTCAGTTAGAGTCCTCTGTGAGATGGACCTCTGGGTGGGCTTGAGGGGGGGTATCTTGACTGTACTACAAAGTACTACAAAACCTGCCCACTAATGGTGCCATTCCCTGCGTTAGGGTCTCAGACTGAATATAAAGAAGAAAGGCAGCGGAGCCCAAACACCCACCATTCTGCTTCCTGATTGCTGACGCACTGTGACCAGCCTCCTCAAGCTCCAGATGGACTGCACCCTGGAACTACGAGACAAGACAGATCCTTCAAAGCTGCTTTCCTTGGGACAGCTGATTACACAGTTCTTGTTTTCTGTGTTACCCGCTTCTCCAAACTCACTGGGAAGGAGGAGACAGCTCCGCTCCACACCCTCAGCTCCCCCCTCCCTGCGTTCACAGCAATCTTCAGGGTTCTATCCACTGCACACATGTGTGCCCAGTGAATCTTTGATAAAATCAGCTACAGTTTTTCAGTGAATACTCTCCTTGCTCATATAGGGTGTGTGGAGTTAGGCTTGCTAGGAAGTTAAGCTGAACAAACCCAGGAGCTTTTCTCTTCTTGACAACCAGTGAGCTTTGACAGTGACATCCCATTTGCCTCATCGTGTGTCTGAGCTAAAGAGTCAAATGCTGTTCTGGGCTTCTGTGCAGTAGGGGACTCTGCAGTAAAATGTGGGCATGGTGGTGTACATTGGTAAATCCTGGCACTTAGCAAGCACAGACAGGCAGATCTTGGAGTAGGCAAGCCTGGTCTACAGTGTGTTCAGCCCCATAATAAATAAATAAATAAATAAATAAATAAATAAATAAATAAAACTGTGGCAAGCATTTAGTCACTTTTCCTCCACCTCAAAGTGGCGACACTACTTGAGCCAGAACACACTCAGGGTGTTATGGAGTCCAGGACACAATCTTATGGCTCCAGCCACAGAGCGAGTTCCTCTATGCCTGCCCCTGCCTGGCATGTAACTTCTAACCATTAGCTGGACAGGGACAAAACCCCCACTGCCCTGTCCCAGCCAGCTACAGGCGGTATTCCTGTTTGGAATGGTTGTACACCAACCGAAGGGCATCAGCTATTGATTGTATTTTATGGAACTGGACTCAGCTCCCTGGGATCCAGGTCACAGACACACAACCTTTACCCATAGGCAAGGCCCTCAGAAGGGCCCTGTGCTGGCTTCACTAGTCACCTGCCACCATCATGGGACTCTTCATCATCCCATCTGTACTTTATAAGGGAAGTGTCATGGGACAGAGGGACATGAGCAAGAGTAGAGGTGACCTTCATGACCAGCACACATCTGCTATTCCTTACTTCGTGTCCACATGTCTCGATGTCCCAGCATCACAGAACAGCAGGCTTCAGGTCACTGTGGGAAAGCCATCGGCCCCCATAGAACCTGGACTCACAGTGACACAACACCCTGGCCCAGGAAACAGGAGGCTGAGAGGTTCTGACATGCCCTCCCTTCCTCCCATCTCTTTGCCAGCCACGTATGCTGAAGCTATCAAGCGAGGCCAAAGGAGAAGGGGGTAGAGCCCCCTTTGGTCCCCTTCTCTCTGCTTGTCAGGAGAGCAAATCTGCTGTTCTTTTCACACTGATTGACACTATATAAGATGGGTAAATTGATTTAATATTTATTTTTTTTTTTAGATTCACATTTGAAACTGCCAATATTAAAACATGGTGAGCAGAGAGCAGAGAGCAACCAGGGCATTTCACACTGTCACTGTCACAATTTCCTTTTCTGTTAGCACTGAGTCCTGTAAATTACATGGCTGAATAGAACTGGAAAAAAAGCTGGGAGGGAGGAAGAGAGAGGGAGGGAGGGAGGGAGGGAGGGAGGGAGGGAGAGAGAGAGAGAGAGAGAGAAGAGAGAAAGACAGATTTAATAGCCGTTCCTCCCAGAAATTGCTGGAAAAGTGTTCTAAGCATTCATTCTGAAAGACTAAGACATTGTAAATGTCTCCATTATTTTTATTACTTCATTTATTTTCCATTCATAAGGTTCCCTGGGTGATTCAAGAACTCAGTGCCTGCAGTAGCTAATAACTGTACACTAGGGGGCAGCAGCCACCGCCAGTCTACCAGCCGGTGCTGCAAAGCTGGGTGAACCAATTGGAGCAAAGGTGGGCCTCGGTACCCACGAAGGGAACTGCGTGCAAGAATTCTTCCGTTGATTCTGAAAGAGGATGTTCTTCTTATGCCAAGGACTTAAGTGGGCCCTTTGCCAGTGAAGAAACAGCAGTGAGAGTGTTTTATAGGCTAATATGTCCTAGGGTGTCTCTGAAGCAACGGGAAGTCACAGTTTGTAGAATCTTCAAATTTAAAATTAGTGTTTCTGTAAGGTCTTGTAGTAATTGGTGATTTCTTTTTTTTTCCGTACTATGAATTTGACCGATGCTGCAGAGGTCACTACAATCAAGTGTGAACACTTTGGAAGTAGAGGCTGTGAGGGAAGCTGCCAGGGTTAGGGTGACAGATGCCAACTGGCTGGGAGCACTGCTGCGTCAGAATGTCACACGAGAAGGTTTGCAAAGGCAGGGCTGTCTGTTACTTCCCCAGTTGCTATGACAAAATGCCTGGCAAGAGCGACTTATGGAAGGCAGGGCAGGTCGAGAGTCTGTCACGGTGGGATGGGGTGGGCACGGAGCATATGAGCTACTGTTCACACTGTATCTGCAGTCAGGAAGCTGAGCCAGATGAACGCTGGTGCTCAGCTCACCTCCTCCTTTTTATCCAGTCTAGGACCCAGAGCACAGTACGGTGCTATCTCCCTATCCAGAAACTCCTTTACAGACACAACCAGAAGTGTGTCTCCCAGATCCTGTGAAGATGACATTAACCACCACAGGGGGTTACTTACAAAGGTGGGGCAGAGAACAGCATCACCCAGGGCTGGAGTGTTCCCAAAGACAGCTTGGAATACTGTACTCATGTCACCCAACAAAATACCCCAATAAGAACTTTATTAAAAGTAGATTTAAAGTTCCATAAAACAACGCAATAAGAAACCACTTCTGAATCCAGACTCTTAGACAACAGTTAAGAGAAAGCATCTTAGAACTAAGACGAAAGGATGGACAATCCGGAGACTGCCCCTCCCGGGGATCCATCCCATAATCAGCCACCAAACGCAGACACTATTGCATATGCCAGCAAGATTTTGCTGAAAGGACACTGATATAGCTATCTCTTGTGAGGCTATGCCAGTGCCTGGCAAATACAGTAGTGGATGCCCACAATCATCTATAGGATAGAACACAGAGACCCCAATGGAGGAACTCGAGAAATTACTCAAGGAACTGAAGGGGGCTGCAACCCTATAGGTGGAACAACAATACAAACTAATAAGTACCCCCAGAGCTTGTGTCTCTAGCTGCATATATAGCAGAAGATGGCCTAGTTAGCCATTGTTGGGAAGAGAGGACCCTTGGTCTTGCAAACTTTATATGCCCCATACAGGGGAATGCCAGGGCCAAGAAGTGGGACTGAGTGGGCAGGGGAGCGGGGGGGGGGTATAGGGGTCATTCAGGATAGCATTTGAAATGTAAATGAAGAAAATATCTAATAAAATAAAAAAATATGAGCTCTCAAGAGTTTCTGCTCTCATGCCTTTGATCTGCCATTTATAGACTCTAACCCTCTGAAACTTTAAGTCCAATTAAATGCTTTCATATATATATATATATATATATATATATATATATATATATATATATATAGAGAGAGAGAGAGAGAGAGAGAGAGAGAGAGCATCTTTCTACTCGAGTTAGTGGCTCTCAGCTAGAGCAGTTCCAAAAACCAGGGGGCATGCAGGAATTCCCAGAGCTGTCTTTGGTGGCCCCAGAAACTGGAGGCATTATTTCCCTTTAATATGGTAGTGAGATAACTCAGTGGCAAGAAGACAGCATTGCCATTTTTAAAGTGGGCCAAGGACTCAGACAATTTGCAAACCATGCGAGCAGTCTCCAGGTTCATGAAAAAAACAAAAAAAAAAAAAAAAACCAATCCCAACAAATTAAAGGCACAGTGAGATATCACCTCACATAGTGCAGTGGCCACTGTGAACAAGACAGAAGTGACATTACTGAGTGTGGAGAAAGGGGCTCCTTGCACACACTGGTGAGCATGAGAGTCACACAGACATCCTGGATAACAGCATGGAAATGCCACATGGAGCCACATGCCTCTCCTGGGAATACACCAAAGGTGAACGTCATTGTGTCGAAGGGATAACCACACTCATGCCTACTGTACCATGCTTCACAACAGCCATGTGGGATCTCACACACACACACACACACACACACACACACACTCGCAATGTGCACATGCATGCACATACACATGAAGACATATTTCTCTGTTCTACAAAGGAAGAAATTCATTATTTGTGACAACACAAATGAACATGGAAGATATTATACTTAATAATAGTAATTCAGACAAAAAGACAAATATCCATATTCTTATTTAGGAGTGGTGTGTATGTATGTGTGTTTATGTGTATATGAGTGTGTATATGTGTGAGTGTGTGTATGCATATGTGTGTATGTATGTATATGTATGTGAGTACATGTGTGTATGTATGTATGTATGTGTGTGCATGTGTGTGTGAGTGTGTGAGTGTTTATATGTGTATGTGCATGTGTGTATGTGTGTGAGTGTATGTATGTATGTGTATGTAAGTGCTTGTTACTGTGTGTGTGTGTTTGTGTGTGTGTGTGTGTCTTCAGATTCAGAAGTGCAGACTTGTATAGCAGCTGGGAGGAGGCAGAGTGGATTGGGGTAAGGGTTCAGATTTGGGTCAAGTGCACAGCATGGGCTGGACATCAGGAATACTCCTGGCATGCACGGCACAGCAGGGCGGTCAGAGTTAAACAGCTAAGGAACACGCTTCAAATGTCTCACTGTAAACTCTGATGTGATAGGTCAACAGGCAGGTTATTAGTTAATGTCATCACCTCACATACAACGAAATATCATCACTCTACAAATGCAGTCATATGATGATCTGTTGATCAGACTAATCTGTTGGTCAGATGTGATTAATTTAAAGATGGAGGGAGCAGGCTTATTAAGCTTCTATGGTACATGGATCAGACCTCAAAATGAAGAATTACCAAATGTGGCACTTGCCTATAATCTCAGCACTCGAGGAATTGGGAATTGAAGGCTAGCCTTGGCTACATGGGATCCTGCCTCAAACAAGAAAGGAAGTAAAATTATTGTCTTCAGCCTCTTCTGACCTTTAACAGTCCCTCACTACTCTACATATAAGCATGAAGTATTTTTAGCATGGTTTGAATAAATCTGAGAAGTCTGGGAACACAACTACAGGTGAGCTGGGGAGAGAGTGTGATGTCAGGATGTCAGACATCACATGCTCACACGCACCCACCAGCGAGCTACATCCCTGGTCCTTGGATTCTTGGGACAATGTCACACTCAGTTTTCTGGGTGCTCCACTCTGTCAGGTTAACTGTTGAGCACTGTCACTGTCTCTCTTGCCACCCACAGCTCAGCTGGTGGAACTGAGTCGGCTCTGGCTCCCGGAGACTCTGAGCACACATGTCATACATCTATCTGGAGCAGTTTCCCTGGGAGCAGCAACTGTGAACAGGAACCAAGGAGACGTCTCTCTGTCTCTTAAGCTCCAGCGAACTTTTCATTGTCACCTCTGAGAATGTCACAGTGTCTGAGCTCCACACTCTCTGCTCACTGCTATACTTAGATCTCTCCCTTCCCTCTCATTTCTTCTCTGTTTGCACATTCTTTGTGTTGTTCTGTTTGTCTGACTCTCCGGCGCTGGGGAGATCTACTCGGATGGCGGATGTTCTGCAGGGGCTCTTGGAGCAGCACAGAGATGCATCTGCATGTCCGCATGCATCTGCATGTCTGCATGTCCGCATGTCCCTCCTTACTTCTTCCTTTTCAGACAGGATTTCACTAAGCTGCCTTAGTTGGCTTTGAACTCACCCTAGCCCAGGCAGTCCCTGAAGTCCTGCCTCAGCATCTTAGGTAGATTAAATAACTGTCCTACATCACCAGGCCTGGCCCAGCTTGCTGCTTTTTATGAAGTTCTAGAGATACGACTGAATGAATGAATGAATGAATATATATACACATATATACATACATATATATATATATATATATATATATATATATATATATATATATATATATACATATATACAGACATATACATACAGGCACACACACACACACATATATATACACACACATATATCAGATTAGGAGAGATATATTATTTATGCACACACATTTTCTATGGACTTCTACATTTCTAGCTAGTAAAGTATCATAACAAAATATTTCTTATATAAAGAGGAGACTGGGTTCTCGCAGCTTTGAGAGTGGCAGCTGAAGGATCCCCCTCCCTGTGTAAATTCCTCATTACTACACCCAGCCCGGAAATGGTCGGTCAGCAATAAGAAATAATTACTAAACTAGGCATCTGGCCCACACCCTTAACCCCAGCACACAGAAGGCGGAGACAGGGAGAGCTCAGTAAGTTTAAGGTCAGTCTGGTCTTCTTAGAGAGTTCCAGGCCAGTCAGGGCTACATAGTGAAACCCTGTCTCAAAGCAGCAATAGCAGAAGAAGTTACTGTTTCTGTGTTAGTTTAAAAACTTACTTCATCAATTCAATGAATATGCACTTGTTACTGGCTCAGCCCTTCCCTCAGCACAGAGCAAGCAACAGGGGCAGATAATGGCAGTTAGCACATTTCTTTCAATACCAGAATCATGAACAGCAGTTGTAGCAACTGGAGCCCAAGGTGGGAGGGCAACCTTGACCTCCCTGCTCCCTCAGAGGACCTGCTTCAGGACCCTGATCTCCGAGGGTACAAGGGACACCAGCCAGTGCCAGCATAGTTAGGACTGGGTGATAGCCCTGAAGAACTAAGATGTCCCCAGCCGAGCGGTCACTGGGGAACCCTCCATATAAAAAGCGAAGAAGATCAGTGTGGCCTTCAGACCTTGGTGTCTTGTTACTCGCAGCCTACCAAGGTTCCTGAAGACTTGCTGAATGACTTCATGCAGAGCAAAGCCACTTCCTGATAGACAGGTAGTGACCCATTACTGCATGAGCCTCTGACCCAGAAAAAACTGTGCAGGTGAGAACTGACTAGATGGAGAGATATTGAGGAAACGTGGTTTGCAACAGTCAGGTGAGGGGCGCAAGTGGTGGCTAAGGCTTAAGGGCCAATCACCACCAGGGAGAGCAGGAAGTTGGGGCCGTGGTACTTCAGGGGGTGAACAGGGTGCACTGTCACAGAAAGGGGAAGCACTCCGTCATGCTAATGAAACCTCCCTCCCCCCTCCCCAGTTTACCTTGTCTCTTCCTACCATGTTCATGACCAATAGAGTATCAGTAGTTCTGATGTGTCATGTAATCCTGGCAACTATTCTCAAAGGAGTTATGCATCTCTTTACAGAGACGCATAAATACTGAGAAGCAATTTTCTTATGGTCACACAGCTAGAGTGAGACTCAAACTGGCAGCATCTGTCTCCTGTCTCCCTGGAACCAATTACAGATAGGGGTTGACTGCTCTCAAAGCTGAGAACCCACAATGCTCCACTGTGTGTCTTTGACCCCATCATTATCCTAACACACCAGGAAGAGACAGACTGGTGAGCACAGGCTTGCACAGTTGATCCAAGTAGCTGGTGGAGACAGAATTTGCATGAGAATTTACTGGAATATCCAAATAGAGTAGAGGGGTGCCCTGGGCACAAGGCTTAAGGAGGGCAGAGTTCTGTGGTCCAGTCCTTAGCCTCAATGGTCTCATCTGCCTGGACATGCACAGACTATGTGAGAAGCAGCTTCCATCCATGCAGAGATGACATGATTACCTAGCCAGCAACTCGCCTGGAGCTCCCTGCATTAGCACCTCTGTCTAGACGGTATAGAAGGCTAGGTAATCAGAATTCCCTTCGCCCCTGAAGATGGGCATTTTGGAAATAACATATTTGAATTTGAACAGTGTCTCTAGGGTACCATGTCAGCTACATGCGGAGATCCACTGAGATTTAATAGACTAGCACTACCTGTCTAATGCGCTAAGAATCCCAGAAAGAGGCCAAAAGATAAGACCTGTTCTCCCCTCTATACACTAAATGCTTGCCCTGCCCCCGAATTCATATGTGGAAATCTGATCCATACAGCAGTGTTTGTTGATGGTGCCTTTGGGAAACAATTCATCCATGAAGATCGAGCCCTCACTAATGGGAGAGTGCTTACGAGAAGATTCCAGAAGGCCAGCTCATCCTTTTCCAGCCCAAAGCATGGCCCTCATCAAACCCCAACCCTGCAGGCACCTCTTCTGGTCTCCGCCTTATAGAGCTGTTGGAGAGGGGTGTCGGTTGCTTCTACCTCTGGCCATACACTGAGCAGACTCCAGGAAGACACACAGCCTGAATGGGGAATGGCACTGTGGCAGGAGTTTCTGTCCGTTGTCCCGCAACCACTAGACCTGAGGTGGCCTAAGGATGACGGGGTTTCAGAATCTTAGGCGACCAGGTTGGGTAAGAAATGAAATAATGGATTGGAAAGATAGCTTGGAAAAGCATCTGCCATACAGGCAAGAAGATCTGAGTGTGGTTGTCCAGAGCCCATGTGGAAAACCTGACTTGGCAGCCAGTGCTGAGGGATGGAGACCAGAGCCCCGTGGATCCCTGAAGCTCAGAGAGGCCTGTCAGGCTAAGCAAGTCAGAGGCACGAAGTTCAGTAAGACCCTGTCCCCACCCCAAACAAAGATGTCGAGATCTCAGTGATAACCTCTGGGCTCCACATGGACACACACACACATGCATGTGCACACACACATGCACACACATGTATTTGTGCATATATCACATACTGAATATAACACACACATGTACACGTACATCAGAGAGGGAGCAAAAATAACCTGTAGTGACCTCTAGTAAAGTTCACTCCTCTGACTTGACCTTCAGAGCCCCGTGGTATTGTCACAGTGTGTCTACAGGTAGTAGGGAGAACTGTGTCTGCAGACACTCAGAGGTATAGCTGCTGCATGAAGAAGAGGGTTTCTGGGACCTGTCACTTCACACCTGCTCTACCACACTCTACTCACCCCAAAGTTGTTCTATACACACAAGCTCACACACACACACTCACATAACACACATACACAAGCTCACACACACACATACACACACAAGCTCTCTCTCACAAACACACACACACACACACAAGTTCTCTCATGCACATACACACATAAGCTCACACACACATACACCCCTCTTAAATGCTTACTGAATTCTAGGCAAGATCCTTAGAAGTACTATGGATATTCAGATTAATATTTTTAACCCAAACCCAATAACCTAGCGATTGGGTATTAATACAATTTCACAAACAGAACAATACGTGTTAGTGCATCAGAAATGCTTCAGGCGGGCACTGTTGGGACAGAACTCAGAACGCCCAGTTGGATTCCTTTTACCATTATGCACATTCTGTGTGCTAGGCACGCTTGAGAGCTCAGGTTCTCCACTGCGAGAGCAAAACAGGGTCATGGTCTGCAAAATGGCCACAGGTTCATCTTCATTGTTAGCAGGCTTGGAATCCGTGAGGAAACAGACTTCTTCAGGGGTGTGTAAGGGTGTTTTCAGGAGATACTTACTGGAAAGGAACAGAAGCCCCTGAGTGTGGCCCATGCCATGTCATGGGCTGGGCTCCCACACTTAGCAAGAAAGAGAAAGAAAGCCTTCTCTCTTCCCTGGCCATGGGTGCAATTGACAGGCCATGTCAGTCCCCTGCCCCACGGCTTCCCTGGAATGACAGACTATATCCCTGTGAACTGTGAGCCCAAATAAACTCTTCTCTCTTTACGTTACTTCTGGTGGCACAGGGTCACTGTGTACATGTGGAGGTGAAAGGACAAACTGTTGGAATCCGTTCTCTCATTCTACCACATGGGTCCTGGAAATAAAACTCAGGTTCTTTAAAAAGAACCGCCGCCGCCTCCGCCACCCACTCCCCATTATTTTATGTGGATGGATATTTTACTTGTCTTTTTGGCTGTGTATCACATATGCAGTGCCCATGGAAGACAGAAGAGGATATCAGATGTCTCAGAACTGGAGTTAGA
Source organism: Mus pahari (assembly GCF_900095145.1). Classification (NCBI taxonomy): domain Eukaryota; kingdom Metazoa; phylum Chordata; class Mammalia; order Rodentia; family Muridae; genus Mus; species Mus pahari. The sequence continues at coordinate 160,375,425 of NC_034591.1, forward strand.
GATGGTTGTGTGTCTCTATGTGAATGCTGGGAATTGAATTTGGGTCGTCTTTCCAGAGCAGCCAGTGTTCTTAATCACCAAGCTATCTCTCCAGCTGAAGCATGGACTCTTACGTTGGGTAGCAAGCCTTTAGGGTCATTTCATTGGCCCCACACTGACCTTTAAGGGCCCAGTGTCTTGGCAAGCCTCCTTATCAGATCTCATAACTAGCTCCTGAAAGTTGGGTAATCTGGGGATATGTGGGTGGGGCCAAGGGTATGGGGTTGGCCTTTGGTAGAAGCAGCCAATGTACCATTGGGCCCAGGGAGGAACAGGGGTAGGGTGGGGCAGTTGTCCAGGCCTCTAATTCTTCACTTGGCAAAAGGCTAAGGTGGCTACCTTTCACCCAGCATGGGTGGAGAGTAAGTATGGTCTGATGCCACCATACACAAGGGAACCCAGTGCATCTTGGTGCCTTGATGTCTACTCCTCTTGACTTACTGTGCCTCAGCCTATGAGGGGTACTGGTCTCCCAACTGCTCTTTGGACATGCAACATCCTGGCTATGTTCCCAAGTCATACTTGATCTCTGAGTGGGAATGTTCTTTCCCTGGACCTCCTCACAACGCTGCTGCTTCATCCCCTTAAATCACTGACAATTTCCCCTTCTTATAAATGTATAAATCTAACAGACACACACACACTGCTACACACTTGAATGTCTAGTGTGCAGTGTGGGATGAATTTGTGTGTGTGTGTGTGTGTGTGTGTGTCTATGTGTATGTGTGAGTGTGTGCGAGTGTGTGTGTGTATGTGTGAGTGTATGTATGTGTGTGAGTGTATGTGT
>NC_034591.1:160376385-160377478 GCF_900095145.1 Mus pahari
GTGAGCGTGTGTGTATGTGTGTTTGTGTGTGTGAGCGTGTGTGTGAATGTGTGAGTGTGTGTGTGTAATGTGTGTGAGAGAGTATATATATGTGTGTGTGTGTGTGTGTGTGTGTGTGTGCTCATGAGAACAGAGATCCAAGGCCCTCCGTGTGTAGGCACAGGCTCAGGTGACTCACGTGTGCTGACAACGCTCTGCATTCCTTTCAAGCCCCGAGAGGAAGACCAGTAAGCTAAAGGCTGCCATAAGCTAAAGGCTGTTTTGGATTTCCGGACAATTCTGACAATGGCAGGTTGGCCCCTCCCACATATCAGGGCTTTCCTGTTCCCTTCTCTTCCTCCTCACTGGGCCAGTCAACATTTACCAACCTTACCATGCTAGGCATGGTAGTGCATGCTCACAGTCTCAACACCCAGGCCACTAAGGCCAAAGACAAAGGATTTTGAATTTGAAGCTGGCCTGAGGTAAGAGGGAAGTCAAGACTGTCTATTATCATGTCTCAGAAAAAGAAGAAAAAAGAAAAGAAAAAAAAGGAAACAATAATAACAAAAGCCCAAAGGCTTGTGTGAGAAGTTTGGATGTGTCGAATAACACAAAAACCATCCCTCACACCTCATGCCTGCAGTTCCTAGCTACTATAGCATGCACATCTTGGGGAGAATTAACCATATCAAATAGAACAAGTGCCCGAATTAAAAGTATCTCTTACAGAACCAACTGTCAGTTTCACAGAGTTACCCAGGGAAGAAAATAGCTGATTTGTTTTAAAGTTGGGATCCCTCCCTCTCGGGAGGTCAGTGTGTACCCTAAATGCCAGAGCAACCTATGAGTACCTGACCCTTGAGCCCCAAGTCACAAAGAAAGATCCGTGATTCCCACAGTTGTTGTGAGAAGGTTATAAATTCATGACCTTTCTCTTGGTCGGGCTGATTGAAAGAGCTCTTTATCCAAAGGCCATCTGTGATGGTTAGCTTTAGGTATCAGCAAGTCACCTGGGAAGGGAGCCTCAACAAGGGATTGCCCACATCAGACTGACGTGTGTGTGTGTGTGTGTGTGTGTGTGTGTGTGTGTGGAGTTGTTTTGACTGTTCGT
>NC_034591.1:160377508-160517571 GCF_900095145.1 Mus pahari
TCGGGCTGATTGAAAGAGCTCTTTATCCAAAGGCCATCTGTGATGGTTAGCTTTAGGTATCAGCAAGTCACCTGGGAAGGGAGCCTCAACAAGGGCTGTGTGTGTGTGTGTGTGTGTGTGTGTGTGTGTGTGTGTGTGTGTGTGTGTGGCGGGAGTTGTTTTGACTGTTCATAGATGTAGGAGGACCCAGCCCACTGTGGGCAGCACCATTCCTTAAGCAGGGATGCTGAACCAAACAGAGAAAGCTAGATAAAAACAATCAGACAACATGGGTGGGTTTGATTCTCTCTGTCCTTGTCTGTGGATGTGCTGTGGTTAGCTGCTTCAATTCTTGCCTCGACTTCCCTTCAAACAAACAAAAACAAAGACGGTCAGTTATCTGAAACTGTAAGCTAAAAGAAACTCCTTTTCCTGTGAATCTGCTTTCCATCAGGGTGTCTGTCACAGCACTAGAAGCGAAAGGCTAGTGCCAACAACCTAGCGATTCTCTGGAGAGATTAAACACGCCAGGAGTAACAACAAGCAGTGCAATGAGCTAATACTGGCCAGAATCAGTGGGGTGTCAGGCCTCAAGCACTTCCTGCAAGCCCTCTAACCTGTAGGCGGTTTCCGGCGTGTGCACGACATCCCAGAACCATTTTAATTTTTAGAGACAGGGATTACATATGTGTGCATGAAATGTGTCTAAATGCAATACAAATTAAATGTCGAGTCTCTAAATGTCCCTTGAAGACCGAGTGGTATCCAGTCACACCAGCAATTATGCTTAATATTGTACATTAAAACCCTTCTACAGCTATTCTGAGGCATGAAACTAGAGTAAAAACTCCAAATATAACAATTGTACTTCCCTGGAGATACTTTCGACATAGAAACAAAAGGAAATGGTCATATCCACCCAACTTGAAAGCTATTTAAAGAAAGACACACGAAGAACACATATCACTTATGGAAGACTCTTGCTGGTGTGTGTGTGTGTGTGTGTGTGTGTGTGTGTGTGTGTGTGTATGTGTGTGTCTGCACATGTTGAGGCAGGGTCTCATGTATTCCAGGCTGGCCCGGAATTCAGTATGTGTCTAAGGATAGCTCTGAAGTTTTACCCTCCTGCCTCCCAAGTGCTTGGCTTCCAGGCACATTCTGTATACTCAGTTTTGTGCAATGCTGAAATTTAACTCCAACTTCAGCATAGTAGATGTGAAGGCTGATCTTGGTTGTCAACTTGACACACTTTGAGAAAAGAAAATTCTAGTAAAGAATTGACTCCATCATGTTGGTCCATGGGCATGTCTGTGGGATACAATTAATTTTATTATTTTATGTGTATAAGCCTTTGCCTGCATTATGTCTGTGTACCACATGCAAGGCTAGTACCCATGGAAACCAGAAGATGGCATCTGATCCCCTGGAACTGGAGTTACAGATGGTTGTGAGCTGCCACATGGGTGCTCATCTGTAGCCTCTAGAAGAGCAGCCAATGCTTTTAGCCACAGAGCTAAGAGCTTGCTAGGCCCTGGCCCATTTTCTTGATTACCAATTGTAGGAGGGACCTTCACACTGTGGGCTGTGCATCCTTGAGCAGGTGAGCCAGGGCTGTGTAAGAAAGGCAGCTGGACAACCCAGTGGAAGCAAGCCAGCAAGTGGCACTTCTCCATGGGCTCTGCCTCAGTTCTTGCCTCTGGGTTCCCTGCTTCTGCTTCCCATGCTGGTGGCCTGTAACTTGGAAGCTGAAAAAAAAAAAATAACCCTTACCTTCCCAAGTTGGTTTTGGCTAAGTCTTTTATCACGGCAACAAAAAGCTAACTAGGACATTAGGCAAGCACTATACTAAGCCACATTCCCAACCCTTGTACACACATCAGTTCTTAATTTGGGTTAAGAATTTGAATAGGCAAATTAAGGTGGTGAAACGGCCTTCACCTTACACAATCCGCTGTGTGCCTGAAATCCATAGTTTATCATGGGTGATGGGGACCATGAACACGTAACTCTAGTGGAGCCTGCTGGGCTGCTCCACAGCAAGATTGTTCTTCCTCTCTTTCTATACTCTTAACTTTCAGAAGGGAATCCCTCAAAAGGTTGCTTGTTTGTTTTGCTTTTTGTTTTTGGCAATTTGCATAAACCTAGCCATATCAAGGGAGAGGGAACATTAAATAAGAAAATACTTCCATCAGATTGCCTATAGGCATGCCTGTAAGGCATTTCTTAAACCAATTGTTAGTTTGGGAGGGCCCAATGCACTGTGAGTAGATATAGATAGATATAGATATAGATATAGATATAGATATAGATATAGATATAGATATAGATATAGATAGATGAGAGAGAGAGAGAGAGAGAGAGAGAGAGAGAGAGAGAGAGAAAACTATTATTTGGGTTAACCTTTTGACTGAGTCTTTGGAAGTGAGCCGATAACCATTGACCCCAAACACATTAATCTCCCCACAAGTTCTCTCACACCCATAACAAGTTGATCAATTTCAGGAAATTTAACATTAACATCACCTCTGTGTCAGAGTACCTGGTGGTAGCCTCCTTTCCTTGACTAAAAGCTGAACAAACTATTTAAGGCACGTGTCATGACACACTAGAGGAAAAAAAAAAAGCAAGGCTGTTACATGTTCTCAAGGTCTTGGAACCCAAAGAGGGGAACCTACCCGACCTGGCTCTCTGCTGAGTAGACTTAAATGATGGCTCTGTGACCTCCCAGGAGGACGAGATCCAAGGTGCAGCAAGACAGGGTCCTTCCAAGATGGAGCTGTGTCAGTCCACACTGATCCCTCTGTTATCCCGCTGCCTCCAGGCTTCCCCTCACCCACCCCTTGTTGAAACCTCCTTCTAGAAATTCAGTGTGACAGCAGGCTAGCCCACCCATTTTCAGGGCTGAGACACCTGACTGATGGGAAGTCTGTCAACTGTGGGCTGTGAGACAAGGGACAGGGAGAGGAGGACCAACAGTTTGGAACTAGGAGAGAAGCACAGGAGGAACTCTGGCAATAACAGGGTTGGTGAGCAAGTGCTCCAACCACAAACAGAAACACAGTGCAGACAGTAGCCCCACGTTCCCTGGTCATTGTACGGTTTCAACAACATCTGCAGTTGTGTATTTTTAGATAGATTCATGAAGCTGGAGGTTCAGTTCAGTGGCTAGCACCTTGCATGCACAAGGCTCTGGATTCATTCCCCAGCACCGCTTAAACCAGGTGTGGTTGTGCATACCTCTAACCCCAGCCCCAGAGAAAGAGGCAGGAAGACTGGAGACTCAAGTCATCCTGAGCTGCGTAGGGAGTCTGGAAGCTAGCCAAGGCTACATGAGATTACCTTTATAAATAGAGTCAATAATTAACCTTTAAAACAGCTTCTTCCTTCTTGAATCCATTTTTTTGTGGTTCCCTTTCCCCATACAGTGATTCTCTGTTGACTGCATTCAGGAAAGATCTAGAGACCTTGAGCACCCACCAAGGCTCAGATGGATTCTCTGAGGGTGGAAGCCATGTGACATCATCAAAGAAAAAAGCCCTACAAAAACTCTGATTACAAATGACCGTGGTCTCCAGGACCTCTGAGGGGTCTTGGCTCAGGGGCTGTGGGCTGGGCTGGGACCTGAGAGCTGGGTTGGGGACTGAGTTCTGGGGCTGAACACTGGGTCCTGGGCCCTGGGAGATGGCTGCTGAGTGCTGGGGAGCACTAGGCACTGGGGGCTGGGAGATGGATGCTGGGGGGAGGTGTGGAGAACACTGGGCACTGTATGCTGGGGAGCACTGTGAGATGGGCCTGGAGAGCACTGGGAGATGAGGCTGGGGAGCATTAGGAGATGGAAGCTGGGAGCACTGAGAGATGGGTGCTGGAGAGCACTGGGAGATGGGGCTGGGGAACACTGGGAGATGGGGGCTAGGGGATGGAGAACACTGGGCACTGGATGCTGGAGAGCACTGGAAGATGGGGCTGGGGAGCACTGGGAGATGGGGCTGGGGAGCACTGAGCCCTGGGAGATAGGTACCACGAAGTACTGGGTACTGAGGCTGGGGGCTGGGGAGCACTGGAGCCAGGAGCTGGGGGTACAGTAAAAAGTCACAACAGAGCCCCAAGAAGCATTTGGAATTATAAAGGACTCTAGTATTCTCTTCTTTTCCCTCCCTCCATCCTCCCTTCCTCCCTTTCTTCCTTCCTCCTTCTCCTCTCTCCCTCCCGTCCTTTTTTTTTTTTTTTTTTTTTCCTGTGGATAGTACTGCAAATTGGGCCTAGCACATCCTACAAACCACACAGGCTCTGGACCACTGGCCCACATTTCCAGACCTCTTTGTATCCAGGCTGGCCTTAAATTCTTGGATAGTCCAGGCAAAGTCTTCCCATAACTGCCACTGCCCCAGCCTCCAGAGTAGCTGGGACTACCAGCCTCTGGGCTGGCTTGCTTCAGTGACTTCCCATTTGAGAATGTTCACTGAACCAAATTTCTAACTGTTGGGAATTTTTCTGAACTGCATCTGAATTTTCTGTCCCCGAGAATGCTGTAGACTGATGCTTCTTGAGCTTTTCTAGGCACGGAAACCATCTGTCCAGGTGCAGGCGGTGACTCAACAGGTTTCACAATTAATGAAATGCTGCGTTTCTTTGCTGCTCATATGACACCAGAGCAGCTGGTTCACAGACCACACTCCTGGCTCACACCTCACCTGTCTCCCCCACCAGATACAGCTGAGGCAGAATCGGAGCAGCCTGAGGGGCATGGGTGCTTCTCTTCTGGGGTAGCTCCCTCCTTATTCCTAGACACCCACAACGTTCTCTTCTTAGCTTCAAAGTTTAGGTCTTGTTAAGTTACAATCATTAGGAAGAGCGATGGTTGTTACCTCTAGGGCGTCGTGACCTAGAACCTAGAGTCTCAGTGAGCGACTGTCTGGGTCAGGTTGGCTTGAGAGCGTGTCTGTAAGGGACTGTCTTGATTGTAGGGGGTGTGGGGTGTGGTGGAGCCTGCCTACTGCATGTGAGTTTGTTCCCTAGTATGAACAAAGCATTGAACAACTGGGAAAGACAGAGAGCAAGCTGCAGCCACAGACAAAGGGAAAATAAGTCTGCCAAATAGAAGCTGGTGTTGGTATTTTATAGGGCCCCCTCTCCTCCTCCCTAGATGCCGGTCTCCATACCTTTCACCCATTTCTCTTTGAAATGTTTTCTGAACAAGAAGCTGCCGTTTGGGGGAAATCTACTTTTGCTTTCCTGGTTTAATCTCCGTCCCTCTGGTTCTCCTTCATCGATTGCCTTACTTGCTAAGGTAAGTTGTGACAGCCATGCCTGATTCTGTGCCCTGGACTGCAGAGAAAGAGCACAGTAGCTGAGCACTAGGCATGCGCATTGGTTCCTGCTCTTGACTGAGGATGTGCTGGGACAGCACTAGGCATGCGCATTGGTTCCTGCTCCTCTTGACTGAGGATGCGCGGGATCTAGCTGTTTCAAGTGCCACCATGACTTCTTTGAAAGAATGGCCCGCGAAGTTTTTCTTCCCTGGGTTGCTTTCCTCACGGAAGCAACAGAAACGAAACTAGAATCAGATGTCTGTTAAGATTTCGTCTCTCAACCATCAGGAATGTCTTCGAGATACCTCATTTTGCGTGGGTGTGGTTTGGTTAGTGGTTCTAGTCCTGTGAGCCCCAACTCCTTATAAGATGATACCAGTTACTCCTGAAGGTTTGCTATAGGCCTGGTGCAAGCGCCGGACCAACACTGTGCCTGAGCCTCTGGTTTCTTGAGATTCATTACATTCATTACAACAAAAATGCCCAAATGCTTGAAGTCACTGGAATGAGTTATTCCAAAAGAAACTAATTAAAATATCTAGAGAGCATCATTTTAATTCATGCAGCAAGCAAATAAGCACAGCGTACAAAGCTCAGTCCAAATGTACCTCTACACAAAAGCTACAGTTTCAGGTGAGTCTCAGGAAAGGTAGGGAAGGCAGAGGAGCCGCCTAGCTTGTGTGCGCCTTATGAGTCATTATTTGGCATTATTCAATCCAGACTGATTGACAGACAACGGATGAGAGAAAGCGTGGAGAAAGAAGGTGGTGGTTGTCAAAGGGAGGGAAATCAGGATGGAAGATTTAACTGTGTCGCCAGAGGAGGCAGATAACTTAAAAACAAACAGAAGTTGTAAATGAAGAAATAAGAAGTTTAGGCTGGAGAGACTGCTCAGAGGTAAAGAGCAAATAATGTTCCTGCAGAGGACCCAAGTTTGGTTCTCAGCACCCACATTGGGAAGTTCGCAACTGCCTGTAAGTCCAGCTCCACGGGATCTGACGCCCTCTTCTGGCCAGCACCTGCCATCACATGCACAGCAGACACACACACACACACACACACACACACACACAATTTAAAAATAAAATAAATGTTTTTAAAAGAAATAAGAATTTTAAAATCTTTAAGGAATAGTAAAGTAAAATTTAAAACCAGGAACTCTAGGAAAAGCTTATAAATTGACATACTATAAGATAAAGCTGAAAAATGATTAGAGCAAGAAGATACATTTTAAAAGAAAACTGGAAGACAATTATTATTAACATTTAATGTTAACATTAAAGTAAAATATGAAGTCATCACCTTAGCTGAAATGCCCAACAGTGGGGAGATGGAACCTGAAGAGACCACCTACAGTAGTTAAACATGGAGGGGTGGGGACACCAACCCACCTACAAAATTTTTGACCCAGAATTGTTCCCATCTAAAAGAAATGGAGGAACAAAAATGGAGTAGAGACTAAAGTAATAGCTGACCAGTGACAGCCCCAACTTGGGGTCCACCTCATGTGTGCACACCAAACCCTGACACTATTACTGAGGCCATAGTGTGCATGCAGACAGGAGCCTGGCATGGCTGTCCTCTGAGAGTCTCTACCAGCAGCTGACTGAGACAGATGTAGATACAGCCAACCATTGGACAGAGGTCAGGGACCCCTAAGGAAGAGTTAGGGGAAGAACTGGAGGAGCTGAATGGGGCAGCAGCCCCACAGGAAGAACAACAGTGTCGACTTAGCGGGACCCCTCTGAGCCCCCAGAGACTAAGCCACCAACTGAAGAACATGCACGAAGAGCATGCAAAGCCTGGTACAAGGCCCCAGACACATATGTTGCAGAGGACTGCTTTGTCTGGCCTCAGTGGGAGAGGATGCCTAATCCTGTAGAGACTTGATGCTCCAGGGTGGGTGGGGGTGGGACACCCTCTCAGAGGCAAAAGGGAAGGAGGATGGAGTGAAGAATTCTAGGAAGGGGTCCAGGAGGGAGGGCATTGTTTACATTTGGGATGTAAACAAGTAAATAATTTTAAAAATTAAATTTAAAAAATGAAGTCATTTGTGAAATAGTTTAGAACATAAAATTCCAAATAAGTAAAAATTAAAAGCCAACAGGGTAATAAGGTTAGATATGAATACGACTGGAGATGCTGAGTCAAAGCCTGGGAATGGGGTTAAGCATACATAATCTATATGATAAATTTGTGTGTGTATTAACATTATCAAATATCAAAATGCATTTTCAGGAAGCTTTAGAGGAAGAAAGAACATAAAGACAAATCTAGAAATGTACAAAGAATAAGAAACCTTGGTTTTTGCCCTTCCCTAAAAGGCAGTTTTCTAAGGAACAGTCTTGTGAGTCTGAAGTGTCAGAGCACAATGGGATACCTATGTCATGGAGGTTTCTCCTTGCTCCCCTCAGCCTGTCCCAGAAGGACATCCCAGCCTAGGTAATCAGAGAGGACATACTGAGCTCCCTCGGCTGCCAGCTCACAGCTGGAGGCTCCCACCTGACCAGGAGAAACTCCCTGGCCTCCAGCCAGCTGTGCTCCCTTTAGCTTATCGCCTCCAAATTTAGCCCACACTCCAGTCAGAGGAAAGGACTCTGCAGATCAATCGCTCTTCACCAGCACTCGTCCAGGGGCTAGGAAAAAAACTAGGCTTAACCTTTCAGTTTTTAAAAAAACGTATTTACTCAAAATGTTTATTGCGTGTGTCCCCTGCCTCAGCTGTGGAGTGGATTCCAGGAGTGAACCTTGGAGGTCCCTCGTGACACCTGAAAGTCCCACCCAACGATGGCAGGCCAAAATTGAACACCAAGACTTGGTGCATGATAATTTGCATGGATATAAACATATCAGCAAAATACACCTTTAAAGGAAAAGTACCAAAAAAAAAAAAAAATCTAGAAATATACAAAGAAAGAGACCTTGGTCTTTGTCCTTCCCCAGAAGACAGGTTTTGAATGTCAGTGCAAAGTGGACAGGTTGGCTGGACACAGTGGGTGACCTTTCCCTGTACCGCTGAAGGGAGAGTAGTGAGGAGGACTCATATTGGATGAGGGATGACGGTGAAGGATGGGAGACTTTGCCCAATGCCCAGACTTGCTCCACAGCATGGGTGGGCTTCTAACACTGAGAAGCAAAGCTAAGCAGAGGTTCTGAGAAGATTGAGGAGAAAGACCCGGGCGGCGGTCATCAAAGAGCTGGCGCTGGAGCTGAGGTCAAGCAGTCAAGATTCTGACAGGCTGCAGACAGGGTGGAGGAGACAAACAGAGGTGTAAGTTCCAGCCAACATCCTGCCAGGATGGACATAGACACAATCCTGCATCGCTTGGAGTCTCAATGCCACAGGAGTCTCACTCCACTTTCAAGAACAGCTTCCTTCAGGATGCCTGGGGTTAAATACTTAAAAATCTCCAGGCAGACTTCCTATTTTTCTCCTTGAATACAGAGATCTCCAGCCTTCTCCTGGCAGAATTACAGGCTTACAGTCACATTTCACCTGTGAGGCAGGTTCTCAAGTTTGTTGAAACGGTTGGTTGACAACCGCAGAAGTAGGCACACACATGATCTAAATTTCAGTTTGGCCCAGGGAAAAGTACACGGTCTCCCGGCACCAGCTAAAACAGCACTGAACTGCCATCGGTTGAGACGCTAGGCTGCTGCTCTTGACATTTTCTAGGTCAACATTACTCACTTACACGAGCTGAGACTCTCTAAAGTCAGAGGTCATTCCAGGGAAGCAAACGGCAGAAGCAACGTGGCTTTGAGTCACAGGTGAGCAGACGTCTATGGTTGCAAAGCCCCAGCTGAAAAGCGGGTAGCCAGAGTTGGCAGAGAGAAGCTGGGATGTGCAGCAGCTGGAGTGGCCACTGACATGGCATTCCCTGGGCCATCTGAGGAGGAAGACTTTAAAAAATTATCAAAAAAATAATGTGTATGCTTGAATGCAGAAGTGTGTGTGTGTGTGTGTGTGTCCGTGCTTATTCATGGAGGCCAAAAGAGGCCATGTGGAGCTGAAGTTATAGGTTCCTGTGTGCTGTCCCACACAGGTGCTGGGAACAGAACTGGGGTCTACTGATGAGTAGCACTATTTTGCCAGGCCCTGAATTGGTCTGGGTTCTTTCACTCTCAGACCCCAGGCCTGTGTGAGAACCCCAGAGGAGCAGAGTGGGGAAGGGGAGCCACAGAGCAACTTCCTGCCAGCCCTTGGGATGTATAACTTTAAGTTATGTATAACTTTAAGTTATAAGTTAAGGCAGAATGGCAGACGATAATATGGTCCACTCCTTCCACACACTGGGACCTGCAACAAGATGTTAATCACTAAGATGGGGATTTAAAAGTAAGGGCTAAGCACAAAGGAGACAGTGTGTTGGGTTTTGACTGAGACAGTTATGCAAGTTTGCATGGATGAAGTGCGATTTCTGCTGAGTCTTGCAGCATGAGTGGGAGGCCTCTGAGTGGAAATTATTCTATCAATGACAAAACTCAAAGACTGAGGAACAAGTAATATCGACGTGTGACTCTGGCCTCAAGTACACCCATCTTTCGGTTGGAGAAAGGAGAGAACAATGGAGTAGGACCCGGTCCCCTCTGTCAAACCAAGGGCCAGTGGTCCACAAATCCCCAGGCAATCTGAGAGTGCAGCTCAACACAGAACTATAGGGGCTTTGGGCAATCTTTCAGAAATGGCTTGATTGTGCAGTCTGTGACCACTAACTCTGTAGACATCAGTGTCATGTTGCCAGGTCAAAGGTTAGACACACCTGGAAGACCTCATGCCCTAGGGAGTCCCCAGCTGTTCCTCACATATCCTTCTTTTTAGAATTTAATGATGCTGGCTGTACTGGGTTGGCAGGATTGGGTAAAAGACACAGAAGGAGAGTCTTGCGACAGTCTAGGTGAGGGATGACAAGGGTTTGAAGGACAGTGGTTGTGGGAACAGGGAGTATTTGGCTGTCAACAGTCCTCTATTAAGTACCTGCCAAGTGCTAGGCCTTGTGGCAGGTCCTGGGATCCACCGATAAATGAGGGCAAAAGTTACAACCCCTGGCCAGCCAATCAGAGTGGCTACAGCTGTGCACGTCACCAGAGGTCACATCCAGGTCCCTCTAGTCCACGTGGGGATCAGGGACCACATGAGCAATGAGGTACAGCTTTTTAGGAACCGTGTCCTCTGCGTAAATATGGCAGGTCTCCTCAGAGATAAGCAGGGAACGGAAACTTCTTTCAATTTCAACTTTGTAGAATTTCATTAGGTTTTCACATAATTTTAAACATCGTTTGGACAAGGGTGGAACAGATGTTGGTTGTGCCATGTTGGGGCTTGGGGAGGTTGCCACCAAGTCTGCACACCCGAGTCTGTTCCTGGACCCACACGGGAGAGGAACTGACTCCCCAAACTCTCCTCAGGTACATGAACATGCACTAAGTACAAAATACTCTGTTGCTGTATGTGAAGGTTTTCTCTCCTTTCTTCCTTCCAACCAGATCCTTTATCCCCCACTCTACCCTGCCCCTCTTTTTGAGACAGGGCCTAACTCTGTAACCCTCTCCTTCAGGGAACTCTGTGGCTTAGGCTGGCCTCAAACTTGCAACAATCCTATTGCCTCTGGTATCCAAGAGCTGTTTGTGCCTAAGTGACTTTACTTCTTGTCCTTGTTTAGTTGAGGCGCTGGGGATTAAACCTAAGATACCTTGCATTTCAGGACACAAGGCCAGTGCTTTACCACTGAGCTAAATCCAAAGGCCCTACATGAAGTTTCTTAATGCTTTAATGTACACCCAACATTATAGCAAACTTCTCACCTTCTATATCGCACTGGCTCTTTCATTTGCAGGTCTCCTTCCCTAACTTCTTGACCACCCCATGTCTTTATTATTGAGCAACACAGAGGGCTGAGGGCTTCACATAGGAAAGGAAGCAAAGGGTAGTGCAGGGGAAATTAATCCCTGACACTGAATGAGTTCTGAGTTTAGTGCTGTTGTCTCTGGAAGCAATCCGACTGAAATGGTTGCCTGTTCTTTCACACACTATGAATGGGGATCAATACATTCTTATAAAAGGCAGTTACACCCTGGGGAGCAACAGGCCTTATTCGGGCTAGAAAGAAAAGCAAACATAAGTTCTGCTCGGGGTTGGTTTCTGTGTTGCCTGCTGCCCTGCTGTTTAAGAAAGGTCCGACCATAGTGGCATTTGAATTAAAACAAAAGGCAGGGAAGATGTTAAATTTGTGTGCTTTGGTGAGAGAGGGCAGAGGTGTGCTGCAGGCAAGCTGAGACTCTGTGGGAAGGAAATGTCCTCATGAGCAGCAGGAGGGAGAGGAGACAAGGTGGCCAGGGCCAGGGAATGGATGGAGTAGCTAGACAGACTGCACCATCCGCTTGTCATCTTCATAAGAGTCAGGTTAAAAAAAAAAAAATGCAGGCAGACAGAGTGCATGGCTACTAACTGGCAAAAATAGCAATTGATTGGCAAAGCCAGGGGATCTGAGGGACTCAGCTGTCAACACCAGGAGGGATCAAGTTTGTATGGGTCAGGACTGTGCCTGACACCGGAATTAAACATGTTTGCTGACTCAAGGTTAGAAAGCCTCTGTGGTTTTACTACTGCATATTAACCATTTTAGGCCAGCAGCTTAAGAGGGGTGGGGGTGGGGTTTCAAATTCAACTACAAAAAATCATGTATGTATGTCATTAAAAGCAAACTCCAAACTCCCTGCTTTGTTAATAATGTCTGTCTCTAGGGTGGTAATCTTGTGTCCTTCAGACTACAGCAGTACCTGACTTGTCCAGATATCACCATTACGTGAGATCATTTCCCATCACATGACTGAATCCCAATTTGCAAGGGGGTGATGTTGTTAAAATAGCTTTGCAGCATCCTGGGGAGGATTATATAAAACGCATTAACCCTCCCCCCAACACCTCCAATTCATTCATTTTGGAACATTTATAAATGTGTTGCAGGAAATGTTATACAACCAAAGAATATGGTCACTTCAAAAGGCAAAAGTCTGAGAGCAGACAATTTTTCTTGGAGGGATTGTTAAATAACTCTATAATTTAAACAAAACAACCCATCCTTTAGCCCGAGTTTATTTACCCAACAGTCAAAATTCACGAATTTACCCCCAACCCCCTCATTATGAGAAATCCGCTTTACTAATCTGCACGTGAGGCCCCATTCAAGGGATGCCCAGGCTGCAGGACTTACTCCTGGCTCCGCCAGCCAGGAAGGCTGAGAAAATGCAGCGTCATCAGCTGCAGAAGCCTGAGTCCCAGGGGCCGCGCAAGCGCACTGGGCCTCGCCCCCGCTCCCATCTCACGTGCGGCTCAGCGTGCGCAGTGACATGTGTGAAAGCACGCGACCGTTCAAGGCCCACAGAGCCGGCTGTACTGTGAATCCGGGGTGGGGGGTGGGGGGAATGACATCATCCCCAGCCTTGTCGCTAGGCAACCTGAGAAGGCGTCTCCCTGCCCAGACAAGCTCCTTGCTGCTCCAAAGGCTGAGACCATTGTGCTGCTCCTTCTGACCAGCTTTCCAATGAATGAGCAAACCCAGCGCTCAGCAGTGTGGTATTACACTCAGTGTGTCTGCAGAGAACCTACGGGTGTGGGTTCATACAATTAGGTGTCTCTCTCTGTCAGGTCACGTGCAGTTTACACAGCTGCTTTATAGTATTGCTCCAGATGGCTCAGGCTTGAAAACGGAGCCCTGCCCCTTATGCAAGGAGCAACTCAGGCCTCTGGGAGGAGGTTCAGGCAGAGCTACTACTGTTGGGCCCTGTGAGGCACTGGGAAGCCACACACGGAGGGAGGCAGATTTTTATCACGGGACTGCATGAGGTCACCACATTTGTTCCTAAGAAAATCGGCCTGGAATGGAAAGGGTCTGGAAATCAAACCCCAGCTAAAGTTTACTCCAAATACCCAGCCTTTTTAGCTTTACCCTATATAAAAACTGCAGGGGGCTGGAAAGTGACTAGTGCTTGCCTAGGATACCCCAGGCTCAGAGCTCAATCCTCATCACCTCAAAGACAGACAGACAGACACATGATGCTGACAGGATGCATGTACCAGGAGTAGGCATGGTTAACATTGTGAGCCAAGTAGTTCAGCAGTTTTAGTCTCATGGGAGTTTGAATCCAGCCTAGATTAGAATAGTGAGATAACAAACATCAAAAAACAAGCAGCTACACAAATTTTATATAAATGGTATATGTCCTCTTAACATGGGGTTCAGTTCCCAACCCTCAGGCTGGGTGGCTCACAACCACCCGTAACTCCAGCTCCAGGGGATCCAGTGCCCTTTTCTGGCCCTCTGGGGGCACTGCACGCACGCACACACACACAGCCAGAAAACAAAATGTCATGTCTTTCCTATCTTTCCCACCAGTTCAAATCCTTTCCCCAGCTCTAAATTGTTTAATTCCAGGTCCCTTTAGTCAGAAAGCTCTTAGCGGAGTGAGGGCCGCAAGGGCAGAGGGGGACAAACAGGAACCAGATCATGTGTAGACTCGAAAACCCTCAGGCACACATTTCTGTGTGCCTCCAAAGTGAGGGGGGCAAGAGAATGGAGGACCGTTACAGACCTCAGAACTGATTTCTCAGAGTTCCATCTCATGGGTACCACTGTGTTGAGCTGCTCTATAGATGACTACCAGGCTTGTGTTCCGGTCCCTCCTCCGCTCCCCCAATCACTTGGAACCAACTCACCATCACTCTTAAGGTCATGTGTAGCCTGGCTCAGCTCATTCCTTGATAAAACCTAACTCTCTACACTGACACAGAATAAAGAAGAGTGACTCTGAGCCAGCAAATCTGGTTCCAATCTTGGTGGTCCTGGCAGAATTCCTCGCCTGCACCATCACCCAGGGTTGTTTTTTGAAAAAGTAGTTCTTAGAATGCCTGTCTTCTCTTCTGTCACTGAGTGAGAACGGGTCGCCTTAACAGAAGAGACAGACGTCACCATGGGGTATGCTAGTTTGAGCTGTGTCTGCTTGGAACACATGCCCACAGGAGGCAGGGCAGACCCGATGGTGATGTGCAATCTCCCTTCTGTACCACAATATCATTACACAACAATACAACTGTATATCCCACTGCTGTGGGAAGGGTCAGGACCGCGCCAGTCTCGGGTCCATTCCCACAGGAGATGCCGAGGCTAAGAGCCAGCAGGGCAGTCAAAGGTCTCAAGAGATAGAGAAATTAGGAAACCTTGCTCTGACCTCAAGTTTAATATTACTCATGAAACTGAAAGCATGGCTTAAGACACAGGCTGGTCCAGAAGTCTATTCATGAACTCTTATCTACTCTGCAAAAACCCAGTTCCTCCTCCAAGCCTGCCCCACTCACATAGAGGTCAGCAAATGCTGCTGACCACAGAGTCTGAGCATCTCACACACCGCTGCAGTCACCTCTTACGTGACTGTGTCATTTGTTTTAGTATCATTCTATAACCCCTATGACACTGAGGTAGGTCCCAAGGTTTAATTTCATAATGTGACACTTTCCACAGTCTCTTCTATAAGAGTGAAATATACGCATGGTCACCCATACATGCTGGCTTGAACCTGTAGGCTCAAGAGGAAAAAAATTAAGTGCAGTGGATCTGAAGCTTCTCCCTAGAGCCTCTGCCATGGGTGTGTCTGAGTACACTGGTGTACCCACCCAGACAGCTTCCAGAATGTTCTTGCTGGACCTGTACCCATCAGGTAGGTGTTACAACCCAGAAAAAGGGTCCAGGGTCACCCATGAATGGAAATGCTCCACCAGTCTTTAACACTAACGCCCTGTTTTCACTGACCTGAAATAGCACTCAGCCAACGTCTTAGCTCTAAAAAAAAAAAAGAGAGAGAATGTTGTTCTTACTGTCTGCTATCCTCTGAAACCATTAGCACCTGGCTTGTATTTTTACATAATAATGGAAAGCACTTGTAGATTTCCAATAATCTGATGGGGAACTCTGCTGAGAATCTAGAAGTTTTAGAAAATAGAGATAGCTTGTGGAAGAAACCATCCCTGAGAATATAAGCGCACACGATTTGCTTATGGCAGGGCCCTTGGGGCCTCTGTCTGAACCTATTTTCTCCCGTTTTAGACACGTGTGAAAATGGGTGTGGTTCTGTCCCTGCCCACAGTAAACAGGCACCAAACCAGGTATGTGCTGGAGGCCTCTCTCTGACCACTGAGAAGTGACAGTTAGCAGACTGGCTAGGGAAAGAGGCTGAAACCCTGAAAAAACAGATGTAGTCAGGTGTGGTGGTGCTTTTCATCTCAACACTCAGAAGACAGAGAGAGGCATGTGGTCTATATGGGAGTTCCAGGCCAGTCAGTGCTTCATTGTGAAACCCTGTCTCAATAGAAATAATCTGACACAACTGCTCCGTAGGGGTGGGCCCAAGCGCAAACGCTGCACACACAAAACCACATCATGTAACAGTGATGCTTCCACTCCTGGACCATTAGAAACATTTCACATGCATAGGGCAGTTTCCCAGAGCATCCCAGAGCACAGATACAATACACTTTTGTGTGCTGTCCACTATTTTTTTCCCCCAAAGGAAAGAAAAAAATAATAGCATTAATCTAGAAGTTTCTGCTGTTTATGGGGGGTGTCTCAAGATTCAGAGTTTTAAAATAACAGCTCTTTTTAAAGTACAGTTTTGTATTTGTTCGGAGTTTGTTCCAATCGTACAAGAAATATGATTTTTAAGGCAGGCACAGAACTCTGAGACTAGCACATTTGCAGTGCAATTCCCCGGCCCCAGAAAATGAGATTTTTCTCTCAGTTCTCCACCAAATTCACTCACGAAAAGCTGGCACTTGAGGTGGGAGTGAGCAGACTGTAAAACTATCTAGAACTTGCTTAAATTAACAAGAGAAGAGTGGGTAGGGAGCCTTAATATATTGGTATAAAGGGTCAACAGGTAAAGAGTTTTTAGTAAGAGATATGCTTGCTGAGACAAAAAAAAAAAAATGCCTCTTTCACATAAGGAGGCTTTTGTGATGGAGTCTTAAATCCCTCTGTTCATCCCTACTTGAAATAAAAAGCCTTTAAGGTCTGTTTGTCCAGCCCTGTCTTCCCAAAGTCTCAAGCAGTCACCTCCTATGGAGAGGACAAACACTGACTGACAGAAAAGGACCAGGCTAAGGTCCTACTCACCACAGGCTAGGATTCACACATCTCCTGGTCCCTTAAGTCATTTAACAGCACTAAGTCAAAGCACGTCCACAGCCATGGGACTAGAATGTCAGATTTTCACAGCTGTGGTTTCCAACACCTTGAAAATGTAAATTTTAGCTGGTTAGTGGGAGCATTTATAAATTCAACATAAAGTTTCTTAAGTCTGTCTATGCAAAATTATTGATTACTAACTGCATTATCGAATAAAGATTCGTAGTTAAGCTGGAAGATCATATGATGTACTAAGTTCAGCTGATGTTTCAAATCTACCTCGTTAGTGGGCTCTGACTCAGCTGTTAATTCATTAAAATCAACCAATGACTCAAATAATAGCTTCCAGAGGCTGAGGGCCCAGGTCAGTGGTAGCAGTCTGGCCCAGATTGTCCAAGGTCCTAAGTACCATCCCTAGAAACACACGAGATCACATGAGATGGAATACGGAAAATACTATTTTTATTTTCTGCCCTAACTTCGTAATTTTATCACGTTACTATTTATAACTTCAGACTGAATAAGCAACCTATAAATGTGGCCAAAGTAAAAAAAAAAAAAAAAAAAAAAAAAAAAACATCTATAAAATCTTACAAAACCATGCAAATGTCAACTGTTGCAACTTCTTTTCAGTCCTGACAATAATGGCAACAAAATTGTAGCTCAAAATACTTAAAATGCTGTTTTTTATGTAATTTTAAATTTAGGACAAGGCATCTTTCTTGTGACTGACATTATCAAGGCTCTACAAAGCCTCTAGCTGACAGCTTAGCTGAATTTTGTCTCCTTTGCCCCGTGGTTGGTTTGCTCAGTTTCAGGAGCTTTATCCAATCAAAACCAGCATCCTTGGCCCAGAAAGCTGAAGTCCCCAAGTAGAGGGAGATACTGGGTCTGGTCATACTCTGGCTAGTGCCTCTGTGACCTTGCCTGACTTTCATCCCTTACAGAGTTCAGAGGACTGACCTAGCAGATGTATGCGCTATGGCTTCCGGTTTACCATGCCTTGTCAGTCAGCTTGTCACAGTCAGCAGAGGGAGTGCTTCCCCACATCTTAGAAACTGTCACTCACATACCTTAAGTCAGGGGCTCAACACCACCACCCAAAGAAAGTGCACAGCCCTTTGTCTCCAAGCACAGGTATGATTTTAAGCTTGAGAAAAGTCTAAAATTGTTTCCTGAACTCCAAGGCAAACTCCCATACCAGGGCTCCTTTGTAAAAGTTAAGAAGGCAAAATATTTGCATGAATGAAACATCCCTCCCCCTAGTGTTTCAGACCTGGGCAGAAGAGAAACCCCAGACCACACAAGAGAGAGGGTATGTGGAGTCACAGACCTAAACCAGGTGAATCATAAAAAAGTTAGCAAGCTAGGTCTATGGTGAACGACCTCCCAAGTGAGTGCTACACGATTCCTTCTGTGGTTTTCATTAAGATAGACTGGGAGAAGTGGGGACCCAAGGCCCAAACCAGGAGTCTCCCTGGAGAAACCAGTGATTAAAAATACTAAAACCAAAACCAAACAGAAAGCGTCCGAGTACGCAGATGAGCTCAGGTCCTTGTACGCAGCCGTCTCTGAAAACTCATGGGGTACCCAGTATCGTTTAATTATTAGACCATCTCTTATCATATATAAACATTTTATTCCTCAGTAAGAACTTTTAAATCACAAAATAGTGTGGCAATATTTAGGTAATATGGAGTGCTGAAAATACTAGAATATAAAGATAGTTTCTAGCTTGTCTTTACATACTAAACTTGTCTAAACCAGCTGGTTTTTCTTGCAGATAATATTTTTATTTGTTTAATAATTTAAGACAGCATAAGCTTGCACCAAGCAGTATAAGCATTGTAACCAAAGTGCAAACATTTCACCAAGTCTGCCCCAAAAGATATTTTAACTCAAAATATCATTAGCAGATATTTTCTCCCTACAAAAATAGCATGTCAGACATCATTAATTGGGATTATTAACAGCTATGTACATACAGCCGCCTTGGTAGGCGAAGAAGTTTTTAACGTTGTTTAAACACAGCGTTTGAGGCAAACAGTAGCAACAGCAGCAGCAAACCGACCGAACACTCACAGACCAAGATAACTTTCTTCACTATTGTGTCTCACCCCTTATATAACATTCAAGTGAGATTTCTCAGTGCTACCTTGGCAACAAACTAAAAATATCTAGACAAGGTCTTGGTTTATGCCTGATTTTAAAAAGCTTTCTTCCTGATTATCTGGTATCTGGTTTGGTCTCCCGAAAAATACATACAGCCTTGAGAGGCCTGGCAAGGCTTCTCTATGTTCACAGCACGTCCCATCACAAGGGACCGCAAGCCCCTCTTCCCACTTCTGTCATCTAAGAATTCAACAATCAATTGTTTTGGACTTGTCTTTTCCCAGCCTAGAGCACTTTAACATCCACCCCCACCTCCAAAAAAAAAAAAAACAAAAAACAAAAACAAAACAAAAAACAAAAAAACCCCCCAAAAAACCCCAAACAGTAATGTTATAAAAATTTGGGACCATGATGGATAAAATGAGGGATCAGAAACACAAATATATAACCTATGACATGTATGTTTGAGCTGAGACATGGGACAAAGGGTTTGAGGTCAATCTGTCAATAAAGTGCGAGCAAAGGCGCCATGGGCTCCAACCTCCCTCTTCCAGCTCCCACCACAGTGCCTGTAGCCCAACTCTCAATTTCTCCCAACAGGTGCAGGGTAAAAAGACACCACTCCAGTCACCTCACAACAGGGCAACAGCATTCTCACTTCTTCCAAAAAAAGCTGAACAATACAAAATACTGCCATGTAAGTGTAACTCTCAGAGACCCTCAGTTAATGGACCACCTCCTAAGGGGGCAGTTGGGAGACACAGCTATTCTTTCAGGCCTGGGTCAGGGAGCCCTGGTACCAGGCACTCTAAGTCGTTCCACATGGCTCTCCCACCCAACAGACTCCTGAACCAGGGTCTGTATTTGGAAAGAGGGAACAAGGACTAAAGGTAAGGAGGGTAATAGAAGATAATCATTTCTCAGGGAGGCTCCTTGACAGCAGGGATGGGGGAGGGAGTGTGAAAGGGTACAGGGTGGGGTGGCAAAAGGGTGAGAAACGGGCAAAACAGGAACTCCAAACATACACAAAACACCTGTTTTTGTCCTAAGCCTGTAGAGCATCGCTTACTCTTCCTCCCTGGTACGCTTTAGGGACGTTTGAACTTGGAAACCTGGCGACTCCTCGGGAGCCCCCTGCCCTGTTCTGGAAGGAATGCTGGGTTCAGGGGGCGTCCTTGGCCGGCTGCGTGGCATCTTCCTGAGAGCTCTCCGGGTTCACGGCGCGCGGCAGGTGGGTGCGGCTATGCGCGTGCTGGGGGCGCAGCGGCCCCGGAGGCGCCACCTCGTGCGCTAGGAACGGGGCACCGGCGGTCGCGCCTGCCTTCTCCGGGGGTGGCGACAGCACGGAGGACAAGCAAGGGAAAGCGGCGGCGGCAGCAGCGGCGGCCGCTGCCGGGATGCCGGGATACAGCAGCGGGAAGGGCGCGGCCGCCGCGGGGTACAGATACTTGTCCAGGCCGCTCTTGTCTAGCCAGGGTTGTACGTAGGCGGCGGCGGACGGCGACAGCAGATAGAAGGGCAGGCAGAAGGGCGCGGCGGCAGGCTGCGCGAAGGGCGCGCCCCCGCCCAGCGCCACGAGCGAGCCGAGCAGCGCGGGCTCCGGGCCCAGGAGCGCGCCGCGCGCCTCCAGCTTCGGCCTCTTGGGCGCAGGCGACGAGTCCCCGGGTGGCTCCTGCTTGACGGCCGCGCGGCCCTGCTCCGCCTCGCCTCCGTAGCCGCTGTCGGTGTCCGTGTCGTGTTCCGGCTCCGTGCCGGGCTGAGTCCGCTGGATGACCGGCACGCAGCGGGCAACGCGCTCGGGACCCGAGGCGGCCGCAGCCCCCGCGCTGCAGGGCGCGCGCCCAGAGCCCCTGCCCGAGGGCACCTGTGGCGTCAGGAGCTGGGTGGCCACGGCGTGCAGGTGGCTGACTAGCTGTGCGCAGCGCGGCTCCCTGGGCGTCCAGCTCTCAAAGCGCGCGAGGTATTGCAAGACTTCTTTGGCGCAGGTTTGAAACCCCGAGTGGAACGCATCCAAGTCGGCCTGGACCGGCGATTTCAGAGAGCGCTCCCCTAGGGTGCACGGGGGAGGGAGGCGAGAAGAAAAACCGCGGCGTTAAGACATCTGCTCATCACGTGGGCCCTGCGCTGCCTACAGTGAGCTCGGCTTTTCCTGGGCATTCCAGCGATATAATCCGCAGACTGCCAAGAGAGGAGGGGGTGGCGCGGTGAGGCGCTCTCCTCCTGGCTGAAAAACCCAACTGGAGAGGTGCAGCCGCCACTTTAAATAAAAACGGGGCTCCTCCAGCTCTGCAGAAAGCCTTTGGGATGCTCTGGGTACTTGCCAGGAAAGGTAAAGAGGGGAAGTTCACCAGGAGCAGGACGCAGCGGGGTGTCCTAGCATTGTGCCCTCAGCGTTACCCCCTTTTGTATCATGGCAGGCTGGCTTCCTCAGACCCACTTACCATTCTGTAAAGCAATTATCTTCTGATGCTGCTGCTCAGTTAAGGCTGTTAGCGCTTTCAAGTGCTTTAAAGTTAATTCCAAGACTACTGCTTTCTCCAAATGCCCCAGTGTCTGCAGTGGTGCGACAAAGAGAGGGACAGGGGTTACTTTAAAACGCGCATTTTTATTTGATTGGCCTTCCACGCAGCCCTGCAACTTAGACAGGCGCACACACACACCCCACTGGGAAGGAAGCACTGCTCAGCTCCCCACGGTCAGGTCATCAATGATCTCTGCCATTAGCCCGGAGACCCTGGTTCTGAGTCTCTGGGAAACTCTTAGTTACAGCACAAGTTAGAAGGCAGGCCTCTTAATATTTACATTTACTATCCTATCTCTGGGAGTTTTATCAGGTAAATACACCCCGGAGACCAACAGGAGAATGAAAATGTGCATCTTACTGTCAATTTCAGATGTTCAGGCAGTAAATCTTTCAGCTGAGCAATGCATTCATTAATTCGGTCTCGTCTCTTCTTTTCTATTAATCTGTGCGGTAACTTGTAGGTATCCTTCATACATGAGCCGGAAAAAAAGATACAGCAGTGAGCTAAACATTCATTCACTTACTGGATAGAACCCTCCCACCCCAACCCCCAAACACACTATGTAATGAACTAATGCCCAGAATTCTCTCTTCTAGACTTCTAAAATGCAATTTAAATTCAGGTGCGGTGTTGAATATCCCCCGGAGTATCCAGCAAGCCACTTAAAATTCACAGTTAGGAAAGCTCAGGGCTGGAATATATTTGCGGACAGAGTTTTCTTGCGAAATCAATGGCCCTAATTAACTATCCAGGCAGGTTATGGGAAACTTAAGACTTACCTTGGTATCGTCTCGCTTCAAGCTCCTTTTGGGTTTACACATATACAAAGAGGAATAGTCCAGTCTGCAAAAACAGAAATCAGCATCAGGCCCCCATTCCAGGAGGGGCTCTGCCCTCACCCGCTCCTTATCACTTTGTGCAGGGGATTAAAAAAAAAAAAGCCAAACCGACGCCTAGACAGATATTCGCAACGGTGCGTACACCTTACCCTATAAAATCCCTATGTTCCAGTAACTGTCTCTCTTGCAAATGAGGGATTCCTTCGTCCATGTTCAATGGCTGTCCGTTTCCTCCGTTTCGATTTGGAGGTTTCTGTCCTGTAATCTGTGGGACGGTCGCCTGGAGAGATTTTTGGGGGATGTGTGCGTCTCCAGGCTGTCTCGCTCTCCCTCTTCAGTGCAGTATTGAAAGTGTGAAGCAGTTGGCCGCCCCTCCGCCCCGTGCTCGCTCGCTCGCTCGCCCTCTCGCACACCCGCGCGCGCACACCCGCGCGCACACACGCACTGCGCTGGTAGTTTGCTCTCACTCCGGGCAGTGTTTGGCCACAGGGCACGCGCGTCGCCGGCCAGACCAGCACCCAGCTCACGTGCGGAACGTACCATCCGCGGTCCAGCCCAGAGGGGGGGCGGGGAGGAGGGGCCGGGAGGGGGCGGAGACACCTGATTGGGGCCACCTGGAGGGAGCCGCCACCCGGCGAGCGGGCTCGTTCGTCTTCCCCGAGGCGCTGCTGGGCGCGGGGGCGGGGCGGGACGAGGGGCTCCCCCGGCTCGGCCAGCATCTCCGTGCAGAACCGTGGACGTGGCCTTTTGCTTTCCCACTCATTGCTGTTGGTTTGGGCCAGAGAAAGAACGCGAATTCGTGGTGGCTAAACTTGAGCAGGGAAGGAAAATTCGGAGCTTTTGCTCATTGCTTACTGGCCAGGGGTGAATAAAGGGTCGGGTAGAAAGACATTCTCTAGGTCAGGCTGGAGACCTACCCTGAAAAGGGGGTGACTTGCAATTTTCTTCCCGGATTTAAGATCAGTGAAAATGTAGACACTGATTCTGAATGTCGCATTCCAAAGTGGTTTTGGCAACAGTGTCCCCGGGCCACCTAAACTTCCCGCAGCAGCCGGAATTGCGGTGCCACTAATCACACAGAGGCAGATGACGTTTGGGGCCTCGGGTGCTCCCGGGGGAGAGTAGGGAGGGGGAAGGATGGCACGGGGCGGGAGGCACTCAAGGACTGTTGCGGGAAAGCCACGCAGTCTGGGTCCTGCCCGCCCCAGCCTGCGAGACGCTGTGCTGCCTCCCGCCTCCCTCGTGCGATAAGCCGCGCCGAGAGTGTGGCAAGCCCACGTTTACTACTGGCACCTCCGCGGCCTCCCTCCTTAATCCTGTCTCCAGCGGGTACCAGCACAGGGCCGGCAACGTGATGCGACCTGCGGCGGCTGCCACATCAGCGCGCAGGGATGCCGTGCGCGCGCCCCGGGTCCTCGGGAGCTCGGTCCACACAGCTGGGGACAGCCGTCCCCAGGTGCCCAGTGTCCCCACAACTCAGGATAAATACTAATCTGAATTCCATCCCCGTGGGCAGGAAGACCCCGGGTTGTTCCTACACTGATTTTTCAGAATTGACAATCACGTTCCCTCTCGGACATTCGCGATCGCCAGTGGCACGAGAACCGAGAAGGGATCTGGGCCCCAAATGCACGCGCACTGGAGCGCAGCAGGGCCAGGACAGCCGCGCTTGGGTTCCAGGGACGGATCTGGGTCGCCGGCCAGGGCGGCTGGAGCGGGTCACGTGCCGCGGAGCCTCCCTGCCTAGCCGCGCGGCGGTGGAGCCTAAGTCCTGGGCGGAGCTGCAGGGATGAGTTCCTTTCCAGCACCCTCCCGGGTTCCTCGAGTAGGACGACAGGGCTGGTTTCGCAGCAGGCGATTAATTAATGATAATAGTGAAAGTGATTTTTTTAATGCAGATTTGGATTTTTATCCTAAGCCCTTACTCCCTCTCTTGTCTCTTAAGTGGTTGATCTTTCTGATTCTGAGGCAAGTTAGAGCTCTCAACAGTTTATTAGTACAGTAAAGTGGTCCCGGCTTCCTCTAGTTCTTAACTGGCCAGGTTAGGTAGGGGCAGGCTAAGGTGAATAAAATAAAAAATCGCAGCAATAACAGCCCTCTGTAGACTGGATTTCTGAAAGTTCGCTGTCTCCAAACATACTTTAGCGCCAATCCCACTTTTAAAATGATGGGAGAGCTTTAGCGGAATATATAAGCCTGGGTCACTGTGTCTTGGCCTTGTCAGTACACAGAGGAGTATCAGGCCAACATCTGGTCAGAGGAACTCCTGTGCTAACTGGGGCCAGCTTTTAGCTGAAGCCAAATGGGGACTGGGGGTGAGGGTGGAGAGTTGAGGGGGGTAGGAATAGGAACCTTGAGGCTCAAGGGCAGGGCCAGAGGTGAACTTGTAAACTCAGCACTCTGAAAGGTCTCCTGGATGTAGCCCTTCAGCCTTCCCTCATAACATTTCTCCTCCCTGGCTCCCCTGTCCACACACCCCCCCCCCGTGCCGCACCGTACCCTCTCCCCCACCTTACCGAAACTATTAATAATTCTATAGTCAGCATTTCTGTAATCTCTTATACTTCTGATACCAGCTCAAGATGTAAATTGGTCTTTTGCCCATTTTATCTGTTTTTTCTACATACACTGCGACTGTTTTTTTGTTTGTTTGTTTGTTTTAAGATGGGGTCTCACTGTGTAGCCTTGGCAGGGCCTGCGACTCCCTATGTAGACAAAGCTGGCCTTGAACTCAAGGTATTGACCTGCCTCTGCTTCCAGAGTGCTGTAATTAAAGGTGTACGCTATCATACTTGGCTGTTGCTTACATAGCTGGCTTTAATTGCCAGCTACCACCACCATAAGTCTTGCTTCTTTCTCCTGCTTCCTTTCTCTTGGGCTCACCTTTCGGCTTTTCCTTACCTTGGTTCCCTTCTCCTCCCCACCTCGCCCCCCTTTCTTCCTGTAAATGCCGCCTTTCCTCTGGAATTTTGTTCTGTGTCTGTTTGTCTTCTGTGTCTAATCATTCTTCCGATGACACTTCCTGCCTATCCTCTGCCTTAAACTTGATTCTCTTGCCATTTCTGTCCCATACTCTTGCCTGTGGGGACCAGTCATCCTTTGATGTCACCAAATGCCCCTTGACAGCATTAAATTTGTAGCAATAGCTAACAGCCACACAGTGTTTACGATTAGAGGACCAGGCTCCATCCTGAGGGCTTCTCAAGAATGACTTCACTAATGCTTCCCATGACCTTATAATGTTCTAATGCTATTATTGGTGCCTCTGCAAATGAAGAGGATGTGTCCTTAGAGATATGAAATGTGTCAGAGGTCCCACAATCAGCCAGACAGTGTGCTCTGGAGTCTGTGTGCTCTGCTCGTTCATGTGAGGTCTAAGTGCACACTAGCCGAGTCATAGCCCTTTCTCCTTTTACCAGTCTGAGAGTGTGTGTAGGGGCACACAAGAGATGGGGGAAGGAGAGAGGGAAAGTGGGACCTTGGGGTTGGAGAGATGGTTCAGTGGTTTAACAGCACTGGCAACCTTCTCAGAGGACTGGCGTTTGATTCCTAGCACCGCACCGATATAGAACCTTATAACCACTTCTAACTCCCATTTCCAGGGGAGTCCAACACTCTCTCTGGCCTCCTTGGGCACCAGGCATGCATACACATAGTGCACAGACATACAGGCAGGCAAAACATTTACACACACAAAACAAATGCAAATGGGTCTTAATTTAATTTATGTTTTTTTGTTTGTTTGTTTTAAGTATGGGAGCTGATGGCAGACATGGGAAAGCGTGATGAAAGAAGAGTAGTTTTTGGACAAGCCAGCTAGACGGGTGGTAGGCAGTTAGCCCTGAGTTGATCTGAGTCTGAGTTACCCATTTAGCTTTTGTAATGCCATATAGGCATGCCAATGCTCGTTCAACAGTGCAAAGGTAACAGTGATCACCTTCATTATCTCTACCGAGCAAACCAAGCCAAGGCTGACATGAAACAGGTTAGACATGGGAGAGGGTCACCTGTGGGGGATCTAGAACGTCAACTGTGGAGGATCTAGAACTGGCAAAGGTACACCTGTCAGACGAGGAGCAGAACCCAGACCGCCCTCTTTGGGTGTCTCTACATTGAGTCTTACCTAATACCACCAGAAGTCAGTAACACACAGAATGAGCTCAAAGACCCCTCTTGTTTATAACTCAATCATTGGTGAGTGCCCAGCTTCAGTCTTTCAGAGACAGTTTCATCAGTAGGTGATGGCTGGAGTCATTGGTATTTTTGCTGCCTCCCTGTCTCTCTCTGTATCTTCCTCCTCCCCTCCCCTCCCCGTACATAGGTGGTACCTGTGGTATGTTTCTGTCTGTCTCTCTCTGCTGTGTGTGCCCTACTGAGCTGCAGGGTCCACATTAAGACTCCCTCCGTTGTGCCCTGCTTTTTCATTAATGGCTCTCATTGAATCTGGAGCTCACTGTCTTGAGCAAGACAGGATGTCACTGAGCTCTGCACTCCTCCCCCTGGGAGTTACAGGTTTGTGTGCCCATGCCTCCTGGGCAATCTGAATTCACGTCCTTGTGCCTGGTCGTATTTTAGCCACTGAGCCATCTCCTCAGCGCTGTGCCTTTTAATTTTTAAGTCACTCCCTGTAGGGTGTGAGGTAGAATGACACGCTTGGTCACATGTCCTCACTATTTTAAGCCCCAAACTACAAGCACCCACTGTGTGGCTTTAGAAGATTTTATGCCTTGTTTTCCACAGAAATCCTCCCCAGAGGATTCTGCTTCCGTTGGGATCAGAAGGTTCCTGCCTTGTCTGACTGTTCTTCAGGACAGGTGACTGTGGCTATTTCTGGATCCCAGATATGATTCAAATCAAGGGAGCCTCTCTGATGGCCTGAAGGACTGAGCTCTGCCCAGGGTGTGTGCCCTGACCTGAGGGACTGAGATGTGCCCAGGGTGTGTGCCTCGACCTGAGAGGCTAAGAAAGAAACCCATTAGGTGGGCCTATGCTTTTCCTTTGAGATGCTGGGGAGGGAAGTGAGGGCCTGACAGTCAGGCATCCACCCTCTACCCCCATGTTCCAGCCCTGGATGCCCCTGTCACTCACCTGTTTTGCTGACTTACCAAGTGTAGTTTATCCCTATTCTACAGGACTCCATGCTAGAAGCAAGTAGCTTATGAAGCAGAATCCACAAAACACTTAAGCATGCTTTGCATTGGTGTTCTCATCAAAGCTCTGGCAGTAGGGGCATGTGCGCCCTTGTGTGTGTGTGTGTGTGTGTGTGCGTGTGCGTGTGTGTGTGCGCGCGCGCGTGCAATGTAGGAGTTGCTTTTTCCCTGGTAGGGAAGGGTTAATCTCACAGGCCTTCTGAAGAAAGGAAGGCTCCAAGAAGACTCTGAGAACAGAGGGAAGGTGTCGCCTCGCCTCTCAGAGTCCAAATATGACTTTAAAATACCGATGATGTTATCTGCTGGAGGGACTAGATTTTAGATTCCAGGATAGAAGGCTGGTTTTCCCAGTTGCATATTCAGTGCATTAGCCCAACAGCGCTCACCCGCCCCCTTTTAATTTGTAAGAGGACCCAAGTCTCTCCATAGACTGCCAATGAATGTGTCTTTGTGGCTGTAAGGTGATTTAACAAATCACCTTTTATATTTAGGTAACTCTCTACAGGGAGTTGATACATTCACTGGTTTGTGCAGCACCAGGGAGATAATTGTAAAGCAGTGACTATAATACAATGTGGTCATGTTATACTCTTTATATGATATTACATACATCATAGCTACATCTATAGATTTGTCTCCAGACAGATTTCTAGAGCCCTGGCTGGCCTCAGATTCCTGCAAGGCTCGCACTTCCATCTCCACAGCACCAGGATTACAGATGTGCTGCACCACTTCTGTCTGGGAGGGGGACATAAGAGGTGAATCTTTCTTCTGCTGTGACCATTTCTGATCATATAATTTTCCCAGGTACTCAGGCTATCCCAATTTTTGTACGTTCTTAAAATCCTAGGCTTCTTTCCTTGCAGAAGTTCAGTAATAGAGAGGTAAGGTAGACCTAAGGCAATGGGGCAGGGAGGCCTCTGGCACTTTGGTTCCTTATCTGCGGGCCTCTCTCCATGTTTGTGCCTTTCAAACTGGTTGAGACTGACCTGTAGTGAGACCTAAAAATAGAGAGCGGCAGGCCAACTGCCTGCAGGGTGCCACACAGAGTGAGGGCAACCCTTTCTCTGGGTTCAGCAGGCTTGCCTGGACAGAAGAACACTTTGCTGCAGGAGTTCTCAGGGGAAACATCTTAGAGCAGTGGTTCCTAGCCTGTGGGTTGTGACCCCCTTGTGGGCCAAATGCCCCTTTCACTGGGGTTGCACACCAGCCATGCTACATCTCAGATATTCACACTGTAATCCATGGTAGCAACAAAAGCACAGCTATGATGCAGCAAGGAAACTGATTTTATGGCTGAGGGTCAGCATGAGGAACCGTATTAAAGGGCTGCAGCATTAGGACGCATGAGAACCCGTGCCTAAGAGAGAAGCCTGTTCGTTCCATGAAGCCTCCTCAGAAAGATGCTCTGAGCACTCACGCTTCCCCCCACTCTGGGCTTCCCTAAGTCTCTGAGTTAGTCGCCAGGCAGATCCAGGTAGGATAGAGGTGTCCGTCTCAGAGCATGTGACTACAGAAGCAGTGGAGGAACTCCAGAGAGAATCAACCTCTCTTACCTTTAGACCTAGTGCTGTACATTTAGAGTCTGGGTCTCACGCTGTAGTCCAGCTTGGCCTGGAGTTCGGTGCTGTAGCCCAGACTGGCGGCAATCCTCCTGCATTGGTGCCTCTAAGTTCTGGGATCACCAGGGTGAGCCACCAGGTCTGGCCTCAACAGTTAATGTAGTAACTTTTATAAAATTATTTAGTTCTGATACTAATATAAAGTCTGCTTATTATAAGCAAATGGATAAAAATCTAGGCTGTATGGACTGAATTTGAACTGGAATATCATTGCCTGCATTTTTTAAAAGAAATGCCTTCTACATTGGCCACACAGAAGTAGGGAAATAATCCAGATACAACTCTCAGCAGCTATTGTGGCCTCTGTATCACAGGTGCCCGAATCATGGCCACGCCCTCTTTCAAGATGATGCATGGTCAAAGATGACTGTGGACTGCAGCAGATAGGACAAAGGGAGATGTCAGCTGGGGATAACCTCTGAGGAGCTTGTGAGTCCCACCCAACATCTTCTGCTGTGTCTTATATTTTAACCCTAATGTGAGGGGGCTAGCGACAGGTTTTCAGTTGTGGCTCCCAGTTACCATGGGGGCTGTCTTTGACTAAATAAGAGTAGATGATGAGTATGGAGTGAGCGGTTGTCATCTACACAGTAGAGTGATGGACAGAGTGCTGTGCTCAGCAGCACATTTCCACCACGCTGTCTGTGCTGCCTCTGTCCATTTTGCCTATAAAGTGTTGAATTCCGGTTTCAGGCAACATCTGATCCTTTCCATCTATAGTTGGACAGACTTAACTAAGCCTATAAGCACACAACCTTTAACATCCCTGTTCTGAAGTCGTAATTGCAGAAATCTTGCTGGGGGTGGGGTGGGGGCGGGGAGCTGACCAGGGCTTGGTCTTCCTGTGGAGGGCACATGGCAACTGTGTTTGTCTGGGAAACAGCGGTCTCCATTTGTCTAGAACTGTCGTTCTCTGGGGGTCTCTTCATTGTATCTGTTCCCCCTGGACTGTGGGAAGAGGAGAGAAACTCCCAGTAGAAAGGTCTCCTCTGTGGTCCTTCATCTTCCTTGTCTATTTGACTGAATTTAGAGTCTCCATGGGAACCTAGCTCCTGTGGTATCAGTGACTTGTTTCCAGAAAGGTTTAACTAAAGAGGGAAGACCATCCCTGACTGTGAGAAGTGCCACCCCACAGGCTGTGATCCTGGACAGAGCAAAGAGGAGAAATGGAGTGGAGCACCAGCGTTCTGTTTGTGGTCCTGACAGGATGGGATGTGATCAGTGGCATTCCCAAGTTTGAGGCAGTGTGGCCCTCAGAACAGACTCCCAAAGTAAGTGCATGAAGCCATCTATGTTGCAGAGAATCCTTGAATGACAAGTTGTATGTAGGCATGTGACACCTGAAGGGTCCTGGTGCCTGTTGGGGGTTAGGAATATAAAGCTGCTCTCCATTATCCTGTGACCTTGCAGGATTCACGCATCGTTGTGGCTCTTGTGGACAGGGCTACCCTCGCTGTGTGGGGGCCACTGACTGCATCCTTGTTTGGGGGCTACTGACTGCATCCTTGTTTCATGGCTTTACCTGTGCTGATTAGGGTGTACTTGGGATAGAGTAAGGAGTCCGGTGGCCTAGCAGGGTCCTTGCCGAAGTGGTGAGAAGTCCCAGTGGGGGCAGGGTTGTGCCTCTGGAATTGTGGCTGGCCACCATGCCAGGATGGACGTGTTCTGCACCCAGAAGGCAGAGGCTCCCAGATAGCAGGCGCCCCAGCAGCCTAGTGAGTTGGCATGTGCCATGCACAGATCTTTTACTTCTGTTCACAGTATATTAGGGTGCCAGAGAGACTTCTGGGATTGGAGCCGGGCCAGCTAAATTCCAAGATGTGCCAGTGACCAGGGACTGAGAGGTGACATACAGGCCAGGGCTCTCAGGGGCCCATGAGTGAGGAGTGGGCATGGAGTCTGCCAGGGTGTGCTGTTTTCCCAAGTCTATTGGGCTTTGTGGCTCACAGGAGGAGGTCTTGGGGCACAGCCAGAGAGCCTGGTTACCAGGAGTGCAGAAAGAAACAAGTAGTATGCCAGGCTGAAGGGACAGAGTGGCACAGTGGAGGACCACAGAATGAAGAAGGCTGCAGTCTATCAGAATGCAGGGCTGGAAGTGAGCAGAAAACGTCACAGATGAGTGTGGGAGTGGGGTGTGGGTGACCGTGGGCATGATGAGACAACTCTTGGGGTAGTCAGGCTCCCTGACAGGCTGCAACAGGGTGAGAACAGCTTTAACTGTCATCCCCAAACCAACCTTACATTTGTCCTGGCACTTAGCAAACACAGGATTCCCACTCTCGAAGTCACGTAGGCAGTGTTGAGCTTCCTGGTCCAGAGGTTGCGAAATCAGACTATACTTCCTGAACTTGAGGTACACTGGTGGGCACCATGAGCAACAGGTTGGCAGGCTGTGCGGCGATCTGGGGAGTGCAACTCTGTCTTGGCACTGGTCTTCAATGTTAATGATTTGCCACATTAGAAACTTTGCTTCAGACATATTACACAGGGAATGGAGCAGATACAGCACACATTTGTATTCTCTATTTCTTAAGATTTTTGTTGCTGCTCAAGTGGCAGGGTCATGAGGACTTGGAAAGCAAGAGGACTTGGGTTCACACTCAGAAGATGGAGACAGGAGGATCAGAAGTTCAAGGTCATCCTTGGCTACATAATGAGTTCAGGGCTAACCTGGGCTACACAAGACCCTGTGTTAGAAACTAGGGAGACAGCTCAATCAATAAAGAGCATGTCGTATAGCATGAGACTTGAGTCTAAGCTCCAGAACTCACGTAAAAAGTCCCAGAGCTAGAGAAGCAGAGACAGGAGGATAGCCAGGGTTTGCTGCTGGCCAGCCTAGCTTAACTGACAAGCTACGGTCCAATGAGAGACTTAATCTCAAAGAAGGTAGGCTTGGAATTTCTGAGGATGACACCTGAGGTTGACCTTTGGCCTCCAAACAAAAATGCATGTCCATGCATGTACACGTGGACACACATGTATGTGCACTCAGTCACTCAAGTCTCCACCCCAAAGCAAATGAACAGAAATAAAATTGAAACCGTGAGGACCTTGGTTTAGACGCTATGTTCCCCTGACCTTGGGCAAACGATCAAGGGGTTTTGTTTTCCAGAAGGGGACACAGAGGGAGAACTGCTAGTGGGTGGCACCATCTGTGATAATGCAGCCTAGTGGCTGAGCGAAGGATGGTTACCATGATTTGTGAGCTCCCTGGATGAAAGCAGCGGTGGCTGAGGCAACATAGACACCTAAGAAAGTGATGAGTTAGGTAATGTACTGTTAAGCTTCAGACAGAAACCTGTTGTTTTCAGCTATACGATGACAATGACAATGATGACAACAACAATGACAAAGATGATAATGGTAATAATGAGGACGATAATGGTGATGATGATGGTGAAAGTGGTGATGATGATGTTAGAATCTGAAACAGCTTTATAGAAGAACCAGAAGGCCACAGCCACCATTGTGGATTTCCATTAATGCCACGTGGTGAGGAGCCCACTGTGTCTCATGTGCTGGTGGGAAGAGCACAGTACTGGCCATCACCTTGCGTGTTTTTACGCCTGCTATTCAGACCTCTCTGAGAGATCCCAGAGCTTTTGTGCAACTGATGTGGATGGGAAGTGTCCTGGCAGCCCAGTGCTCGTCTTACGTGGACTCATCTTTTAAGTCTTAGGTGAAAGGTGTGGTGGAATGAAGTGCTTGCTGGGCTTTGCTAGCTGGCCATGACGGACATTCTGACATCCTCCTTTTTTATGTCAGCTCTTCTAATAATGAAAAGCAACTTTTTTGGTGTGTGTATGTGTGTGATGCATGTGTCCATGTGTGTGTGTGTGTGTGTGTGTGTGTGTGTGTGTGTGTATATATATATATATATATATGATGTGCCTATTATGTCAATATCTGTTCATGTGTGTATATGCATGTGATATGTATATGTGTGATGTGTATATATGTATATATGTGTATGTTTGTGATGTGTATGTGTCTATATGTCTGTTCATGTGTTTATTCCACAAGTGTGTGTCTGTGTGTGTTTTCCTGGGGCTTGAACTCGGGGCTTTGTTCTTGCATTAATTTGTCCTAGGAGGTATGTGTAAACATCTGTTGCCTCAGAGAAGGCACCAAAGTAAACTAGTGAGTTTACTGGGCATGGTGCTAGAGCACAGGTGAGGAGTTACTTACTCAGGAGGGTTGAGTAGCCCTCAAAGAGCTGAACCATCACCAAGTCCCACCTCATCATGGATATCAACCTCATAGAAGCTGTATCATGTAGTCACCTGTCAAATTCTCAGGCAGTTTGGCTGGCTGGAAAGTCTCCTCGCCAAGTAATTGTTACTGTTTGTTTAACTTGGGGGAAGGGCCTTAAGAGCCTTGTAGGTTTCAGGAGCTTCCTGAGACTTGTAAATTTTATTTACTTTATGAGTCCTATGAGTCTCTTCCTTCCCTCTTGGATGGATTGTTTCAGTTTAGATGAGATATCTAGAAAACAGTTGCATGTGCTAGGCAAGTGTGCGCCCATGGAGTTACATTTCCAGCCCTTTTGTAATTTTTATTTTGAGTCTGTCTCACTAGGTAACCTGGTCTGAATTTGAGCTTAACTCAGGAACTCAGTCAGTGATGAACTTGTGAAAGTCTTTCTTTGGTCTTCTGAATTGTAGAGACTCTGCCACTGCATAAAATTTCAAGAGGAGTTTTTTTTGTTGTTGTTTTTTTGTTTTTTGGGGGGTTTTTTTGTGGTTATTCTGTGTCACTCTTAGAGCCTTAAAAAACTAACTCATTAGATAACTCAACAAACCTTTAGATGAATACTCGGATCAGGCCTTCAGAAAATGAAGAAACTGATATACAAAGTTGCTTCTTGTTTATTCTTAGGGAAGGGCCTTTAGGAACCTTGTATGTTTCAGGAACTTCCTAAGGCTTGTAAGTTTTATTTACTTCCTGAGTCCTATGAGTCTCTTCCTTCCCTCTTGCAGTGATTGTTTCAGTTTAGAGGAAACATCTAGACAACAGTTGCATGTGATAGGCCAGTGCTCTTCCATGGGTTACACTTCCAGCCCTTTTGTAATTTTTAATTTGAGACAGTATCTCACTAAATTGCCTGGTCTGAATGTGAGCTCAACTGTGGAGCCCAGTTAGGGCTTGAACTTGTGAAAGCCTTCTTTGGCCTCCTGAGTTGTAGAGATTTTAGACTCTGCTACTGGGTACAACTTCAAGAGGCCTTTCATAGAGGTTATTCTGTTTGTCTTAGAGCCTTTGGATGGATACTGGCATCAGGCCATCAGAAAATGGGGAAACTGAGACGCAACCTAAGTGATTGGTTTTTGCAGCCCAGAGACTCAATAATGCTGAGAGCAGGGTCTGAAGCAGGCAGGAGATTGCAGGTACCATGCTCAGGTACATAGCTCCTTCATATGATGTCATACCAGAGCTCCCACAACATTCCCATCCATACTCCATCTATGATTTTTGTTTGAGGTTCACCATGCCAGAAGGTTGGAAACTCTGAGCCCAGGATTTAACTGTTGACCCATCTATTTGTCTGGAAAAGGCAAAGTCTTGACCAGTCTGACAGCTGCTGGCCATGTGTGGTTACTGAGCACTCGAAATCTGGTTAGCTAAACTAAGGTACTGGGTTTTTCATCGTATATAATTTTAGCCAACCTAAATTTACATAGCCACAGGTGGTTAGTGGCACTCCTGTTGCACAGTGAAAGTCCAGCTTCTTCAGTCATCTCTAAATACCAGAAGCTTCTCAGTGTGTTCTTTTCCTAGTTTGTGTGGGAAGAAAAAATATTAATTATGAAGCATAAGTTCAGGCAAGTAAAGAGAAATGGCAGCCATCACCCTCCCAAAGCTTTGTGATCTGACAAATGTCTGTCTATCTGTCTATAATTTATCCATCTATCATCTATTATCTGTCTATCTATCTATCTATCATCTATCTACCTATCATCTATCTATCATTTCTCTATCATCTATCATCTTATCTGTCTATCATCTATCATCTGTCTAACTATATCTATCTATGATTCATTTAATGCGGAAAGCAATGGGCTTCATTATAACATTTTCATCTACCTATGTTATGGCACCTTGTATGAGCTCTCCCCCTGCCTGTCCACTCCCTCTCTCCTCTTCTCAATGGTCTCCCCTCCCTACAAAGGGATCGCTTTCTGTCACACACACCCCTCCGTCTCACATATCAGGGAAAATCCTGGCTGATTCCTTTGTCTCTGCATTGCCCTCTCTCACCCCTCCTCCCATTGGACTCCTGCACCTCCTAGGTTCCTTTCAACTCTTATCTGTCAGACTTATTTGAATTTTACTGGAAACCAAATAGTATACTATATCAACATTTAAGAGTAGTGGCTATGAATTTGCTGTGAATGTTTTATCTACTTTCCATGAGTAAATAGTAACACCGTAACTTTAATGGTGCATTATAATGCCATGCATGTAGTAGTCAGGGTTAGATGGAAGTGGTGGTGTGGTAGTGAATGCTTAACTGGTCCTCTGGGAAAAGCATGTCTGTATGTGTGTGCTGTCTGAAAGATGTGTAGAAAACACATACAGTAATGTGCAATAATAAAATATGCATTGCTCTCATAAATTCCATGAAGCTGATTAATTCTCAGTGAATGGTTTTATTGATTTCTGCTGCCCCTGTGTCCTTTGCCAGGCTATGGTTGCAATTAATTCATAAATGTAATTCCAACATGAAAGTTGGTTGATACTTTTGTTTATTTTAGTGATTAAGGTGAAAGTACTACGGAGAAAAGACTTTTTAAAATAACCTTAGTCATTTGTTAAATATACAAGCAATTTGTTACTTAAATAACAACTCTCACACAATGGGAAATGGTTCTTCCGCTTTCTTGTTTGTTACTCACAACGCAAAGTACAGATGTGGCACAGTGCTAGGTACAATCAGCATGACACATGGTTTCTCTGGCCTAACAACCAAGAAAACCAACCCCTGACGTTTCTGCCAATTTCCATAGTGTAAATACTTGCAGGAGCCTCTCTACCAACAAGGTATCAGTGAAAGTGGAGGTGGGGGATTACAGGCAGGGAGGAAGCAGAGGAGACGCTTCCTTGGCTTGTGTGTGGAATTTACCTGATTATCATCAGCTACAAGAGTTAGAAACATCTGGAGTGCTGGGTCATACAATGCTGGGTACGATACTTAAGCACAGTTCTCTGATTTGGACAAATGTTGAATGAGGGTAATATTGTCAGCTGGAGGCTGAGATTGCAGACAGACCGTCACCGTGGCTTAAAAAACAAGGTGTGAAGATCAACTCAGGTCTCCAGGCTTTGAGGCAGGAACAACTGAAACCAATAGAACAAATGAAACCCAAAAGCTTCCAGCAGCTAAACTAGGGGAGTCACACCACCGAGGTCACAGTGATCCTTCTTGTGAGGTGAGAGGTGGTCTTTATTCTCTCTCACTGGCCCTGTGACATTGAGACCTGGGACCTCTGAGCTGTAGCTCTCCTCCTGTCCAGTGTCTCCAGCACAGAGGTGTTTCCCCTGTTCTGTGACAACACAAAGCAGGAACAGGAGGAAGCATGCCTTATTTACTCCTGACTCGAAGACAGACCGGAGCTCAGGAAATATTTGTAGAAAGACTAGATGACCTCACAGAATGGGGCTACTGTAGGTGGTGGAGTAGCTTTTAATTTCTACATGACTAAATTTTTACTCTGTGATCATATATATTAATATATTATCAAAATTGAATGGGTATGCTACTAATACTCTGAATTAAAACTAAAACTATGTCTTAGAGCCAGATGTGGTGCTGTGAACCTGGCATCCCATACTTGGAAGGCTGAGGAGGGCCATTTAAGTTCATTGTCACAGATAATCACTTCTGTAGCACCACATCAAGACACTTTCATCTATCGTTTCAGTTAATGTATACTGGTGTAAATGTAAATGACCTACCTACTCTCTGTTTCTGTGGAGTTGCCCATTTGGATATCTCATGTGCACAGAACCATGTGAGGCATTGCTCTCTACAGTTGATTTCGTTTCCTGTTTTCAGGGTTAATCCTTGCAACAGCATACAATATTTTATTAGTTTTTTTTTTTAATTTTTATTTTTATTGCTAAACCACATTGCATTGCATGGCTATGGCATGTTTATTTGCCCACTTATCAGTTGATAGACTCCAGGGCATGTTCTTTTGAGCTCTCATGAATGACATTCTGAGCACCAGGCATGAGGCTCTGTGCACTTGCTTTCAGTTCTCTTGGGTGTGGGCTGGGGCGGATGCTAGTTACATAGTAACTGAGGGACAGACAGCTTTGCGAAAGGGCTTCAGCCCCGGCTGCATTCTTGCCAGAAGTGTATGAAGGTTCTGTTTCCACCACATGGTCAGGGACATTACCAGCCACAGAAAGGTGTGATGAATGTTAAATCAACTTCTCAGTAAGTGTAAACCTTTTAGGATTTGACCAAAAATTTGTATTCAAAGCCATAGTTTTAGTTACAACCTTATAAATCTAAATGGTTTGTAAGACTAAGACTTCCAAGTGTAAGAATAAAACTTTCAGGCTTTACCATGCCACCAAGAGCACAGAGCAAGGAGGAAGAGGAAGGAGGAAGGAGGAAGGAGGAGAAGAAGAAAGAAGAAGGAGAAGAAGAAAGAAGAAGAAGAAGAAGAAGAAGAAGAAGAAGAAGAAGAAGAAGAAGAAGAAGAAGAAGAAGAAGAAGAAGAAGAAGAAANAAGGAGAAGAAGAAAGAAGAAGAAGAAGAAGAAGAAGAAGAAGAAGAAGAAGAAGAAGAAGAAGAAGAAGAAGAAGAAGAAGAAGAAGAAGAAAAGAGGACTGTGTGGAGCCCAGAATGCTTGAGTGACTTTCAGAACTGTGTGGAGCCCAGAATGAAGATCTTGAGTGACTTTCAGAAGGAGGCATAATACGACTTTTGATTTTTCTAGACTCTTCCTGTGAATTAGGAAGGGAGGGCCATCAACACAATGAGGAGTGCATTCTAGTCTGGATAATTTTGTCTCTGGGAAAGTCAGAGGCAGGCTGGGCCGGAATCACTCCTGGGATTCTCAAGTCTGATGTCACTTGTTTGGC
Organism: Mus pahari; assembly: GCF_900095145.1. NCBI lineage: Eukaryota > Metazoa > Chordata > Mammalia > Rodentia > Muridae > Mus > Mus pahari. The sequence continues at coordinate 160,415,318 of NC_034591.1, forward strand.
TCAGCTCCCTTGAAAACTATTCACCGGCCAGTGTGAACAGGTCTGGAGAGACGCTAGCTGTCACAATCATTTCCAGGATGCCTTCAGGGTACACAGTTCTTCAGCACTGCATTCTGGGTATCAGACTGACAACTGTTGAGTCTCGGGCAAGACTTGGAAAGAAGCATATATATTTATATATTTACATATATATGTGTACACACATATTATTTAAAATCTCCTTGGCCATTCTACATGCCCTCTCCTTTGAGCAAGTTCCACCCCAACCCTTGGAGTCATGTTGGATGCCAGCTTGAGATGGACTTCCATGAAAATACCAACACAAAACCACCATATCAAGTTACTTGTTGATACTGGGATAAAGCACCAAGGTCAAGTGACTTACAGGAGAAAGGATGTATGGTTCCAGAGTGCCCACAGTGGCCTGAGGGGTATGGCAGCAGGTGGCAGGAGCTGGAAGCTGGCTGGTCACATTTCCATCTGCATACAGGAAGCCATGGAGAGAGGAGAGAGGCAGAGAGAGGAGAGGGTCGCGGCTATAAAACCCCAAAGCCTGTCGCCCAGTGATGTTCTTCCTCCAAAAAGGCTGAATCTCCTAACCTCCCCCAAACAGTGCCACCCATCTATGACCCAGAGCTAAATCTGTAGGAAAGAAGCAAGGAGGGATCATCCAAGATATGAGCATCCGTCAGTACCCTGTGCTTCCCTACTCTCCCGTAAGAACCCTATTCCCTCCATCATGTCTGCCTTGATATAATGGTTTCCCTGCTCCCTGAAGTCTTGGAGTTCAGTTTTCTGCTTCTGTTCAGAGATACCTTCATAGAAGATTCCCACTGTAAGAGTAAAACACAGGTGCGCATGCACACACACACACACACACACACACACACACCATCTAACACACATCTATCAAATAAAATGTGGTTGTCAGAAACTGCTCAGAGTCCTTACGACACAGCACACAAGGCCTCTGCAGGACTGGCTTTTCATTCCCACAGGGCATTTAACTTAACCTCGTGGCAATATCTAGCCGTGAACATGCCTTGTGGGTCCCATGTTCCAAGGGGACATTTGTTATACATCTCTCACATCAGGGCCATGAGATTCACTGGCATGTTTGCTGCAGATATGAAGAGCACATCTTTTGTCTATATCTGGTCTAATATTCCTTAGTCACGTGACCCACACGTATACGCAACAAATTGCAAGCAAACCAGTGGTTGGGGTTGGAGCTCTGTAGAGGAGCTTTTACCCGGTGTGTACAAAGACAGGCTAGCCCTGGGTAAGAACACAACAGTGACAAAAATCTTCTTGTAAATGGAAACAAAACTGATTGTTTTTTCTCATCTGAGATAACCATTTAACTGCTGCCTTTGGGGAGTGCTGGTCCTTCAGGCTACCGTAGACGGGGTAAGAAGAGGGACTCTGCCCAGTTAGACCTTTGAAAACTGGGAAGTTTTCTATGCTATTCGTAGGTCAGTGACCGCAGACTTGAGAATGCTTTCAAGTGTGACTGTCATCCTTCAGACTCCCCTCTTGTGTTTCTTAACTCTAGACAATCCAAGGAGCAGTGATTTGCAGGGGCTGGAGAGTCCGCACAGTGGGTAGCAGCATTTGCTGTCCTTTCAAAGGCTGGATGCTTGGGACCCAGCATTCACCTCAGGTGGCTTACAACCTGCTGCTGTGGATTCCAGCTCCAGGAGGTTTGACATTCTCTTTTGTTCTCTGAGGGCACCCACACTTATGTCCATATAACCCCCCCCCCCGCACACATATAGACATAACTTTAAAAGTAAAAATAAATCTTAAAAAAAATACCCTGAGCTCTGGTTTGTAGCATTTGCTCATTCCCATGGCGTAAACACTTCCACTGTGGCCGACCAAAGGCTCCAGATCTTTCTTCAGGGAAAGCACCGTAGCTCAGAATTATCTACTGTTTCCACTAAATGGGTCTATAGCCATACATCACTTGTGAGAACAGTAAAAACCCAAAGAAAGTAGAGCAGCTAGGACACGGTAAGTGTGGACTATTTATCACTTCGGCTTTAATACAATTTAGTTAATTGCAAATTATGCAGTTTAAATTTTAGCAATGGCTGTGCTTGACAGCTGGCTTGCAAAGTACCTGGCAATTCATTGTTTGGGTCAGAGCCACCAGGGTAAAGACAGAGTAGGCATCAGTGATTCCCCCGTATTCCTTACTGCTCTGAGAGTGCTCACATGTTGGCCTTTCCTTCCAACCTATCTGGAACCAACCCCTGCCCCCTGCTACCATCACAGAGGGAATCCCTTCCCATCCGTCCCACCCATGTCCCTGCTGAAACCACCCACATGCTCGGGAGCAGGTGTGCTTCTGAAAGTGTGTCCCCTGGCTCACCATACTGTGTCTTACATCCCTAGGAACTGCCGCCACCTCCAAACCATCCAGCTGAGGCTTTCTGACCCTTCTCTTGCTCACATTGTCTCTCTGGAGCATCCTATGCCAGTCACACTGATCGTCGCTCAGTCTTAACAGATTTGTCCTGCAGCAACCCCAGGGCCCCAACATTTGCTCCCTCTGTCAGAAGTTCCCCCACAACATTTTAGGGCTGGCTCCTTTTTTTCACTCAGGATCCAGCGAAGTATCTTCTCCTCAGAGAATCTCCCCTGACCATCCTAAGGTAATTCCTACCCCACATAGCTCCAGCCCTCTGCCCCATCTCTAGTCTCCTGATCTCAGGTATATTACACAGCTTTGTGATGTGTGGAAGTAGCTGTAGCTTCACCCTCACAGGGTTGTGAGGAGCCACTGAGTTAATACATGGAAACTTTGTCTGCTGCCTGGACCATCCTAAGCATGGCACATGCTGAATCGATAGACTTATTATCACGATTATTGAAGAGTATCAATGCTGTCTCTGTGGTTGCTAAAGCATTTGAACACTTGGCCTTGTCTAAAGATATTTGTCTATTTTTTTGTTTGTATTCTGTCTCTTCCTTTGGCATTTGGGCTCTCTGGGCTCCACAGGAACAGTGGGCTTAGAGAGCTCACATGCTGCTGTGCTTTCGCACCCATCAGGGTCTGCGATACACTGTTGTAGTAGTTACTTCTGTGCCACTGTGACAAAGCCACCTGAAAGAGACAGCTTAAGGGAGAAAAGACTTACATAGGGTCCTAGTTTCAGGGGTTTTAGCCCACAGTAACAGGAAGGCATGCCTGCATTCACTGTGGTGAAACACATGGCACAGAGTCCTTACATCATCGTCAGTGGGAAGTCAGAGCCCTGGACCCTCTAATGTCAGTCATAGTCTTCAAAATTGTAACTCCTGTGACCTATTTCTTAACTAGCCCCTGCCTCCTAAAATACTCCATAACCTCCCCAAATCGCACCCACGGTCTGAAAGCAAGTGCCTAAAACATGGCCCCATGGGAACGTCTCAGGATCAAACCGTTACAGTACTTAAATATTTGTAAATGAATGTGTTTATAAATGAGCAAGCATAGAAATTAGTGGTGACACCATCCTAGCCTTGGGTTATTATTGGGAAGTATTAGCAAGGGGTCCTGTGATCAGCATGATTGTGAGGGCATGACTGCTATTAGAAAGTTAACCCCTGGGCTCTCCCGTGGGACAGTGGAGGATCTTAGTGTCAATCAGAAATGATGAGGCTAAACTTAGCTACAGTCTTGACATCTAAACTGTGAGGACTTACGTCTTGTCACTCAAGATGGACAAATGCAGAGGAACTAGAACTTAGGACCCCTGGGGATTCTGAGCACCGGGACTATGGGTGAGGAACCTCGGCATCTGGTCCTTTTAGATGAGGAACTAGAGGTAGCCCCAAGATGCTTCCAGCACTCGCTTTTAGGATGATTTTGTTTTGTGCACATTCTACAAACCTTATTTTGAGACCAATTATCTTGGACCTGAGTTGTCAGTCAGGGTGATTGACAGGGCCCATTTCCACATTTGATCATTTTTCTTTCAGTGCTTACCATGTTGAAAGATAATGATGTTTGTTAGGATTTTCTGAAACTCTCCCTGTGTGAATGTAGGAAGCCAAGCGTCTTCACTGTGTGACGAGCTTTGTGAGGGAGGATTGTAGTGTCTTCTGTGCGGTGAGGACCTAGCGGGGCCTGGAGCACTGAGTACCCCACATATAGAAAAGCCACAGATAGAAGTCAGGATAGTCACATTCAGAACTGTGTCTGAGAAGACTGGTAGCTGAGATCACATAGAGCAGGCATTGGTGAAGCTCTGAGGAGCACCAAGGACATGTCTCCCCTACTGATCCCTCTTAAGGGAGCATAGAGCAGAAGGAAGGCTGGCTTTGAGGTTATACAGTCATGGCTTTTGTGTACAGAACTAGGTAACTGTTCTTAAGGCCGGCCTAGAAAGACCTCCAGGAAGCTGCTTACGTAATCTCTGTGAAACGGTCCCACCCCACACCCTTACTTTTAAAAACTCCTTTCCTTCATTTTAAAGAAGAAGAAAAAAAATGAGACAGGGTCTCACGTTGTCCACGCTGGCCTTAAACTCACTGTGTAGTTGAGGTTAGCCTCTTCCTGCTTCTACTTCCTGAGTGCTGGGTAACCCCAGGCTGCCACCACCATCACCAAAGTTTTCTAATTTGAAAAGCAGAAATAAAAATTGAATTTACAAGGATTAACTGAGATAGCCCCAAACCTAACATTTACTAAGTGTTCAGAACCTAGGGGGCTGACAGGATCTAGAATTGCCTAGGAGAAATGCCTCTGGGTAAGAGTGTAGGGGCTTTCTGTATGGGGTTCATTGTGACACAAAGGCCCAGCCTCAGTGTGAAAGGAACTGTTCCACAGACTGGGGTCCTGGGACGGAACAGAAAGGAGAAAGTGGGCTGAATGCCCTGCTTCCTGGCCATTGGTCCCAAGAAAGTATCTCTTCTAAACAGCATTCCCCACTGGCTGTTCCTAATTGGCTGTTTCCGATTGGCTGTTTCTGGTTGGCTGTTCCTGTCTGCATCAGCAATCCTTGGTCTTCACGCAGTCTTGCAGTCTTCAATTAGGTCCTCCTGCAGGAGATGCCTTTGCGCCTGCACGGCCTCCAGCGGTGTTTAGGCAGTGTGGCTGCAGCTGCTGTTCCTCTTACAGTGTTTGTCTACAGCGGGGTAGATCTGGGTCCATCAGCACAGTACACAGCAGGTACAGGCCAGAGCTGTAGAAGGGAATGGGGTGCAGAGGTTGGGGCCCTGTGAGGAGAGAATCTAGAGAAGGAGTTGGGCGTGGCAGTGTAGCGACATGAAAGTGTAACAGTGCCTGAGACCATGGAACGGATGGGCGACTGAATGAACAGCTGGGGCTGGGATTGAGTCTCTCCAAATCACTGGATGACATCAGTTATTGATTGGCATCTACGTCTCAGGGAAGGACAAAAATGAACCTCCTGCTCTACTAACGTGTCAGAACAGACAAGCTTGTACTTGGCTGCTGTTCAAGCCATGACTGGTATGTTCAGGATACGTATGTAACATGGCCAACTGGGTGACATCTGCTGCTTCTCATCATGTAGATCAAGGAGTGGGTGGAGCTCACAACTGGACATTGCCAGCTCAGAGGCCAACGAGTTCATGGACGGAGGGAGGCATTTTAAGAAGAAAACATTGTGAATGTGGAAGGGAAGGCCGCAGATGAGAGACGGGTACACGAGTCTGAACACAAACAGGCATGGTATTATCTTATAAGCAGAAGAAAACCAAACCTTCAAGGATGTAAAACTGGTGCCAGATTTATCCTGAAATGGCCATGGCACGAAACCTTAAGAAATCAAAAGAATTAAAATTTCTAACATTTAAGGAAATGTCTTCTGGCTGGGCAGTGGTGGTGCACGCCTGTAATCCCAGCACTTGGGAGGCAGAGGCAGGCTGATTTCTGAGTTCGAGGCCAGCCTGGTCTACAGAGTGAGTTCCAGGACAGCCAGAGCTACACAGAAAAACCCTCTCGAACCTCCCTCCCCCCCCAAAAAAGAAAATGTCTTCTGACATCTCAGGAGTGAATGGTTGTGTGTATGTGTGAGTGTACGTGTGCATGTGTACGTGTGTACATGCGTGTGTGTGTGTGTGTGTGTGTGTGTGTGTTTTAGCGAAGGGGCAAAGGAATTTGGCAGAAAGGGGAAAAGTCAATTTGAAAAGGGAAATCTGAAGTTGCAACGGTATGAAAGCGAATCACTTGTAATGAAATGAAGGTAAGGAAGGAGTGGTATTCAGTAAGGACTCAGAGACACTGAGACTGGAAGTGGCCAGGCCAGGGCAGATACAGAAGCCATGGTGCGTGTCCAGCAGGGCCCCATGCAGCAGGCAAGTCAAGGCTTGTCTGTGGGGCCAGCTGGGAGAAAGTGAGGTCTGTGGAGGCTCTCTGAGATAGGTGCTCTGATGCTAATGCCTTTATGTGGGGGCGCCAAGGCATAGAGGAGATGATGGTGCTGGCTGGCTTTTCCCACTGTGGCTGGAGTCCCATCCTGGGCAGGGGTTCCTGAGCTACCTAGGACAGGAGAAAGCTGCATGAGGGAAGGAGCAAGCGGACAGGGTGGGTGACTAGCCGCCTAGATGTGCTGTGATTAGCCGCCTGGGTCCTGCGTTGGCTTCCTCGAAATGGCGGGGCTACAGTCTGGCCTTGTCTGTCAGTTGCTTATCCTCAGGGTGTTTTTATCACAGCAACAGAAATGAAGCTGAACAAATTATGAAGGCAGAGACAGACAGAGACAGGACACGTTACAAGGGACATGGAGAATGAAGAACTTGGAGCTCGTGATGTAGCAGAGAATAAAGAGAAGGTAGCGTCCAAAAAAACAGTGAAGCGGTTGATGTGCATTGACCGCCGTGGTTGATTCAGAGGCAAACCTCTCGTTTAGTCAGAAGAAACCCGAGGCATAGATGTGAGTTCCGTCTTAATACAGATGAGGAAATGCGAGTTCAGAGAAGTTGCAGTTAACCGCACAGCTAGTAAATATCAGAGCCAGGATTAGAACCACCGCCCTGCAGCATTAGAAAGCCCACATCATTTCCATTCGCAGAACAGCTGCCTTGGGAGGGGAGGGAGGGGAGCGCTCAGCCCGGGTGTGAGAGAACATAAATGGCATCTCCCTCGAATGGTGGGGCAAACATGCAAATCAGCCATGACTAGAAAGACAAAAAAGAGAAACGAGAAAGGGAGGGAGGTCCACGGAGTGGTCCAGGGTCAAACCACCTGCTTCCCTCAGACCCAGGGAGTGGGCCGGTCAGCCGGACAGAGACTCTTCTGTGGGTGTGGGAACATCCCAGTGCAGATGGAGCATGTGGCTGGGCCATCCCTGGCTTGTCACAGAGATTCCAGACAGTAGTTGGTGGCTGGCTGGTTGCATGGGAAGCCGTGGGCCGGAGCTAAGGATGGATTGTGTAGAGATGGCGGACAGGAAGTATGGTGACAGTGCAGGGAGCCCAGAGACAAGGAGGGTACAAAAACAACCCTGCATAGCTGGGAGGGCGAATTGATCATCTCTCCTTTGCATAGGAGGAAAGGGTGGCTCCCAGACTGGAGGGACTCACCTGTGGTGGGGCCAGGCGTCCAGGTGTCAGAGCTGCAGCTACCACAGTTTTCGGGTTTTCATCTTTTCTCTCTTCCCTCCCCCTCCCTTCCCTCCTCCCCTCCCTCTCCCCTCTTCTTCTCCCCTCTCCCCCTCTCCTTGTCTTCTTTTCCCCCTTTCTCTCTTGCATTCTCTCCATTTTTTCCTTCATCTCCCCCCTCACCCCCCCAGCTTCCTTCCTTTCTCTTTCCCTGGATGAACTGAAACTCAGTATATAGCCCTGGCTGGCCTTCTCATGGAAATAATCCCCCAGCTTCCACCACCTGAGTGTGTATCTCCGCATTCTCCTTTATGTTTTATTTTGAACAAAACGCATATCTGGTGGTAGAACTTAGTGTCTGAAAATGGGAACTACTCATGAGCAAGGCTTTTCACCCTGTCTGAATAGCTCTGTCTATTTTGTTTTACATTTTGTATGTTCACTTGTTTTTAACAAAGTCAGCCGTGCTTGGCAGGTGACAGTGAATGACAGTGCAGGCTTGTGCCTTGGGCCATGGAAGCATGGCCAGGCACAGAGTCACATAGAACCTTAGCTGTGGATTAGCTGACTCCTGGATGCTGCTCATCTGTTTTCTCCCCACCCCCACCCCACCCCCACCCAGGTCACAACAGTCTGTGGGAAACGCTAAGGTCTGAACGTGAAGTGTCCTCCAGAGTTCATGTGTGAAATCACTTGGGGCACTATCTGGGGAGGTTGTGAGACCTTGAGGAAGTGGTTCATGGGGGTTGGGGGCAGGGGGGTGGTTCTTGAAGCTTTAGCCCTCCCTACTTCCTGCGTTGTCCCTGTTTCCTAAGCCACCTACAGGATCCTGCCACCATGCCTCCCTTACCAAGATGAACTCTATCTCCATAACCACAAGCCAGCCTTCCCTCTCCTAAGTTGGAAGACCCAGGTCTGAAGCGCTGACACAAACGGCTCTTCTTAAATGACTGACAGTCTCATTCATAAAGTTAACGGGCTGCTGGAGAGTGAGTCACGTCAACTCCAGAGTCTGGGTCCTACACTCCAGCCTGTGTGGGTAAAGTAGAGTGGATTAAGTTTAGCCCACCCAGAATCATCCCCCACCCACAAAAAATTCACAGTGAATAGTGCTTATTGCTACCAGGGCGATGCTGGTGCCCCACACTGCTCAGATTACACTCAGATTCTTCTAACGATATCTGGGAGAATGCCCATACATCCAGATCACAGTGAAGATGACTTGGCATCACTACATACTTCGTATGATGCCTCTACATACTTCGTGGCTATGGTCTGTACCTCTGCTTCATGCCACAGGGCTAAAGCAAATGTTTCTCCATTACTGGTAAGATTTACGTTGCTCAGACACTAGACGATGATTCAGTCAGTACGGTGCTTGTTGTGTAAACACAGGGCCTGAGTTCAGCTCTCCAGCATTTGTGTAAAAAGCCAGGTGCAGTAAAATGGAGTACGCCTCCCCGTACCAGGCATTGGAGATGGGGGCTCCCTGGGGAGCGTTGACCAGCCTAGACAACATGCAGCTGCAATGTCAGTGAGAAAACTTGCTTCAAAAAATAAGGTGCAGAGTGGTAGAGACATACTTCAATATTGACCTCTGGCTGCTGCAGGGACATGCCCCCAAACATACACACCAGAATATACTATGAATACCACATATACACACACACACATACACACACACACACACACACACACACACACACGCACACGCATGCACGCACGTGCGTGTAGTATTAAGTGGCTCAGTTACAATATAGCCACCTGAATACTTGGGACAAAAATCAATGCTTTAAGGGACCCTGGAGGCTACACACTGTAGTTCCAGCTGTGTAGGAAGCCGAGGAAGGAAAATTACATTTTTAAACCTTATCTCAGCTACAGAGGGATTCAAGACCAACTGTAACACCTTAGTGAAACCCTAGCTCACCCCCCCCCAAATCCAAAACAACAACAAAAGAACCAAACCAGATTTCTTCTTTAGCACACTAGAGGTGATAGTTCAATTTTAATTCTGCATATATGTCATATATTTTATAAAAAAATTTTTAGTGTCTTAACCACTCGCCAGATTCTTCCTGAGGTGAGCCTCTATCTCCTGGGCAGATGGAGAATGTGTTCATTTCTCTTTGAAGATAGTTTATTGGGATTTAAAGCTTTCCATGTAGTAGAAAACACTGGGCTATCATGACCTGGAGTAAAGTCCTCTTAAAATGGCACTCACACTCCAGGTGAGATTCCCGACACTGCCTGGAAGTCTTTTTAATGAGTAAGCTTAAGAGATGAGAAATAGCTGAAAACAGGTATGTAAACCAGAAGAAATGATTCAGAAATCTGGAAAAAAGCAAATGAAAAATCGGAAGAGCAAGGAAGGAAATAGAAGTGGGAAGAACAGCTAACATTCATTTGCAGGGTCAATGGATTTGACCCCAGGCCCAACAGTCTCTATTGTAACAACTCAAGACAAATGTAGCTCAAAAAAGCCAAAAACAGACAAAAGGGATTGGGGGGGGGGGGGGCGAGGTGACTTTGTCTTTTTTTCTCTGCTGTGATTTCAAATCCAAATCAATAAACAAGTAAATAGTAAATCTTAGATCCAAGGCAACAGAAGGTAGATGGGTTCTGTGTTAGAAGGTAGAAAATGTGTCTACTGTAATTCTGCACAACCAGAATCGCATGGGTAGTGTGGATTAGCAGAGGGTTGGAGCCTGACTCCACCACTCCCTGCCATGCTGGATAAGGTGGAAGAAGGCCCTGGCTAGAGAGCACTGGCAGGCTGTGGGCGTGGCAGATGGACCTCGGGAGGTGGGGCTGGGAGCTCTGGGACTGAGCCCTGGGTTTGGGGAAAAGCAGAAGGAGGGACTTTAGAAAGCAGCAGGGAACCCCAAGCCTCACTCTGTACTAACTCACTCAGACAGGAGTATTCCTAGACCTCGAAACAATGGTGGTAAAATCAATGAACTGGATTAAACAGGACAGAACCACCAAGCAATCGGGCCAGAAGCAGACCCAGGGAGGGAGCATCAGTTTCTGGGCTCTGGACAGATGGATGTGAGGCTCAGGTCAGCATCCCATGGAGCAGCGAGTCCTGAGCATGGGTGGCAGTGCCCAGCCATGTTCCCCTCGCTTCTGTCCTAGATCGTCTGAGAAACTGTTGATAAGTGATTTGTTTCAAGATGAAGGACCCGTGCTTGAGGCTCATCAGAACCAGGAGAGTCAGTCATTATAGTGAGTTCAAGGCTAGCCTGGGCTAGCTATAGTGAGACACTATCTCAAAAAAGAAAAAGCCAAGCAGAAAAAGAAAAGAGAAAAAAAAAAAAAAAAGCCAAAAGCCACCCTGAAAGGGTCTGGAGAATACTGAAGAGAGATTGGGGAATCATGGTCCCTGTGGCATTGTCTGCCTCTAAGGGTAGAACCAGATCTCTTCCAGAGCCTTGAGGGCCAGCAGCTGGAAGCTGAAGCAGACCCACCCTAGCCTAGGGGTTGGGGGGAGTCCTTATTACAGGGTGTGATTCAGGCTGCAGGGGATAGGGAAGGGACAGTCCCTTTTGAAAGAAAAAGAGCCAACACCTTAGGGCACACCCTGGACAGTTCGTGATCCTCAACATTGGATCAGGAGAAAATGTAGGATCCTGGCGAGAGGACTCTGGTTAGGAGCCCTCCCTGCTCTTGCAGAGAATGGGAGTTCGTTTCTCAGCACCCGTGTCATGTCAAGCAGTAACTCTCTGGGGTATTTGATTTCTTATTCTGGCTTCCTTAGGTATTTGCTCATGTCTGTCCGTCTGTCTGTTCATCTGTTTCATACCCCCTCCTCCCCACAGGAACACATATACACCAATGAAATATAAAAATAAATCTTTTTTTAAAAAGAGGAAAACTGGGGAAATAATGTCCTTTGGTTTTTAAAATAAAAACTGGGCACTTACTTTATATTCCTCCTCTGCCCCTGTCCCCACCCACAGTGGTTTTTTACTTTCAAACAAGCGTAGTGAAGTCAGCTTACACCTCCCACAAGCTGAGTAGTAACTAGAGCAAACACACAAAGCCACTGTGCTAGGTCACAGAAGAGCGTCACCTCCAGCCTAGAGAAACTGTCAAAGTAGACCACTCGCCAAAGGCTGTCAGTTGATTTGAAAACAGTGCAAGCAGCACCATTTACCATCTGTAACACACACACACATATACACACACACATACATACATATACACACAATGCATACACACATATACACATACACACATATACATAATACACATACACAAACACATATATATAACACACATACACATACATATACACATATACACATATACATAATACACATACACACATACATACATATACACACATATACATACACATATACACACACATATACACATACACACATATACATAATACATATACACACATATATATACATACACACATATACATAACACACATATACACATACACACATATACATAACACATGTACACAATACACATATATACACATATATACACACACATATATAGACATACACACATATACACATACACACATACATATATGCACATATATATATACACACATATATACATACACACATATACATATACAGACACATATATGCACACACATAAACACATAAACATGCACATATATACACATATACACATATACATCCACGTGCATACACACATATGCACATACATCCATGCACACATTCGTATGTGTTTCCTTCGTTGGGAGAGCTTGTCTGGTAGCCCCAGGATCACTTTAGTCCTGTTATAACACATAGTCCCTGTCCCCAAGAAAGCGCTCTCACTGTCCCCAGTCACTGGAGTCACTTTGACCTAGAGCTATGGCAGTAACCTCACAGAGACCCTTGCTGCCTTCAGCCTGCCCCTCCCCCCACAGCCTGGGCAGGAAGTGCGATTCCATCTCCCTCGTGTTCAGCAGCCCCTGATGATTTCCTAACAGAGCAGCTCAGTGTCAGGAAGATCTGCACAGGACTCCTGGGACTTTCTACCTCGCTGACCTCCAGCCTCATCCGCTTCCCTCCCTGCTGCCTCTCAGCCACATGAGTCACCACCCTGCTATTCCTGACCATATCTGTCCCTGGTCCCCAGGGGCTGGCCTGGAGCCCTCTCCAGAGGTGACAGCCTCTGGCTTACTCCATGGCTGCTTGGATCTTTGCTTAAGTCTTCACAGTCTGGCCTGGCCTGCCATTCTGAGACTCTAGCCTCTCTGTTCTAGGCAGGATTTTCTTTCCTCTCTAGATATTTATTCTCCCTTGACATAATTACAGTTAATTAGTGTATTATGTCTATTGCTTACTGTTAGCCCCCCTAAACCTATGCCCCCAAAGCCAATGGTTTGACTCAAGTGCTAAGAACGGTATCAGCCTAGCATACAGTGGGCCTCTGGTCCACGCTCTCTGATCAAGGAGGGAACATGTGAACACTTTCAGTATCTGTTCCCTCATCTAGGTACCTATGTGGATCTGTGCAGTGCACTACTGGCTGCTCCTCTCTGTGCCCCTAGTAGCTGTCCTTCAGGGATCTGTGACCATTTCATTTGGTCACGCTGTTTACAAATAATATCAAAGTCATTTTCATCCACCCATGGAATCATAATTTGTTTGTACATCCTAAACAACCTAGTCTGCATATACAGCTGCTTCTGTGTCAGAAGCTTATCCAGGAGGGTAAGCACACACACACATACCCCTCACATATAAACACACTAACACACACACCTACTCTCCCCTCACCTATACACACACACCTACTCTCCCACTCACCTGTGCACACACATGCCTACACACATACACACACAACACACATACCTACCCCACCTCACCTATACACACACACCTATGCGCTTGCACATACTAATATACATACTGCTTATACATATCACACACTAACATATACCTATACACCTACATACCTATACACCTATATATACCATACACCTACATAGACACACACACCTACACACACATCCTCCTATACCCATGTACTCACATAGACCTACACACACATTTAGACACACTTACATATTCTTACAAACACATACACATGCACACTACATACATGTAGGCCTACACACACACATGCACACACACATACTACATATATGCAGGCCTACACACACATACCTATATACATATTTATACACAGAGATATATGCATACATACCCATACACAAAAAATATATAAAAATTTAAAAATAAATCTTTCAGAAAGTCAAAGCTACCGGGGTGTTGTTATACACACCTTTAACCCTAGCACTTAGAAGGCAGAAGCAGGTGGATCTTTGTGAGTTTGAGGCCAGCCTGGTCTACATAGTGAGTTCCAGGACAGCCAAGGCTACTTAGAGAGACCTGTATGCCCCTGGCCACTACCCCCAGGCTATTTTAAAGTTTACCCATTTTCTTTATGATATTATATCTCCATTTGGTGATAAAAGTCAGCCACACATTTACTGAGCCCACACTTACTGTTCTCTTTTACTTGTGAATATACAGGCAAGCAACTCCTCCACTCCCCAACCCCCCGCCAGACCTTTCTTTACAGACTAAATTCGGTAGACCACTCTACCCATGATGACTCTCAGCAGAAGCAACTGTACCTTAGGCACTGAGAAATTCTCAGGGAAAATATAATTATTCTCTGTATGTGTCTTATTGCTTATATCAATATCTGTTTAAAGGACTAGGGAGAAGGCTTGGCAGATAAAGTGCTCACTTTGCCAGGATACTGAATATCTATCTATCTGTCTGTCTGCTTTCTGAAAAAAAAAAAATATATATATATATATACCGGCTGACCAACTGACGGACAGACAGATATTTTTTTGAGACCAGCTCTGATTATAGCCTTGAACTCACAGAGATCTGTCTGTTGCCTGTCTGCTTGGTGCTAGTATTAAAGGTCCGTGCCATCATGCCTGGATCAAAAAGAATACTTGGGCACATTCTTTTTTAGTTTGAAAAACTGCTGGACTTCCAGTTGGGAGACAGAGGCAGGAACCGTTCATTTTTGTGCCACAAAGTGAAGAAATTATTTTAAAAATATTCTGGCAGATGCTGTAAGCCTTGAGTCTCAGGTTCCAGAAGGTGGGAAAGCCCGTAGCAAAGTCAGAGTCACAGCCTTTGGTGCTCTGGGCAGGTCCTCCAGCCCTGGGCATGGCCTGGTCTCCTGCCTCATCCAGAGTTTTGAGGCTGCGAGTGGAGAAGCAAATGCTTTAATGAGTGTAGTGTGTTTTTGGTGCCACTGCTTGGTCCTGTGTGGCCAGATAGATTATTATTATTTTTTGTTGTTTTGTCCCTGGGACTTGAAGCTTTTAATCATCCAGGGTCCAATTTAATAATTAAGGGGAAGAAGAGTGGGACCTAATTGTGAGCATGCTTCCCACAGTGGCATATGAACAGGAGAGACTGGTAGATATCCATCTGTGATCATAACAGCCCAGAGGTAGGACACACAGAACTTGGAGGTGGTGTCTGCTCTGAGTCACCCTCAGACCAGAGGAAAGGTATTCTCCAGAGCTGTTTCACAGTCCACAAAAGGAAATCCTTCTTTGCCTTATTATCTACCTGGGTCACAGAGAGCAATGAAGAGAGGTTAAATTAATGATTGCCTTTGTGTTTCAAGGTGGCAGCTGGCCAGATGTTCTCAGGCTCAGCGAGAGGCAGGATGGAATATGTTTGCCTGGGAAATATTCAGATGCTGTGAAGTTGTCCTGGAGAGCCCCTCTGGATGCTCGTCCAACTTCAGGCAGATGGGTGACCTCTACTCCAGGGCATTAAGAATGTCTACAGAGCTGGGCAGATAGCATGATCAGGGTGAAATACTTGTTAGGCAGCTGTAAGGATCAGAGTCAGATTCTCAGAGCCCACGATTAAAAGGTGGATGTGGAAGAGTGTGTTTGTCGTCTCTGTGATGATGAGATGGGAAACCCCAGGCCGGTGAGAGACACCATGGTGTACAAAAGGTGAAAAGTATCTCAGGAACACACGAGAGAGAGAGAGAGAGAGAGAGAGAGAGAGAGAGAGAGAGAGAGAGAGAGAGAGAGAGTCAGACAGACATAGGTTTGCACATACAAGGCACATACACACAGGCACACATACATAGACACACACACAGGCACACACAGAGGGATACCCACACACAGGCTCACACACAGAGGCACACACAGAGATACACATATCCAGACACATACACAGAAGCATATACACAGGATTGCAAATACCAGGCAGACGCACACAGACACACACATGGGGGACACAGAATATGGTTACTAGCCACATATGTTGGGCTTCAAGGGCGATTCCTTTGCACAGTTCCTTAAAAAGTAAGTGGTTTCATGGTCAAAGCTGTTCATCTCCTCTGTACAACTGCCCAAACCCAGAAATAAGCAACCAGGAAGCCTGGTTGGAGGTAAACATCAATGCCACCAGGAGAGGACCGACTGGGACACCCCAGAGCCTTTCAGCCTCTGAGTCAGTTAATCCTACACTCTGGAGTGTGTGTGTGTGTGTGTGAGTGTGGGGTGGGTAATGCAGCAAGCTACTGGCCTTGGGGCCTGTTGCCTACTTTCGAAAGTCCAGTGTGTGAGCAAGGAAGATTTTTACATTTTTAGGAGCTAGAAAAAGATTAAAAATGAGTTACATTTCATGACATATCAGAAGAAAATTCAAATCTCATTATGTATCAAATCGTATTTTAATATATGACATCATTCATTGACACACTGCTAAGGGCCCCACTGAGGTATATGATCAGAGCCATGTCAGTGGGGGGGGGGGGGATGTAGAATATGTAGCCAGCCAGTAGTGTTTCCTACCTGGACCTCTGCTGGGAAGCTTGTGCCTCTGAGCTGTGTCAAAAGGCAAGGTCAAACAATGTGCTTTGTGCTTTGTGGGGAGCTTAAGGCAGGGTCATCTGTGGCTGAAACAGTGTATCTGTGTGAACTCTCTCCAAACATTCAGTAACCTGGGATAGCACAATGCCTTGAGAACCTACCAGTGTCCAGATGGTTACTGTAAGGAAAGGTTTCCCAAATGCAAATGTTGCAGCTTTGAAGGGAAAAGTATCCTGGCAACTGGGAGCCAAGGAATACCACAAAGTCAGTTGTCAGTTGCGCCAGACAACAAACCTCACACAGGCTAGCCGCAGAGAACTGAGTGGGAGGCAGGCTTATAGAAGGTTTCTTGGGGGGAGGAGCTTTCTAAGGTGAAGGTTCCCAAGGAGCTGATTGGTGGGTTTTCAAGTCCTGAGCTTGGGGTGAGCCCAGGGATTGGTGGGTTTTCAAAACCTGAAAGTGAGCTTGGACTTTTTACCCTACAAGCTCAGGGTCTGCTGTGGATTTTTTCTAAATTCCCACTCACCTTTGTCTTTATTCTTTTTTCCTGTATGTTTATGCTATTTACACATTGAAAGCTGACGGTACTCTGGCCAGCTTGAGCTTGGCTCTGGCAGGCCTTGCCCTTCTCCCCCATTCCCTCTGCCTTGCTAAACTGTTAGGTTACATTCCTAAAGCTAGCCACCAAGGTCTGTTCCCTTATTTGGCCACTTCCCCCTCCTGAGGCTGACTACCAAGGTCCAGCTATCAAAGTATTTAAGTTCAGCAATCAAAAGTCTCCTTTGGCTCACCTAATTAATGTGCCCGATTTAAAATTAAACACTTCATCCTAACTTGGGGTTTACCCTTGTACCTTTATAAGCTGTCATTGTTCTAAGGGTCACCTCTGTCTCCTCTCTATCCAGAGGCAGTCCTTTGTCCCCCAGGACAAGTACCCCTCCCCCTCTCCCGTGTTCCCTTCCCCTTCTCCCTCATCCCCTATCTCCTGTCTTTGTCTCTTATTCCCTGCCCTCTGTCCCTCTGGGGCAAATAAATCTCCTTTGTGCTGAGAACTTGGTCTTGAGCTGATACTTTTTTTTTTTCAAAAGCCATATTTTAAAAGATTAGGAAAATAATCAGGTGTCTGAAAAGAATGAAAGTATGGGGGGGGCAGGGGGGGCACCATGAGCCCCTGAGAAAGTCATCTTTATCCCATCCTTCACTGCCTGTGTTTTTAAAGAAGAGGGAACACACACACTTCCTACAACCCCCTGCTTTTCTCCGACTAACCCTGGGATCCAGCAGGCATGAAAGACTGTCTCTTGTGTCTTCATTCAACAAATATAAACAAGGTTATTTACCAGGGCTTGTACCATCTGAGCAATAACAGCTCTCTCTCTCTCTCTCTCTCTCTCTCTCTCTCTCTCTCTCTCTCTCTCTCTCTCTTTCTCTCTCTGCCTTCAGAGCTTAGATATGACCCTGCTCCTCAGCCCTCTCCCTCTCATCCCCACACCCAGGAAACTGTTCCTGTTCTGCCAGCTGGAACCTTTAAGTTCATTGCCACTGCTGTCTGAATGTTTTAAAACGTTTCAGGATAGCTGGAATCTGAGCTGCAGGGAGGCTGAGGTACAGGGATTACCATGAATTTGAGGCCAGTTTGAGCTACATACTGAGAACCAGGTCTGCCAGAGCTCTGGTGTGGCACTCTACTTCAAATCAAAAACAAAAAAAGCCCAGAAATACACATAAAGATGAAATTAATCATAAGGGGACATGTGAGCAAATTTCTGTTTATTCCAGATGTACCATGACAGACCAAAGAAATGAATCCACACAAGTCTAGCCTGGTGAAGCAGTGAGTTTATTGGCATTACAGGAGTGTGGCTAGAGGCATGGCTGAGAGGCGTGGCTGAGAGACATGGCTACTTACAGGGTCAGATGTGATTCAGTAGCAGCTGCTCCTAGAGCGTGGGTTGGGATGTGTGGGAGATGAGAATGTTTGGGAGTTCCTAACACATTTACAGAGCCTGCAGAAGCTCCATCAGAGCACCCACATTCAGCACTTGTTTACTGTTCTGTAGCCTTGTAAAGGCTCCTTGTGACTTTTGTAGAGGAGCCTTGTTAAGTTTCAGGTACTTCCTGAGACCCTGTAGGTTTCCTTAGTCTTGGGAGCCACCTTCCAGCAGGGAGTGGCTCAGAAAGAAGGTCAACAACACAAAGCTTTGCAAGGTAGGCAATTGGCACATCACATGAATGGGAAGGACACTGAGAAGTTGTTATGAAGCATCCGTTGAGATGGGAGTAGGGGATTTTAAAGATTTCACAATGATATATATATATATATATATATATATATATATATATATATATGTGTGTGTGTGTTTATATTATGTATATTTGCATATATGTTTTTATGTATAGTACATGTGTGTATATATGCAAGTATATAATGTATATGCATGTATGTATATATATGTGTATATATAATATATATGTGTATATATACAGATTCCATTTTCTAATCACAACATTAAAAGTTTTGTTTTTCATTTGAAGAGAAAATAATTTACTTTTATAACATCTTTTGAAGATGGAAGAAAAACAAATGGAAAAACTTTTTCAAAAGAAAATTATGTTTTTTTTAGAGTCCTGGAACCAAAACATGTTTTTAGAAAAATACAACATCTACCTTCCAGGTTGGCCAGGGGACAGGCACCCTGAAGTGACACCTTCATGAAGAGGCACATTTACAAGCATTCATATCTATGTTTACAGTCAGACTCCTAAGGGGAAGCCATATCTTGACCTTGGTGTTCCTCTGAGAGGGAAGGAACTCAGTCCAGAGGTCCAATCGTGGTGACAGGTTTGAGCATGCTCCAGGCTGTCACCGGCTCCTGTGGGTATTCATTATAGGAGAGGAATCCCTGTGTCTCAGGCAGGCTGGCTGGTGTGAGTGGTCACACTTGAAACACAAGTTCAATCTGACTTTGCATTTGACAGCAGACATGGGTCAGGCTAGAAGACCTGCCCTCCATCCCACATCTCCTTCTAGGAACTGCCTAACAGCTGTGCCTGCTCTTAAGTGGCCTTGGGTGGTGTCACCAGACTTTTGACTTGAGTTTGCTCTTTGGCTCATGGTTTTTCTGTGTATTTTACACTAGCCTTGAGCATACTATAGTAGTTTTATTTTTTGATTTTTAAAGAAAGAAAAGATATTAAAAAGAAATGTCCACGTCATTGTAGCATTAACACAATAGCTATCATGAACTCAGCTTAGGTGGTTGTCAACAGACGAATGGGAAAAGAAAACAGGCCAATATATAAAACTATTATGATTTATTATAATATTATTTAGCTATAGAGAGGAATGAAATTATGTGTTTTGGGGAAAAACAGATGGAATTGGAGACCACTGTCTTAAGTGAAACAAATCAGACTCAGAAACACAAATATCACAGTTTTGTTCATGTGTGATCTCTCTGTATGTTCAAGTGTGTCTGTGTATCTGTGTGTGTATGTACACGTATGTCTCTGTATATGTGGGTATGTGTGCATCTGTGTGTGTGAATGTGTGTGAGCATGCATGTGCTCACACATGCATGAGTGTGTGACATGAAAGTAGAAATGAGACTTTCTGGAGAGGGGAAAGGGATTTGGGGAAGGGTGGGGAAGGGGGAGGAAGAGGATGGGGAGAGGGAGGTGGAGGGGGATACACAGACAGTGAATGTGGTCTAAGTCCATGATGTAAACAGATGAGAGCATCTTTATGAAGTAGCTCCATGGACAATGGCTGTAAGCTAATAAAGAGATAATGGGCCTTTTAAAAATAATTTAAGTCAATGCTGCTTATCCAAGAGCAAATACCTACCAATCATCTCTCTGGAATCCGGAGGAAATGTCCGGGATGTCTGAAAGCATTCAGGTATGTGGCAGGCTTCCCTCTAGTTTAGAATCTCTCAAAGAATCAGTTCTTTCTAGCAACTGTTTTTTCTTTTGTTTCTGTCTTTGTTGACTTTCACAACCAGAAGACTTCTCGGGGAATGTGTAAATTGATGCTGGCCATGAAACTCATCTGAAGTTAGACTAGTGGTAATCAGCCATCATGCGGACTTTGAAATAATGACTTACCATTTCCCTGATTTTAGTTTGCCTGAGGAAGATTGTGGAATGTTAAGGAGGAACTCAAAGGAGTAAGAAAGCTTGGTATTTAGCCTGAGATCAACGTGGGGCGTTTGAAGACATTAAACACGTGAGTCAAGTTTTGCCCAGAAAGAAAGAATTTTCTACATTTTTCTTCACCACAAACCTGTCAAGGACTAAGTTGGAGAAGTTGTAGATTAGTTGATTGATTGATTGATTGATTGATTTTTTCATCTGCAGCCCAGAGAGGGCAAGGCTTCCTTCAGGGCAGCTGAGCTGAGAGTGACCTGGGAGAGGAGGCTGCAGCCTGCCTCCTGTGACCTGGGAAGAAGACAGGAGACTGAGAATATCCAGCCCTCATCCTTCCCTTGCATGTGAGGTTAGAGCTGTGACCCTTGGGATGGGAGACAAGGGGTCTGGCGACATTCAGGACCTCACATCCCACGCCACCCCAGTACACCTCCAGCCCATCCTAGAGCCCAGTAAAGAGAGTTTGGGATGCTGAAAGATGTCCGTGCTGCTACTTTCTGGACAGCTGATTTCCTGGCTAGCACCAGATCCTCTGCTCTCCCAGAATAAGCACTAGCAAAGCTCTCTGCCTATCCCAGATGGTGTGTTAGGATGGCACAGTGCATGGTTGCAAGATGGGAGGGGAGAGAGCATTTGGTTTTGTCTCTCACACACTGGACTACAAGCCCTCAGAAACCCTGCAGAGGGGTCACAGGGGTGGAGAGAGTGACTGCATACAGAGAGACAACTTTTGAATGCCCGAGTGTTCAGATAAAAGCTGTGACCTCAAAGAGGCAGTGGAAATGAGAGGCAAACTGAATTTCTAGAGAGAGTGGTTGTCTCAACTCTCTATGGTGTGTGACAGTGTGTGAAAGCTGTATGTGTGTGTTATGTGTGTGTGGTGTGGTGTGGTGTGTTATGTGTGTGGGGGTTATATGTGTTCATGGTGTAGTGTGGTATGTGCATGTGTGTTATAGATGTGTGTGGTATGATGGTGGTGCATGTGTATGTGTTACATGTGTGGTATGTGTATGTGCTTTATGTGTATATGGTGTGGTGGTGGCGGTGGTGTGTGTATGTGTGCTCTATGTGTGCATATATGGTATCTGTATGTTATATGTGTCTGTGGTGTGGTGGTGGTGGTNATGTGTGCTCTATGTGTGCATATATGGTATCTGTATGTTATATGTGTCTGTGGTGTGGTGGTGGTGGTGGTGTGTGTATGTGTGCTCTATGTTTGCATGGTGTGGTGTGGTATGTGTCTGTGTTGTATATGTACATGGTGTGGTGGTGGTTGTGATGGTCCAATGTCTTCCTTGATCTCTTCATTTTTTGAGACAGGGCCTCTCACTGACCCTGGCGCTCGCTCATGGACTCATGTAGCCTGGCTGGCCAGTGAGTCCCAGGATCCCCCTGTCTCTGTCTCCCCAGTCCTGGGTATATGTGTTTGCCTCTGTGCCTGGCGTTTTAACTGGGTGCTGGACATCTGAACTCCGGTTTTTATGCTAATGAGGCACCACTTTAGCAACTGAGACTCTGGCCTAGCCCAAGAAGCTGTGCATCAGAGAGTGTACAGTGAGCGTGGACATTTGCCCCTATTTTTTGTGATTGAGTTGGGATTGTAATGAGGGTGGACTGACAAACTTATTCTCACTTTCTCAGTGTCGAGCTGGTACAGAGCTGAGCCGAGAAACTCATCTTTGGATGCAGGGCATTAATTCCAGTTGCCCTAGTTAGGAACTGTCCTGAGCCATTAATGGGCCATCTTCTTCCCCGACTTCAAAACAGACTGGAACATGGTGCTATTCCGAGTCTCCTTCTATTTACCGAGATGGAAACAAGTGGGTTGATTAGCAGATTGAAAAGCACTGTAAAACATCTACAGGGGCATCTCAACCCCCCATGTCACCTCTTGTTCTTTAATTAGCCCCCCTCATTGCTCTAATTTTCCCCCATGGCTTATGATTTGCTGACTCTAAATAAACGAGAGGAAATCTGCTCCAATGCAGTCTAATCGGCTGTGCTTTAGAATTCATTGAATGTGTACTTGTTGAGAAAATTCCTCTCTCCACTTGGTGTCTTTGTTCCATCTTTAGTCCTAACGATGAGCCAAATCGGGGATACTTGGGGAGCAACAGCTTTGCCCTTTCAGTAATGGAGCCAATGAGGAGTGGGGGTGCTGGTCACTTGTTAAAGACGGTGTAGCTCTGCTTGCTGTACAAAGCATGTATCATCACCAACATGGGAAGTCCTTATTGTGGCAGATGGGGAAACTAAGACTTGGGCAGAAACCACTATACCAGTGGAGATGGTATTCAAGTGTCCAAGGTTAGCCCTCTGGGTCCGCTTCACAACACCAGTCATGGCTAACCCTTCTCTACTCAAGTCTGTCAGCCCACCCCATTGTTACCGCGGTCACCTCGTCTGGGCGCCCTTTCTGTTCTGAGCCTAGATGCGTTTCAGCTAGTCCCAAAGTCATCCCGTTTCCTTTGGCAGCTGCTGCTTTGATTCCCGTGGTTTGTGCCACTGACTGGATGAACTCATCTGTGACATCTAGACGCCTGTTTACACTTGGACAAAGGGATGGGAGGGCTACAGGTGGGGCGGCTTTTACCTCCGCAAGGGAGGCTCCACGCTGGTACATGAACTGCCATGTGAAGACTTTCAGTTTCTTTATTTTTAATAATATTTTTAAGAGTTAGTAACAGAGCAACAGGCTGTATTATGGCATATACATATATATGTATATATATATATATATATATATATATATATATATATATATATATAACATATAAGGTATACACTATATGTTAGATGTGTGTGTGTGTGTGTGTGTGTGTGTGTGTGACAGAACTCAGTGACACACACACAATTGTGCTTTGCAGGTCTCTATTTCCCAGCTCTTCCCTCTCATAGCTGCAGGTGCAGACCCAGCTCCCCCTCGCTCTCCCTTTCGTGTCCCACCCCAGCCTTGGCTGGAGCCTTTCTCTTCAAGGCTCCCCATGGCCACCCTCCCTTCCAGGATGCCCCCTTTCTGATGGTACCCCCAGTACACTGGTGCCTCATTGTTTTCTCTAAGTTGTTTTTCTAAGTTTTTCTGGATTCTAAGGCCGTTTCTATATGTAGAGTCCGAGAATACACACAAAGACCGGCTTTCTTGTTGTTCCAGAAGCTGCGCCCATCTCTTCGGGAGTTAATGTCAAGCACTGATAGACAAGGTCCTCCATCTCAGAATCTTGTATTTCAGTGAATTTGGAAAAAGCATCCCAGGACACTAAACTATATTGACTTGGATTTTTATTTCTTCTGGTATTACATTGTCCATGGCTCCTGTCTGCAGAGGATTAATCTAAGTGGTGTCCTCAAGGACAGATGAAGACATGATGACTTATGTAAATAATGCCATGGATCCAGCAGACATGGTGTGTCTCAGAAACAAACGGAGTAGGAGGTGCTTGGCATTTCTGGGTTCAGTTTACAAGTCTCTACTGGAAAATCTTGGCTGCAAGAGGGAGATTCTGCAGTGCTTTCATTGGTCTCCATGAAATCAATATGCCATGGTCACATTTGTATTTATTAGGATTACAACTTAGTAAATACAAAACGGAAACAAACCAGCAAAGCTCCTTGATGAAGCGGTGAAAATGTCAGGCATGGACTGAGACGAGACACGGAATGGCAGGCGTTGACTGAGACGAGACACAGACTTCTGGGCATCAGCGTTACCTCACCGCACACACAGTGATCTCTAAATATCATCTTGGTTAAATATTAATTGTTCTTTTGGCTCTGCGTAAGCTGAAAACACTGACCACATCTTCCTGTGATTGTCCATGGATGGATTTATTGGAAGTATGACTGACAGTCAATGACGTACACATAAAATGCACTATTTGATACAATGTGTGTGCTTGTGTGCATGTGTGTGCGTGCGTGTGTGTGCATGGACATGTGTATGTGTGCATGTGCATGTGTATGCGTGACTGATTGTGCATGGAGTCCAGGAGATGATGTCAAGTATTCTGTCACCATCTCCCTGATTCCCTTGAAACAGGTCCCCACACTGGATCTGGAGTGTGGTGGCAGCCAGCAAGCCTCACTCCCTTTCCCAACAGCACAGAGGTTGTAGGTGTGGTTAGTCATACCCAGCTTTTTACATGGGAGCCGGGGATTTGAACTCTGGTCCTCATGTTTGTGTAGCAGTTTGCTCTGACCACTGAGCCTTCTCTTCAGCCCCTGCCCTATCTTTGTAGTGTTAGCTGTTCTCATGCGTAGAGTGATTTCCTGTTGCAATGTTAATTTATATTTCTCTACAGTAGGATAGGAAACATGTTTCAGCTGTGGACTGTCCGTCTGTCTTCTTTCATGAGATGTCTGTCCAAATAGTTTGCCTACTTTTACTGGATCTTTTTTTAAAAGTTCTCGAACTTGAAAGTTCTTTATATATTTTTTGGTATAGGTTTTTATCATGTTAGATTACATATTTCCCCAGCCTTTTTTGATTCTCACTATCTACTTAGTCTTATTTGTATGGATGCTTCATGGGAATTTTTTTTTTTGTTATTTAAAATTCTTTATATTTGAAAAATGTTTTTTAAATTTGGGAAGCAGGAGCTCACTGTGTGGACCAGGCTGGCTTCAAATTCACAGAGATCTCCTGGCCTCTGCTACCTAAACTCTGGGACTAAAGGCATGTACTGCTGCTACACCACAAAAATTACATTTACAACTGGTCTATCTAGGTGCTCAGGTGTGTAGAAAAGCTGAGTTGGTTCCAAAATAATAGTTCAATAAGTACACCCTAAAGAGACAGTTTACTCAAACTGTTAGCCCACAATGGAAAGTCCAGATCTGAATCATCCAGTGTCTACTTTTTGAAATTAAAGATTGTTTTCTAAAAAAATCCTAATAATCTTAGCAAGTATATTATATTGTAAGTATAAAACTTAGTTTTAACTTCTCAGATGAAAACAATTCAGATCTAGAAATTCTTTGATCTGTCTCTCTCTCTCTGTCTCACTCTGCCTCTGTTTTTCTGTGTCACTCTGTTGTCTATGTTTCTCTGTGTCTTGGTCTCTCTCTGTGTCACACTGTCTCTCTATCTCTCTGTCTCTCTCTGTCTCACTCTCTCTGTCTCTGTTTTTCTCTGTCTCTCTGTGTCACTCTGTTGTCTGTGTGTCTCGGTCTCTCTCTGTGTCACACTGTCTCTATGTCTCTCCCTATCTCTCTCTCTCTCTCTGTTGCCCTGTCTCTCTCTGTCTCACTCTTTCTACCTCTGTTTTTCTGTCTCTCTGTGTCTCTGTCTCTGTCTGTCTCTATGTCACACTGTCTCTATGTCTCCCCCTATCTCTCCGTGTCTGTCTGTGTCTCTCTGTGTCTCTGTCTCTCTCTCTCTCTGTCTCTCTTTTCCTTTCCTTCTCTCTCTTCACTTAAAACTCCCTCTGTGTGTGCTTAGCTCTGTGGTCTCCCATTGTAGCCACGAGCCCCCATACACTCAGCTTTGTTTAGATGTCTCAGTCTGGATTATTGTTATGTAAGACCTCACTTAGCCTCTAAGACTGTGGCTTGTCATATGATGGAAGAGCCACAGTCTTTGATGGTTCCTAGAACATCTCCTAAAACATCTGACTTCGTGACTCACAAGTGCATGAGGGAGAGACACTGTATGACAGTCTCAGAGGTTTTCTTGTAGTGACATCACAATCAGAGTAAGGCAGATGAAGTGAGGCTGGTCAGGCAGTCTGTGCTAGCTGGAACTGAGACCTGATCTTAGCCCTTTCTCAGCACACGGATGCAGAAATATGCCCACTAAGTTCAGTATCAAAAGTCCCTCCCCTGGGCTGGGGAGCTGGCACAATGTGTGAGGTCCAGAGTTCAAATCCCCAGCGCCCATGTGAATGCTGGGGGGGCTTGGCAGTCGGTTGGTAACCCTAGCACAGGGGACTCCTGGAGTACTGGACTGTCTAGACACTCTACAGAGCTGGGCTTCAGGAGAGAGACCTGCCTCAGTACAGAACTGTCTGAGGAAGCCGTGTAGGAATACTCTGGCTTCCACATATCACAAGTGGACATACATTATGCGCATGCACATGAAACAACACATGTGAACATGCATACACGCAAGCATGCACACCACATGTAAATGTGAAACAAATGATAACAAAGTTCCTCAGTTTCTGCTATTGTTGTTGTAACTGCTTACCCAGATTAACAGTAATCTGTCCTTCATGAGTAGTTGGTTTTCGTGGTCTAGAGCTGCCTTGTCCTGTGGGGTAGAGACAGCACCCCTAAACTGGTAAACACTTAAGAATGATTTCCCTTTTCCATGTTCCCAATTCTCCTGTTCAGTTTGCTCTACCAGTTCCTGCTGGGTCATCATGGTCACCTCCCAGTGGGTGTCCCTGCCCCCATTCTTCTCTTCCTGGCCCATGGCCATAACTCATGGCATTTTCACAATACGAATCCAGATACCTTAATTGCTTCTCAAGTACTTGTATAGTTTTTATTACCTTAAGAGTGCAGTCCAAGTTTCTTCCTGTGACATTTCACAGGCCTCTTTGCTGAGTATCGCCTTGAGGTGGTACCGAAACAAGAAGAGAGGTTGGTAGAGCAAAAGTTTCAGGATGTGGCAAGGAAGGAGCAGGGAGTGGGGTTTGCCCAAAGTACATTATATATTTATATGCAATATTCCTTATGAGATAGATGCAGTGTCATGCATGACATTTGAATAGCTAAGTTTGGTGGCTGAGGAATGCTGGGTTGCAGTAAGGTCAAAGAGAGAAGATGTAAAGAAAACTACATCAGAAGGTGGCACATGGTTTTCATGTCTCCATCTTCCTGTTGGGATTCCCTTAGTCTCTGAGGAATCCCTGAGAATTGCTGGACACTAGAATTCTACTTTTGGTGGCTTATTATTCCAGCTGGAATAATAATGCATGGAGTCTTGGGTGTGCGAATGGATGGTTCCAAGCACTCAAGTATGTATTGGACCACTGGGCACTTTCGAGCCCTCCAAGATGTTCAGCCTTGAATAGTCATCCTGCCCCATGACTATAGTCAAGGGTACCCTGGGGAAGGGACTGGGGAGTGGATGGAAGCCCCCAGAGGTCCCATTTGATTTACACTCAGTGAGGGTCAAGAAGTCAGAGAGGCTAGCTGCTGGAGCTGTGTTCCCCAGACTGTGAGAACTTTGCACGCCCAGGACTCTACACATATCAGTTAGGAGAGTGGAGAGTACTGGTGCATAGTTATGTCGCCCACATACCTGCTTGTCTTCCCTCTTCAGCTACTCCTCGCTGAAACACACTCATGGATGCATCCAGAGCCACATCTCCCTGGTGACTGCAAGTGTAGTCGAGTGGACAGTGAAGCTGAACTGTCAGAGCACCCACCCAATCCGTCTTTTCTCTCTGTGTACCATATGTTTTGTATGTGTGAGATACATCATCACTAAGAGTCAGAGAGGCGGTGCGTGTGTGCTTGGATAAGATTTGTAGATGGTGACATAAGGGAAGAGAGCCCAGCTGCAGAGTAAGGCAAGTTAAGGACTGCAGGTGGATTCATGTTTTGGTGCAGGTATAGAGTGACATCCAGCATGGGTGATGAGGTATGGGGAACAAGGCAAATTAGAGAAGAGACACTAAGGACAAATTATTAATTCCTTGGTTAAAGTTTTTTTTTTTTTTTGGGGGGGGTGTTCTTCAGTAGTGAAACCACCATTAGGTAGTCCATGTTTCATTAAGCCACCTCCCACACAGGTCTGTTCAGGTAAACCTCATCAAACCCAGGGTAAGAAACAAACAACAAAACGAAACCAAAACCAAAACCAACAAAACAAAAAAACCCACCACAAACAGCAGCCCTGAAGAAGAGCCCAATGGGAGTGTGCTTAGGAAAGGTTAATGGGGATGAAAATGACCAAGTTACATACACATAAGACATTGTCAAGTGATGGAAACAGTGGTACAGGACAGGTGAGGTCAGGAAACAGCAAAATGCAGCAGACCGAGCCCAGCTTGAGTGTCCTGGGATTCTGCAGCACAGACCCAGGAAGCTTGGAGATGCCCCTACCCACCTGCCTGGCCTTTCTGAACAGGTTTTCAGTAAAATTGACTCCTACTACATTCTCCCTGAGTCTGATATGGGATAAAACCCCAGAAGTCTTATGAGGAGCTTAAAATTGCCAAACCTGTAAAGACCTGATAGTGGCGAGGCTTTCTGGGCCAGATTGCGTCATCCACCTGGAAAAGGCTCACTGGACACAGCTCTACTGAGAGGTACAACCCTAAGTGTGTTGTCACAGGAGCTCTGGGAGAGAGCCAGATCACAGATACTACCAGTGACCAGACAGTGGAGATGGAATGGAAGGCATTCAGTGTCTCCCTATGGCTGTAGCTCTTCCTAAATAGGTAATAGGGACCCATAGCACAGGGCACAGTGGCCATCTGGCAGAAGAGGATTCCAGAGCAAGGTGGGTTTGTTTCCTCAAGGGATGCTGCATCAAACATGTGCTTAGGAGGTCTTACTCCTTAAAGCATCGGTCAACAGAAGGCCTGCCAGTGTGCTGCTAAATAGCTACAGGATCAGAAATACTGATTTCATTGTGCAGCCTTGAGCTTGAAAGCCTCCAAAG
Organism: Mus pahari; assembly: GCF_900095145.1. Lineage (NCBI taxonomy): Eukaryota > Metazoa > Chordata > Mammalia > Rodentia > Muridae > Mus > Mus pahari. The sequence continues at coordinate 160,444,498 of NC_034591.1, forward strand.
GGGCCTTGTAAAACTGTGCTAGTACAATGGTCAATAGTCATTCACAACAATTTTAAGAAGTCATTCTTAGTGAAGAAAGCAAGAGGGACAATTCAGTCACCCAGCCATTCCCTACCATGCTCACACAGACATGTACAATGTCTTATGTTTCCCCAGTGATGCTCATGGCTTAGGCGTCGAAATCCTTAGAACAGTGATTGGTTTAGTTAGGCACGTGTGCATGTGTACTGTTAGTGAAATACCCACTTCTGCTGGTATCTTTCAAGGAGAAGGATCCTGTGGGTCCCACCAGAGGCTATGTGCTATGTAGTTTTCTGGTCTCTTCCATGACCTCAGCCTTGCCTGGCACAAGGTAATAACAGGAAGGATAAGGAAGGAGTTGGGAGAAGTTAGTTAAGTTCTTTTCCTTCTCCAGTTTCCTTCTGGAAGTGTGAACCAATCATGGAACTGCTAAAAAGAAAGAAAGGCAGTGTGAAGCAGTGTGAAGCAGTATGAACGGGGAGACCACACAGTGGGTCCTGAGATATTCAGAATCTAGACCATTCTCTGTGAATCCAGGCTGAAGGTACCCGAACATTCCTTCACACAATCACACAGACATTTGGCACGTTGTAGCAAGCTAGATTTCTTTTCTAGAAACAAGGAGCAGAGTGTCCTGACACCTCTAGACATTAGGTGCTTACAGAGTCTCATCAATCGTGACAACCAGGAATGGAACTTTCACGTCACCTCCCACACAACCCCTGAAAGTTCCATCCTACGAGTGACACACAGGAGCCCATGCTACAAGGTGTGAGCTCAGCAGGGCAAGTAGGAGGCACATCTCTCCCAGTTGAAAGTAGACACATGCCAGGGTTTTTTTCCCCCAATTGACAACTTAGACTTAAGTTTTAGTAATTTGTGTCAAGATACATTTTTTTTAACGATACAGACAATGTTATTTTAAGATGCACAGAAACTTGAAAGGTGCTTGAGGCCTTTGGAGTAAAATGAGGAGGGGACTGGACATTTGTGTTTCAACTCCTGACTCCCACACCATCTCCCTCATAGTCAGGGGCTCGACAGCCACTGAAGAACCTGAGCCGGACTCTATGTGCATGTGTCTAGCAGGTGTTTGCATGGGCACAGCAACTGAAGACAAGTGGAAACAAATCATGGGTAAGCTGGAAAGGAAACAGTAACATTTTCAAGAGAGCCAGGAGTATTGACACATGTCTCTCTGAAATCCCAGCATTTCGAGGTTGAAACAGGAGGATTGCCATGTGTTCCACAGCAGCCTAAGTTAGTGAGTTCTAAGCAAGCCTGTGCTATAGAGTGGGAAACACATCCAATAAGTGGACTGGGTATAGTGGCAGGCACCTGTAATCCAAGCCTTCTGGAGGTAGAGGCAGGGTGATCATGACTAGAGACCAGTTTGGTCTAGATAGAGAGTCCTGTCTCAAAGACAAAGAAGCAACCCCCCTCCTGCTCCACTAATCTGCCCATTTCCCTGTGGTCAGCTGGATCCTTGAGAATACTCCACAGCCAGGACTGGGGTAAGCAAACGAGCAGACGTCGTGGAGAATCTGTGATGAGGCTCATGCTTGCTCTGTGTATTCAAAGCTCCATGCTCGTCCTCCTACGGTGATTGTGTCCTACAGTGCAGTGACAGTCTGGAAAGTCCTCTCCTTGTAAAGTCTACTTGTCTCTGCTCTTTCTTTTGTCTACGGTGCTGCGCTGAGTAGAAGTTCAGCCACCACTCAGGAAATCTTTCCTGTGATCTGCTCTATCAGAACTGTGTGCTTTCTGGTCTTTGGGGATAACAACCAGCACCATGCCAGGTCATTACTGAGGGAAAGCCAAGGTTGGGGGCTTTCTCATTGCTGGAAGGGGATTGGTTGACAGTCATGATCCCTTTATGATGTCTTGTTTTTAAGACTGAGTAACGCTGTGTTTTCTCACTGGTGGCTCAAAATAGGGGATGTTGTGGGAACACATTAGAACTGCCAGTCAGTTTATAAGTGGCAGTCTGACGGGCAGTGTTATCTGGTCCTAGAAAACAGAATGCAGATATACAAATGCAAAGCCGCTCGCCTCCTTGAAAGCAATTGTCTTGAAAGGCATGCCCCCAGTACAGTCTGTGGATGCTGCTCAAAGAATCTTCGAAATTTGTCTTTAAATGCTAGCCACCCCATTATTTTTCATTCGGTTTTTTTTAGATGGATTTTTTTTTTTTTTTTTGCTTAAGAAAAATTTTAGTGTGAATAAGTGCTTGACTTCATGTATATCTGTCTACTCCGTCCATGCTTGAGTGCCTGCAGAGGCCAGACTGAGGAGGGTGTCAGGTTCCCTGCCCCTCTGTGTGAGGTGTAAGTGCTGTTAACCACTGAGCCACTCTCTGGCCCCAATTTTTATTTTATTTTTTAAATTTTATTTATTTATTTATTTATTTTAGTATTTTCGAAGGATGGCTTTAAAACGAGGGACGGGTGTTCGGCAGTGACCAGGAGAGGCCTTGAGTATTGAACACAGGCTAAGCTGATTTGCCACCAGCACTGATATTTGCTAGTAGTGAGGTCGTGGGCAAGTTGATCTGAAGCATTGGATCATTCATTCATTCATTCATTCATTCATCCCAGCAGCCAATCACTTGGTCAGCCACAGTGTGAAGGCTTCCAGAGAACTTGGGGTGAGTGCTTGTAGGTGCTGGGGTGAAGTCAACGTTTATCTCCCAATCTCTGTTCTAGACTAACGATTACTATTTAAAAGCTATAAAGGTCATATTCTAGGCAAACCATAGAATTACGTAATAATGGTAATTATCTTGGGTGGGTCGTAAGTGGTCACAGCTTAAAGTCCCAGAAGAGAAATTCTGAACACATTTTAATACAGTCATCTCACTAAATAAACATTCAACTTAAAACATAAACAAAGATGCAGAGTCACCCGTTTCAGGTGCATGGCTTGGCTGATTTCCACCTTCTCTCCCTGGCTCCTCGCTTCTCTTTATCCCTGCCTTCCTTCCTTCTGTGGTTCCACACTATTTCTATGGAGATATGAAGGAATATATGTTTATCCTAGGAAGGGAGCCAGTGACAGCCAAAGTAGAGAAACCATGAAAGTCCAGATAGCTCCCCTAGGCTCAGCAGAAATGGACAACTCCATACCCACAGGGCCTGCCTCTTATCTGGGGAGCCCACCCCCCATACTCTACCTGAAGCAAGTCAAGCAATCCTTGATGGAAATCACACATTCAACTTCCAGGAAAGGCCTCTCCATGCAAATGAGGTATCCCAAAACCTTCAACAGCATCCAATGTGATTTCACCCTAAGAAGAACCCCTTCCCACTCTCCAAGGTTTATATAGCCCTTGTTCACCCCAACAAAGTATATGTGCACAAGCTGTTTCATTGAATACTGAGAGAGCCGTTTCATTGATTGCCCCCTGAAAGAGCTGTAACATTGAAGATCTTCTGAGGAGACCTCCTCCTTTCAGCATTCACTGCGAATCCAGGATTCTGCTGACCCTTCCACTCATCCTTTCCCACACAGTGTGATTTGGCATCCAGATACCCCAAGAGAAGACTGGGAAACCCCCAGGGAAGACTCGGAGCTCAGACCTCAGCTCTGCTCTATCCTTCCCTTCTCGGTGCACAGTGGCTCCTGGATACAGCAAGGGAAGAAGCCAAAAATGGATCCACACTTCCTCACTCCCTTCTTCTATGTCCTTTGTGAGCGAGGCTGGAATGATCAATGGAAACATCAGATCTTTGGAAAGTGCAGGTGACATTTTCCAGCCTCCTTCCTGGATCAGTTATCGCCAGGGGAAAATCTGTCACAGACACAGGCGTTAAAAAGCCTGGTGCTCAGCTGCCAGGGAACAGAGTCTGAGGTCAGTGCCCGCTCTCCATGCACCTTCAGAGAATTCCACCTTCCTGTCAGTGAGAACCCACCTCTTCCTTAAGCAGCTTCCATGTGAAAAGCACTACCTGTTTTTTGTTTGTTTGCTTGTTTTGTTTTTTGTTTTGTTTTGTTTTGTTTTTTGTCTTTAGCAGCAGCCTGCCTCTTTTCATCTTATCAAGCCTTACACACTCTTCCATGCTAGCCCATGCCACAGGAAGATCATGAGCCCAGCTACCTCTAACAGTTGATAGGAACACTTAATGCTGTGACACAGAGCACAAAGGCTGGCAGCTAGCTGACAAGAAGGAACAGTAAAAGGCACAGGGCTTAGAAAAGCCTTTGTCCTTTGTCCTTTAGAGGGTTAAGACTGCACTGTGCTTACAACGTGTCCTAGGCAGGACTTAGCAGGACCTGGTCACCAGGCCATCTCCCAGCATGCAAATAGCCATTCCAGGCACAGCTGAGTGAGATCCCGCCGCACTGCTTCGGTGCAATAATCAACCTGAAGTGTCCTCCCCACTAGATTTAGAATCACCTAGGAGACCACTGAGGCACACCCCTAGCCAGGTACACTGTGGGCATCTCCAGAGGGTGTCTCCAGAGAGGATCCGCTGACCAAGGAGGACCCATTCTGAGCGCAGTTTGATGCAAACCCGTGAACTGAACTGGGGGCCTAGAAAGGGAGAAAAAAGAAAGCTGCCAGACTGGCATGCAGGAGGACTGCCTCTACCACACCGCCACAGCCACGGTCTGAGCTGAAGGAGAGAAACCCTCTAGAGCCATGAGCCAAGCGAGATAGGGCTGTCTGTGTTCCTTTGGTTGTTTCCGTCAGGTACGTGGAGACTGCGGTGTTCGAGCACACACCGGAGTGTTGCTACACACGCTTGAGCTCTGCTGTGGAGGAACTTCCGGTATGGCAAGCCAGCCAGGCTGCTTTGTTGACACAAAGACACTCCAGCGAACAGTGGTGCTGATTATCAAACAGGACCTAAAATCCCAAATGGCAAATGCTGTGGGAAGGCAGTGGTCCGAGACGGGCTCCCGAGGATGCTCCAGAGGGTTCTGGCTTCAGACACAGTTAATTTCTGATGCTTAAATAATGTCAGCAGCACACCCCCACCCCATCTTTTTCTCTTATTTCCTATTGACCTTACCCTTACCTATCGTAGCGACTTCCTTTAAGTCATGGGAAAGAACACCCACCGTGGGCAGCTAGCTTCCAGTAGGAGGAAATCTCTACTGTAGCATCTATTTCTCATATCTCAGGAGGCTGTTTTATACCTCCTGCTCTGGAGTGGTTCTTCATATACCCAGCCCTTGAGCACAGGGTAGTTGGCAGGTTAACCCTGACTTGTGGTATGTCAAGCTGATGCCCCCCCCTTCTTTGGCCATGAGTCTGCCTAAAGATATGCCAAGATGGGGCTGGTCATTTCGTAATATAAAGAGAGATGATGTGAGAGATTTTAGGTCTCAAAAATAGTGATGTCTCTAACACAGAATGATGTCTTAGGGGATACACTCTTTGAGAAATGTGAATTTTCTCCTGTTGAATTTCGCTATATCTAGTTTAACGTTAGCATGATAGTTCTTTTTACGTGGTTTCAACAAAATACCTGAGAAAAGCAGCTTAGGGGAAAGGGTTCATTTTGTCTTACTTGAGGGGGCTGTAGTCCATCATGGTGCAGGACCTGGGGAGGCAGGACCTGTGTGGGGCATCTGGTCACAGTATGTCCAGACAGGAGGCAGAGGGTGCTCAACTCCCTTACTTCTTTGTACTCATTGGAGCCCCCAGTCCAAAGAATGGTACTACCCATGTTTGGGGTGGATCCTCCCTACATAATTAAACCTTGTACGGTCATGCCCAAAGCTGTGTATCCTAGGGGAGTCAAAATTTAGTCAGTGTGGCAATGAAGATTAACTATCAAAGTTAGGTCAAAACATTTCTTTTGGTATTTGTTTGGTTTTGAGGTGAGGTTCATATAACTCAGGGTAGCCAGGAACTTGCTGTGTAGCTGAGGCCGACCTTGAACTCCTTATTCCCATGCCTCCATATTCCAAGTTCCAGAATTATAGGGGTGTGCCACCAACAAAATCATATGGAAGTATCCGAAATAAACTGTGGAAATCATATATGGAGAACCCTTCCTATTTTGATACAGCATTCAGAAAGCCCTCTGAAGAATATTATAACTAAAAAAAAAACATAAGAGGGTGGAGAAGATAGCATAAACATGACAGCTAGTGGTTATCGATCACTTACAATTGATCGATTATTGATACCAAAATGTGTCACCAGCACTTTGCCAATTTTCTGAGGTAAATATTGTCAGGCCTCACTGTGGGAAGCAGAGGCCAGGGGATCTCTCAGCTGGCCTGGCTGAGCCTGTAAGCTCTGGCTGGGTTCAGAAAGAGTCTCAAAAAGCAAGGTGGAGAGAGATTGGTGTCTGCCTTCCACACACATGTGCATCTGCCACCGCAGCTTCACTTTTACATGCAGGTGAACATGTATACACACAAAGTTTAAAAGGACATACACTTTCCCTCATAGACGTGGGTAACATGGAGCAACATGTTACTAAGAGTACATAGCATCTCCTCATGGGGCTTGTGCCAACACTCCACATCCCCGTGTATTTCACCACCCTGGTACAATGGTGGGGAAATCTCTGTACAGAGCACTGTGTTCCCTTAGCATGAACAACTGTTTGTGTACATATAAATTAAATCTGTGCAATCAAAACCCCAAGTCTTTCAGCTCAAATATAAGTGGAAAGAAAAAAAGAGAAATTTAGAATAAAAGACACAGGCTTTAGCTATTGTATATTTAAAAACAACAACAACAACAACAACAAAGACTAGATAGTTCCTGGCTTCAGCTCCTATATACACCTCCAGGGAATTATTGCTGTTGAAACTATTACTGTAGTTTTAGTTCCAGAGAAAATTTTGAGAAAAATTATGCCTTATAATACATTAGAACTTTCATGATTATGAGATAAACAATAAAATGTGTTGTGAGCTGGAACATGGAAATGTAGTGGTTCTTTAACTAAAACCTGTGTTATTTAAGGAAAATATTGATGCTGCTTTCATTCTTTACATGTTCTGGAAGATCCCCAAAGGAAGAGCTTTCTCCACAGCCTTCCTTTTACCCCTGAAGCCTTAGCTGCACCCCATCTTCCTCCTGTCTCCCCTGTAGAGATTCTCCTACTTCAGGTAATTTGCCTGATAATTACCATCCAAGGTGCAATGCCCAACACCTTCATCAGCCTCCTCCTCAGTACACAGTCCCTAAAGGGTGGGGGTGGGGTGGGGGAACAGCACCAACTTAAAAGGAACAAAGATTTATTTTTGCTCACCGTGGTGTCAGAGGCATCACGAAGGTCACTGGGCCTTGTCACTTTGGGTCTATCCTGGCAAAGTTTACCCTGACAAGAACTTGAGGTAGGCAGATGCAGTTTCCCACACAATGAAAAAAGAGGAAGGGCAGGGTCCCAGTATCTATGCCAGGGACATGCCCCAGGGACACGCCCCAGGGACACAGCTCCCTCCCACTAAGCCTCACTTCCTACAGGCTCCACCATCTCCCAGCAGTGTCAAAGGTAAGACAATGTCTTCGATACATGGACTTTTAAGGGACACTTAAGATTCAAGCCATAAGGGCTGGATAGATGGCTCAGTAGTTAAGAGCACTGACTGCTCTTCTGAAGGTCCTGAGTTCAAGTCCCAACAACTACATGGTAGTTCATAACCATCCATAATGAGATCTGATACCCTCTTCTGGGGTGTCTGAAGACAACTACAGTGTACAAAATCTTTTAAAAAAAGATTCAGGCCATAACAAGAAAAGCTTTATACTTCAATGTGGTTCCATTCATCATTGGCTATTTTCATTTTTGCCCCATTTCTTTAGAAAGAGGAGGCTCCACAAATTTATTTGCTTTTATTTCATGTGCATGAGTGTTTTGCCTACATGTATGAATGTGCACCATGTGTGTGAAGTACCCATGGATGCCTTCCCACAAGCTGGAGTTAAAAATAGGTATGAGATGCCCAATATGGGTACTGCAGTTGAACCTAGGTTCTCTGCAAGAGCAGCAAGCGCTTTAACTTTTGAGCCATCTCAATGGTCCTAGGGATGTATTGGTTAGTTTTTTTTTTTTTGTCAACTTGACATAGGCTAGGGTCATCTGGGAAGAGGAAACCTCAACTGAGAAAATGCCTCTATAGGGACTGGGTTAAACCAGAGGGGCATTTTCTTGAGTAAATGATTGATGTGGACGGGGCAGCTTAGGGGAGTGGTACCTTCCCTGGGCAGGTGGTCCTGAGCTCTATTTAAACAGAGAAAGCTGTGAGGAGCAAGCTAATAAGCAGCATCCCTAGGAGGCTTCCATTTCCTCCTGCCCTGGCTTCCCCACTGATACATTGTAGCCTGTGAGTTGCAAGATGTAGTTCCCCAAGCTGCTTTTGGCCATGCTGACTCACCAAGCCATAGAAGCCCTAAGACAGTGACAATGACAGCACGTTCCACAAATACTTGATTTTTCTCTGCAGAATTCCCCATACTCCCTTAAATCCGAGTCTTGAACTTACAACCTACCTGCTGTCATCCCTCATGTATCCAGGCCCAACTAGACCCACAGGCCCAACTAGGAGCTGTGCTGTTAATATGGATCAAGGGCTAATTACAGGTAACCTGCCGGCTCACTGATTTCTGTTAGATTCATGTTTGCCGGGCTGTCCCTGTCAGTGGGAATCATGTTCTGTTTTAATACCAGCTTTTGTCAGTCCCTTCAGGGGACTGACAGTCATAGTCCTATGACTGCAACACCGATGGATGGTGGCCTTCCTGGGCTGGACTGAGACCCGGGTGAGTGTAGCACACCATCCTGAGAGGAAACTAAATGTGTGCTTTGTGTTCTGCCTCTGACTTACTGACTTTAATCTGTGCACTGCAATTTTCTCACTGGTGTACAGAAAAGGTGTAAGGCAAATGCTGAGCCTCCTTAAGTGCCTCTGCAGGTACACAGCAGACAATAATTAGCTTAGATTCCAAGGGAACAGCAGGAAGTTAGACTCAGACATCTCAACCTAAGAATGGGTATTCTTTATTATCTCCCTTAACATCTTGGCTACATAATTTCCTTTTGAATAACGTTTCCAAATTTTAAAATAACCACAGAAGAAAGTCTAAACTCCCCATGGAACGGGGACTGTTTCTTAGTAGCTGTATACTGTACTTTAGCCTAAATGGTGCTGCATGAAGGCATGCAAAACTGTCAGTAACCAGGTTTATTCACCTCTCCTGAGCCTCCTGGCGAGGACCAGATCTATAGCTGCCTGACCTAGCACATTGCAAGTACTAAAAGTAGCCCTTAAAGGTTGCCTGGGTACAACTGTCCATCTCTATCCAGCATGGCCAACACCCTCTAGACACTTAGCCAAAGTGTGAAGATTCACTGGGAGCCTCATAGACACTATTATAAATTATTATTTAAACACAGGGTGGTGCACATCTGTGATCCCAGCACTTGGGAGGTGGAGACAAGAGGATTGAAAAGTCAAGGTATTCTGTGGCTGTATAGCAAGTTTGAACCCAGCCTGGGCTGCATGGGACAGTCTCAAGATACAAATGATGACAAAGGGCTTTTAAAGACAAACGAGCCTGCGCGAGGTGTCATGATTCGACCAGCCTCTCTACGAACAGTTATTTCATTGTTACATTTTAATTAATTATTATTGTGTGCAGCCATGTGTATGGTTTGAGAGTCACACGTGTGGAGGTCAGGGGTTCATCTCTGAGGAGTCAGATAGCTTCCACTGTGGATCCTGGAAATCAAACAGGTCAGCAGGTTTTACCTGCTCAGTCACCTCACCGGCCAAGAACAATTATTTTGAATGCAAGTACCTCAATAAGAAAAAAAGCTTTTTATTTTTCTTTTCTGTTTTATTTTTTCCTGCTGCTTTTATTTTTCTTTCTTTCCTTCCTTCCTTCTTCCTTCCTCCTTTCCTTCCTTCCTCCCTCCTTCCTTCCTTCTTTCTCTCACCCTCCCTCCCATGCTCACTCTCTTCCTCCCTCCCTTTATTCCTTGTCAGTTGGATTACAATTAAAAAAAAAAAGCTCAATTTAATTTTTGTCAATGACTCCACAGCTTTTAGTGCAGCCGAGCCCGTTTTGGATCCAGTGATCTATTAATTAAACACAAGCGGCTTCAGCATTCATCACCTTGTCTTGCACTTCCTGGAAACCAAAAAGCAAAGCAGGCTGGCATTCCCATCACTCAGGCTCTGGGCGCCAGGTCCCTGTGCGTTGGCAGTTGGCGACCTCCCTCAGGTCCCCCTCCTGCCAGTGTTTTCCACTTTTGCTCAGCCCAGTCTCAGCAGAAGGGCAGGCCCAACAGCAAGGCCCGGGCGGCGCAGGCACCACCGAGGGAACATGGGGCGCAAGCCGAGCCCTGGGGCTCAGGAGCTGCCTGAGGAGGAGGCGCGGACCTGCTGTGGCTGCCGCTTCCCGCTGCTGCTGGCGCTGCTGCAGCTGGCGCTGGGCATCGCGGTGACCGTGCTGGGCTTCCTCATGGCGAGCATCAGCCCCTCCCTGCTAGTCAGAGACACTCCGTTCTGGGCTGGGATCATTGTAAGCATCAAGCCTGTTCTGCCTAAGCACCAGCGGGCATGCCAGCCGCATGGTGGAGTGGAGACTAACCCAGCTGCATGCGCCCCCACCCTGGCTGCACCCCTAACTGCTTGGAGACTGACTTTGGGCACACTTGGGCTCCCCAGAGCAAGGCTGGGAGCAGGATTCTGGCCTTTTCCTGCCTGAGGCTTCTTGCTTCTCCCAAGGCTCTGACTTAATCTACAGGGGAGGCCCCGTGGACATCTCACACAGCCTCAAAGATAGCTGCAGGCCCACTCTGTGTGGCTTGGTCCTTGACTCAATCCCCAGGCCCCACATATGTGCGCATAAGTAGCACAGAACGAAGTTCATCCTGGGAAAAGCAGGGTAGGAAAACCTTAAGTTGGAGTTGACACAGTGGCTTTGTTAAACTACAGTTCCCTTGTAAGAGTCATGAAATCACTCTTCTAAGGCAGGGCGGGAGAATACAGCAAGCACAGGCTTAATCCACACAGTGGGAGGGGGCTGGAGCTTTGCTGGCTCCAGTGGAGTTCATTTGGGGCTGTACTAACACCAGACACACAGTGCTCTGAGTTGGTGTGTGAGTTCTTGAAAGTAAAATAGATACGGCGTACGGAATACCTACTGTATGTGGGCTCTGCCAGAGACCTTCCCTGTGTTTGTAACTCCACATCTTATGGAATAGTCCTCAAGTTAGAGAAACCAGACTGGCTCCACCCAGGGTCATGAGCTGGGAAAGCAAAGGCCAGGCTGGTTTCTCTGTAGCCAGATTCTGGCTATGCTAATACCTACCTTATTATCTAAAGCCAATGCTAAATTCTCAGGCTGTCTCCTTTGACCCAGGCAACAGTGGGGATTGTTATTCCGTTCTGGACATGAGGAAGCCCACTAAGATAAGACAAATGTGGCCTCCTCAAGCCCAAAAGGTAAACGTGGCAGAGTCAGGAGAAGTGAGCATGGTCCCCTGGCCTTCCAGCTTGCCTCGATCGTTGCTGTTGCTGACCACACACACACACACACACACACACACACACACACACACCAACATAATTTTGTATGGGACAGAACCTGAAGACACCGGATGCATATTCATAGGTGCAGATATTTTTAAATTAAGATTATTCAAACTCACAAATCTTTGCAGAGTAATTTAAAATGTTTAATTTGTGTACTGAGAATTCCCTTGAAATTATCGTGATTGGAGTTTTCTAAGCCAAATGATTTTTAAAAATAACCTCTCACTTAGACATACTGGATATTTTGGTCGCCTCGATGGCTGTCAACATACTCCGGGGAAAATATCTGTCCTTGAAGGCCAGGCAAAAGGAAGGAACAAGGAACGAGGCTGGTTTTGAATACCAGCTTTTATTTAAACTTCAGAAAGGCCAGTTCCAAAGAAATGGATTAGATAGGGGACAAACCATGTTTTAATGCTTATAGCATGACACACAAATCCTGAAGCTTCAAGAGTCAAAAGCTTTGGTGAAATTCCTGATGGCTTTCTGGGTGTGGCACGAAGAGCTCTCTTTCTCTTGCTCCTTCTTTATACTAGGATTAATCTGAAGCTCACCCCTAGCATGTGGCCCCACTTGGCTTTTCTTTCAATAGAGAATCTGAGTAGGAGAGAGATCCAGCAAAGGCTGCCCCAACCCACCCAGGCAGTCTCCAAGAAGCCATGTGGGGCCATGCCTCTTGTCAGCAGGATGAGGGCTGTGGGCAGTGTGTCACTGTCTCTCAGACACAGGGACCCTGTGCTTGTCTGGCCACAGTGTGGTTGCTCTCTGGACACCCTTCCAGGCTGTCAGGGAGGGAGAGACAGATGGTGAAGGCAGGTGTGTAAACACCGTACCTGGTGCTCAGTCCTGGCTTAGATGTTATTTGTTGAATAACTGTGGGCAAGTTATTTAATGTCTCTAGGTTTCAATTGGGGGCGGGGCACTCGGTGTGTGTGTCTGTGTATCTGTATGTGTGGTGTATGTATCTGTGTTCATGAGTGCATATGTGTGCTGAGGAGGAAGGCATTGACCTGTGGAAGTCAGAGGGCAACATTGTGACTCATTCCTTAGTCACTTCTCTATCTATCGATCTATCTATCTATCTATCTATCTATCTATCTATCTATCTATCTATCTATCTATTTATGAGACAGTCTCTCACTGAACTCAAATGGTCTAGACTCACCAAGTGGGTTAGACCTGCTGGCCATGGAGCCCCCAGGATGTCACTGTCTCTGCTTAGGGAATACTGAAGTCATAGACACTTGTAGTCACACTGATCTTTTTCTCTGGCTGCTGGGGATCTCGAGCTCAAGTCCACATATCTGTGCATGGGGTGCTGTCCCTGAGCCATCTCCCCAGCCCTGCTTTCCATTCCTTTATTGATAATACAGTAAGTTCCAGCCCTCAGGTTCATCCTGAGGAGTCAACAAGTTACTGTGTGCAAAGCCCTCAGCACAGCACCAGCCCAGTTAGCAGGTGATGAGCTACCTCCCTGCTTTAGCTGTTAGGGGAGCAGTTGCTGGTAGTGGTCTTCCTCGGGTTGGAGCAACCTTGATTCATCTCCAGGGTGGCAGAATAGTCCCTTTTTAATCTCTGTGTTTCACAGACCACTTTGAGCCCCAAAGGAGGTATCGCTTTGGCCATCTCACCTTTTTCTGTTCCCAGCCAAGGCACCATTTAGCAATCTCAGCACTGTGACATTAGCCTAGGGCATCCTGAATCTCTCTGGAGATTGATGATAATGAACGTGGAGGGGAGAATCTCCCAGGGGTCATTTTCTGTCTTGGAGGGGTGATTCTAGTCTGGTATATACTAGGGGACCCTGAAAAGTTGCCCTGTGCACTACCAAACCCACTGCTGAGCAGAGCCACGCCCACTTCCCCCGAATGAGGGGTGGGGGTGGGGTGGGGATGGGGGTGGGGCAAGGCTCCTGGGCAGAGTCTCTTGAAAATCAGCTTCAGTTCTCAGACTCTCCTCTCCTCTCCTACTGACTTCAGGTGTGGGTATTGAAATTTCCCTAACACAGTTTGGATATCTGGGCAGATCCACACAGTAGGCTTCTCTTTGACCAGAACCTGTGTAACTTGCTCAGTGACCCTGTACTTAGAGGCTAAAGAGACCCTGGGTGATTTATACTCAGAGATTTCAGTCCAGTGGAATTATGGGAAACCAACTAGGTTACCTCCTGTCCTCCACTGTGACTGTCCATAAATGTGACTACTCATCCCAAATCCGGCAGACGCCAAAACCTTTTTACTTCAGTTACCAAGGATTTCTGTATAGGGAAGGGAAAGGTTGATCAAAGCTGCAGTGGTGACCATGACCATGACATTGGCTCAGAATGCTATCCCGAAAGTTCTCTATACTGCCTCCCCCGCCCCTGCTCCCCTACCCACCCACTCCCACTACTTGACCCAGGCCTTCCCTTGTGCTGGGTCATATAAAGTTTGCAAGACCAAGGGGCCTCTCTTCTCAGTGATGGCCGATTAGGCCATCTTCTGCTACATATGCAGCTAGAGACGTATTGTTGTTCCACCTACAGGGTTGCAGCCCCCTTCAGTTCCTTGGGTAATTTCTCTAGCTCCTCCATTGGGGACCCTGTGTTCCATCCAATAGCTGGCTGTGAGCATCCGTTTCTGTGTTTGCCAGGCCCTGGCATAGCCTCACAAGAGGCCACTATATCAGGGTTCCTTCAGCAGAATCTTGCTGGCATGTGCATTAGTATCTAGGTTTGGTGGCTGATGATGGGATGGATTCCCGGATGGGGTAGTCTCTGGATAGTCCATCCTTTCATCTTAGCTCTAAATTTTGTCTCTGTACCTATATCCTTTCATGGGTATTTTGTTCCTTATTCTAAGGAGGAATGAAGTATCCACACGATGGTCATCCTTCTTGGTTTTCTTGTGTTTGCAAAATGTATCTTGGGTATTCTAAGTTTCTGGGCTAATATCTGCTTATCAGTGAGTGCATATCTAGTGACTTCTTTTGTGATTGGGTTACCTCACTAAGGATGATATCTTCCAGATACATCCATTTGTTCTTGGGCTTTTTAAAACCTGTTTAGTGTTAAACCAGATCATTACTCTTGATTTTATGTTTGGATTTTGAGGCAGTGTCTCAGGTAGAGCTTTATATAGCCAAGGCTGGCCTTGAACTACCAATCCTCCTTCCTTCTGTCTCACATGCCTGAACTGTTTCAGTTCTTACACAGTGAAAGAATCCAAGTCTCTGGCAGTTCTAATTTAGATGCCTTAGGCTTATTTTTCTCTGTTCAGTAACACTTGTTAGGGGTGTCTTCGTGAGTCTAAAATGATGTTTCCACAGCTGGGGGAGAGCTCCAACTGCCGACAGACTGGGCCCTTATCACATCTGACAGTAATGAATACCGACAATTAGAACAGTACCCCCCCCCCCGGTGTTTTCAGAGCCTCATTCACCTCTCAGAGAACCGGCAGTGATCTACTTCCCCTGGCATCTCTGTCCTGAAGTCAATTTCAGAGCTTGCTCTCCCTCCTCACCTCCCTGAGGATGCTGTGATGTATCTAGGGTGGAGTTGGCCTGTTTGCATTCACTGGGTAGACCAGGCTGGGGAGAAATGATCTTCCTGCCTCTGCCTCCTTGAAGCTTAGGATTGAGGGTGGGTGCAGCCATGCCTTGCCTTCGGCTGAGTTCTTTAGATTCCTACCTCACCTGTCTATTGTCCCCATGTCCAGCCCAACCAAATCCCAAACTCCTAGATTTGTGTCGTAATGACCATGCCAGAGAATTTAAAGCAAGAGTTTAAAAGAAAGGGAGCCATGTTCCCATATTCAACAACTCACAGTATGAATCTGTAATGATTAATAGTCCCACTGGGTGCTCCAAGGTCAATGCTGGGCATGGTAGTCCATGCCAGTAATTACAGCAGTCAGGAGGCTGATGCAGGAGGATTCCAAGTTCCAGGCCAGTTTAGACAACACGGTGATACTCTCTCTCAAAACTTATGCGCATACATAGAGAATTACAGTATGTCTTTCAAATTTCAGTATTTCAATTTCAAATTTCTCTGAGGGATTAGAAATACAGGTGTGTTCAGAAATTTCAGATATGGTTGGAGATGACACAACGGTGTAGACAGGTTGATTGTCTATTTCAAGAGAGAATTTTAAACACCAGGAGCCTTGTGAGAATTTACTGTGAAATTTACAAGTAGATCTAAGCCACATAGCAAGTCGGGCTGAAGGCATAGTTATCAGTTATGATTTATAACTAGAGGAAGACGGAAGAACAGGAGGCTGAAGTTTTCATCATGTCAATTTCCACATAAGGGTCTTGACATTTTGAAAAATTAAATCCAGGATAATATTTTTAGGAACACAGTGCAGAGTAATTCATTGTTTTTTATATTGGGACTTTAATATGTGTTCTCAAACCCAACACAGCACCTCAAGTACCACTGGGAATACTTTTTATTACATGACTGTCACAGGGTTGTTGGAACTAAGGAATAATAATTACAGGGCTGATTCAATCCCCATGGAGCACATACAATAGGTAACTAGTAAGAAAATAACTTGATTGCCATGTGAGGGTCTCACATTAAATACAAAAAGAAATTTTAATGAGAATGGCATGAGATATTTGAGATTTCCAGGAGTGGAAGAGTAAGGTTAGGACTGACCCAAGTCCTAAGATGTTCAGAATTAGGGAAAGCTTTGCCTCTGCATCTAGCAAGGTTTAGAGAGTTCAGCCTAGATTTCTGCCAAGGGAGAAGGGAGGGAGGGAGGGAGGGAGGGAGGGAGAGAGAGAGAGAGAGAGAGAGAGAGAGAGAGAGAGAACACTAAAGATGTTCCTTTCAATAGTGAGGGGATGGTGATTCCTTAAAGCCCTTCATATGTGGATATGTACCAATCAGAATGTCCACGCAGAAGGTTAGTCTCAGGAATCATCTGAGCGTTTCAGTTTTTGAAGAGTAATTCTAGTACATAGACTTTTGGGGTAATCAGAATAAAAGAGAAGTACTGTATTATTTACCCACCGAGCTACTGTGCATCCCCCAACACATAATACACGGCAATGATGTCTATTTCTCTCAAGCTTGTTACTTCCAAAGCTTCCATCTGAACACGGATATGGCTGCTTTAGAGTAATAGAGCTGGACACTGAACCGCAGAGAGATTTTATTTGCTATTACTGCACTGTGGCTCCGGGCTCCGGAAACATTCAGAACACTAACTCATCATTACCAAGTTGCTTTATAGTGACTGGAGGCTGGAGAGATGGTCTGGCTTGCCGCTCTTTCAGAGGAGCAGAGAGTTTGGTTCCCAGGTCAGGGAGCCCATAACTGCCTGTAACTCCAGATGCCTTCTTCTGGCCTCCTTAGGTGCCTGCACATACAGTTGTATACACACTCATACACACGCGTGCATCACATTGCATGCTTGTGCACACATAAACACACACACATGCACACCTAATAAAATAAATCTTTTAAAAAAATACTAAGAAGCAATAGTAACCACTAAACCAGCCGAATTCACCTGCCTTATTTGCATCCCCTAACTAAACTAAATGACTACTTGGTAGAGAACTGTGTTAAGCTCCCTGAAGGGATGAGGGGAGCAATAGGGTCACTCTAATTTTTGGTGTAGCCATTCATGGATTCCCAGTAGTGGAAGCTGGCTGTCTACTTCTCCCAGGAAATGTCTGGGTTCTCTTACCCACTACCCTCTCCTCCACATAGTGCCATCCTTGCCATTTTTATTAAGATTGCCATCTAATCAGCCCCACTTGCTGGTGACAGCAACATGACAAGGCCTGCAGGCCATGCCAAAGCCAGCCTGCAAGTCTCGAAGTAACTTCAGGGCAAGAGTGGAAACTAGTCACAGGACTTGAACTAGGTACCATCTCATTGAAAAGTGTAGATTATTTTGGGAGCCTAGATTATGTCAAACTGAAGTGCTAATCACAATGGCCAGTCAGAATGTGGTGCTAGATGGGATCTCAGCATGTCATGGCTATTTTATTATCTCCCCGCCCTGCTTTCCATGGGGGAGGGTGTCCATCTGCACATGTGCACATGTGCACATGTTTGTGTGCACTTGAGTGTCACAGCAAGCATGTAGAGGTGGAAGGGCAACCTGGAGTGGGTTCTTTCCTCTCACTATGTGTATCCTAGAGATCAAACTCAGGGCTGGTGGCAAGTACCTTTACCTTTGACCCATCTTGCTTCCATCTTTGTTTTTGAGATGTGGTCTCATATATCCAAGGTTAGCCTTGAACTTCTGATTCTGTCACTACACTAAGGAGAGCTACACTTTTGTTTTGTGACTTACCAGCATGTTTGTGTGCATGTGTGTGTGGTGTGTGTGTGTGTGTCCTCATGCCTTAGGGGAACATTTGGAAGAGGTTTTTTTTTCTATGATTATATCACTTTTCCCATTTTCTTCCTTCCTCTAATTCTTTCCATGACACCCTCAAATTCCTGGCCTCTTTTCCTCTTATTGTTACATATAGGTATATATTTTGTGTATATGTGCATAAATATATAAATACAACATGTCTGTTGTTATTGTCCATGTTCGGGTCTTATCATAGATTTCTGGGACCTCTGGTCTTGCAGTTCTTCCACGGTGTTCCCCGAGGCTTTGGCTGCAGGAATTGTGTTGTGGTTGATGCATCCACTGGGTTTGAGCACCCCAGGATTAGCAGTTCTCTGCATCTTAACCAGTTGTGGTTTTCTGCAATGGTTTCTGTGTGTTGCTAGAAGCTTCCTTGGAGAGGGGCTGGAGCTCCACTTATGATGGTCACAGCGCTGAGTACTGAGGATGAAGTTGGGGATTATGTTGCTTTGGTGACACTATGGCCCTAAGTTTGGGGAGCAGTTGGGTTTGAGGAGCGGTTGCTCTCATACAGTTACAGATCACATCTTCGTCAAGTTTCTGTTAAACTCAAAATCAAACAGATCCAGCTCATGAACGTGGTTGTGAGAGTAACCGAAGGGTCTCACTGGCTGCATAGCTCTTGCGAGCCAACAAGTGAGCATATGGGGGCGGGGGCTACAGCGTCACATGATCTGGAGTCACCTGGGAGATGGGCCTCTATGTGTGCCTGGTGGGGGATTAATTATCTTAATTGAGATGAGAAGACAGGCCCACTGTGGTTGGCACTGTTCCCTGGGCACATATTCTGAGCTATGTGATGTGGAGAAAGCTAGCTGAGTACAAGCATTTGTCTCTCTCTGCTTCTAGGCTACAGTTGTCACGTGACCAGCCCACATGACCAGTCCCGTCAATCTCCTGTTGCCATGACTTCCCTGACATAATGGACTGTAATCTGAAACTAAGAGCCAAAATAAACCCTTTCTCTTGAGTTGCTTTGCTTAGGGCATCTTATCACGGCAAAGGAAAATAAACTAAGATGGTCCTCAGTGTTCTGGAACTCAAGGGAATTCACCCGCTCTTCTTCATAGTTGGCAGCTATTGTTAGTTTTTGATGTCAATGCTGAAAATTCCATTGATATTTTGGTTTATAAAATGTGTTGCAAATGTATCACAGCTTCGGGTCCAGGTGTGCTTCTGGGTAGTGCCATACTTAGATGTTAGTCCAAGGACAACTTGTGGGATTCTGTTTGCCTATCATGAACATTCCCAACCAGGCTTTGCTTCTTTTCTGAGTGCTGGATGAGCCTGAGCCATCGCAATACAAAGCCATTCAGGGCAGTCAGCCTGCCCAGCTCTATTCTCAAGTCAATTGCTAATGGGACAACCACTGCTAAGGTTCAAGAGCCTTCCCGTGTCTCCTCTGGTGTGTGTGTGTGTGTGTGTGTGTGTGTGTGTGTGCACACACGCGTGCGAGTGCGTGTATTAAAGTTGACACTGAGTGTCTTATGCCATGCTTCTCTTTACTTTGTGAGACAGTGTCTCTCACTGAACTCAAAGCTCACCAAACAGGCTAGATTGGCTGGCCAGTGAACCTCGAGGACTAGTTTTCCTTAACTTTAAAGTTCTGGGATTAGGGACACATGGCTTTAGGGACATGTGGCCTTGCTGGGCTTTGTCGTGTATCTTGTGTGTTGCTGCTCATGCTACATGCAAGTGACTTACTTCCTGAGCCACCTCCGCAGCCCTCTCCTTTGGTCTTTGACCTAATGTTGATGTTCAGTCATGTAACATCTTCAGAGTCACAGCTCCTTCCTCTCCACCACAGACAGGAGCTGCTTTTCCCTGAGGTGGCAAAGGCCTATAGGTAGCTGGTTATCAGCAATAAAGGGTCCCCCCGAGTACTGTGAAGAACTCTGGCACCTGTCAGTGCAGAAATAAGCAGCTGCCCCCTGGCTGGGCTGCCAGCATTCTGAGAGGGGCTGTGAGAGCCCCGGATGGAGCCCTCTTGGGGACATCTCACTCTGACGCTGTTTTGAAGGTGTTTGATTCAGCGGTCACTGTCACACTGCCATTATAGACCCCTTTATGATAAGCTGTTATCAAGGCTCTCTCTTAAGTGGAAGATGGTAACAGAGGACAAGAGAAGGAGGGGGACTGCTGTTGTGTTAGCCACTCTGATAACTAGGAGAGAATGTCACCCCTGGCCCTTCTTCTGTGTCAGAACTCAGACTCTGATTGCACTGTTAGGCCCAGACTGCAGCAGTACCTTATCTCCCATTCAGCAGTGCTGTGGAAGCTGAGGCCCTGTGAGGAGAATTGCTGGGGAGAGAAGGCAAAGGCAGGGAGGAAGGCAGAGGGATGTTACCTTGGGAGGGACACTCAAGGCCATGAGAGGGCAAGGGAAGGTGTCAAGGTAAACAATTAGAGAGAACTGCATGGAAGGCTGAGTTCTGACATTGTCGTCGGGAGCCTCCGTCTCAGGAGAGCCAGGTTCTCGTGCTGTCTGTCTGTCCTCTAGCCTGATTCTGACATAGAGGGTCTAAACACTCCTGGAAAATTAGTTTATTGGATGTTTATGGAAGGCTTGATCTTTGTTCATGGTTCCGAGAGGTTCCGAGACCAACTATAATTTTAAAAATGAACATGCTTTGGGTAACCAAAGCAATTGTGTCCTAGAACCCTCGATAAATGATTCTCATTCAGTCATCAAATCCAGTGCGTCACAGATTTTTCCATGCGGAGACCTCCCCGAAGCCTTGCTCCCCTTCTCTCTGCCTTACATAAACCTCACAAAAAGCCCTGTGTCTGGCTAGCCACGTTGTGGAGAGAGGTACACAGGACAGACTGCCAGCTGCTGGGGACATTAACCTCCTCACACTGAAAGGTTCTCAATCGCGAGGTTACGCTAATATCGCTACTGTTTAACGTTCACTTATAGCTAGCTCATATTTTAAAAATGTTGTCAGTTAGAGAAGCCCCTTGATAATGTTTTAAAGATCAAACAAGGTGATTCATACTGATTGATTCTACATGCCATATATCATACTGTTGAGCGATTTTCTGTCAACTGCGCACATTCTCATGTCTGAGCTCAGGAATGTCAGACCTTCCATGGTGCAGCTGTTTCTTTCTGTCATCCCACTCCATATATTCCTCCCCTTCCCCTCTTCCCCCTTCTTTCTTCCTCCTCCTCTTCTTCTTTGAGATAGGGTCTCATTGGCCTGAGATTCACCACATTCTAGGATGGCCTATCAGCAAGCCCCAGGTTTCCTCACCCAACACATCTCCATGCCAAGATACTATTTCCTTGTGGGTTTGGAGGGAATTGAACTCAGTCAGCTCTTAAGGCTTACAGGTCAAACACTTTGCTGATCTGTATGTCTGTCTATCTATCTATCTATCATCTATCTAATCTTTGCTGATCTATCTATCTATCTATCTATCTATCTATCTATCTATCTATCTATCTATCTATATGATCTATCACTCCAGCCTTATTGGAAGGGATTCTATTAACAGCCATCTCTTCTTACACAGGGACGGGCCACTCCCTCCTGCACTAAGTAGGCCACACCCTCCTGCACCAGGCACCACCTCTCTTTAGGACCTTTGCTTTTGACAACTTTTATTTCCTTGCTAGTTAATAGAATGGCGGCTATTGGCTGCATAGTCCAGTATTTCAAAGTGTTTTCTAAGGAGTTTTTGTGTAATTTAGTCTTTGATATTATACAAAATAGTACTTTTTTGAATCAATGGTTAAATTTTCAGATCTTTCTGAGTCACAGTTCTCCATAAAGGAATATAGTACTTTATTTTTTTCTTTTAATTTATTGCAGTTTTTGGAAGAAAATGACCTAGTATATACAGAATCAGAATCAGGTCTATTTTTTTTTTTTTTTTTTTTTTTTTTGAGTAGGGGACTTACTTGAACACGGCTTAGATAATGAATAAGTAGGGCTTGGGTTTTAGACAGAGGCCTTGCTCTACCCCCGGCAGATAAGAAAGCAAAGGACATTGGGTGTTTAGCCCAGCTTAGCCATCATCTACTTTGTTGTTTAGAGATCCTGTTGTCTGTATTTATTCGGTTTTTTGAGGATGTAACTGCAAACTTTCTCAGTAGTTCCTATGAAGTATAAACCTTTACCAAACACACAAATCAGTGTTACACTGAGAGAAGATGCCCGGCATGAGGAGGGATGGAGGCTTCTGCCGTATCTCAGACCAACCCTGGGATAGATGTGGGGTTTCCCAAGAAACACTCAGCCAGAGAGCCCATTGGCTTCAGTGATGACTCACTTAAAATGGCTTTCAGACAAGGCTTTGAAACCTCGGTGCCGGGGCTACTGAGTCCTGACTCAATTCTCTAGCATTTTCCCAGTTTTAACAGAAATCTATCTCACTTTGGCAGAAGCATCAAGGAAAACTCGGAGTTTCCATAGGATTTAGGGAACTCCCACCCACTCCCCGATCCAGCCAGTTTGCACATTTCATCTCATCTTCATCTGCTCTGTAGGAATCACTGTGTGCCACGTACAGAAGGCAAGTCATCACCCGCACAGCGCTGTGTGCTGGGGACAGGGCAGTGACTTGTGGAGAGCACTTCTCCCTTCCTGCTCGAAAGCTTGTGTAACAGATCTGGCTAAACACATCAGTGTGCATTCCAGAGCCTCATTGGTGGAAAATACTGGAGAAAAGAAACAGTTGTGCGTATTGGCAGTGTCAGGTCATGATGAAGCCCAAGCCTCTGAGTAGGACTGAGGGTCCAGGACTGAAAGGGGCAGGGCCACCACTGGTTTGAAAGGTTCTCTTGAGGCTCCATACTCATTCCTAGCCAATCAGAACTTTGATCACAGCAGAGTAGGTGACTTACTCAATCCCAGCCAATTAGAGCTTGGATCACAGCAGAATAGGTGATTTTTTTTTTTTTTTTTTTTTTTGCAGGCAGCGCTTGAGTCATACTGCCTTAAGAATCACTTGGTTTTAAGAAAAAAAAAATCTCAAAAACGTTCTCACGATTTAGTTTGTAAAGAGATTTATATCTGACAAATCCCTGGGTGAGGCCGGGTCGGCTTTTGTATTTTAAGGAAATTGCCATATTATTAATCTTGGTTTAATGTCAATGTCTTTGCACACTGATTTGTGAAGAGCGTGCGCAGTTATTGTAATTCAGCCATGTGCCTGTCACACAGACACTCTTAAGGCAAAAGGACAAGAACTAAGGACAGAATGGGAGAGAGGAGGTTAAATGGATGCCACTCTAGCTGTCATGGCTGTTCTTCCGTAAGTCTTTCCTCTATAGACCCTGAGAGGACACACTTAAAGCAGTAGGATTATTTATCATTCAGACTGGCCTTCTAACAGAGACATTTTGACCTACATCTCTAATATTTGCTTCTTTTAAGTGTAATAAAATATCTGGTGTGGTGGTGTACACCTGTAATCCCAGCACTTGGGAGGGAGAAGCAGGCCAGAGGGTAAGAAGTTCAAGGCTACCCTCTACTACCTAGCAAGCTCCTTGCCCATGAAACCTTGTCAACTTTACAAACTAAATATTAAAGCGCCCCCCCTCGGTTCCCCTGGAAGATGTGGGAATACAAAGCTGAAGACTGTAGGCCAAAACTCAGGCTTTCATCAGAAATGGTAGATTTCTCTGCCAGCCTTCCCTTGGACAGCGTCTGCTCCGAGGATTTTTTTTTTTTTATTACTATTTTTTGTAAATTAGGAAAGATAAGGAATAAGATGGTTGGCAGTCTACAACTGCAGCTTCTGGAGGCAGATGATGGGGAGTGGCCTGCCCTCCTGTCCTGTCCTGGCTGGATGATTCTTTCACTATATATAGCTTTGTGTGCCATAGAAAAGAAGTCAGTATTCTGAGCCTGATTTATGAAACTGAGACCTTTTTTTTTTCTGGATTATAGTTAAAGCCCTGAGTTTAATGCCCGTGCCGGATGCTTCCTGTCTCTTCCTGTTTGGTTCAACCTTGAGCCCTCAGGCCGGTTTTCAGCCTTTCTCTGTGTTTCCTATTATTTCTGTCTTCTGCCAATGTCTTGTGTACTAAGTTCAGCTGAAACTATTGTGTTTCCAAACAAAACAAAACAAAACAAAACAGTAATACTAACTTTGGATCTGGTATGGCCAGATACTATTTTTTTCCGTTGAACAGTTTGTTTGTTTGTTTGTTTGTTTGTTGTTCAGCATTTATTAACGCTTGCCTCTATGACATCATCTCAGGGTAATTAGAAATATACAAAGCACACTGCTATCACTGAGATTGACGTCTCCTGGGCAGGTGGTAATAAACAGGCCTATAGCCGAAATAGAACAAAGCAGAAAAAGAAGTTTTCTGTCTCCAGATGTTTGCTAACTGTTCGTGCCAACGTTATGGAGAGGTGTCTGAGAAGTGCCTCCTGCAGAATGCTGGGTTGTGACATGAATGGATTCATTTGTCTGCTTGATGCTGTTTATCAGCTGTCTTGTGTGCGCTGCGTGTTACGCTAAGCTCTCTCCATATGCTCTCCCTTCAGCAGCGCAGGAAGCAGGCCTCACTGATGTCCTAGACTTGATAGAACTGCCAGATACAGGGCTAAGTCTCTCTCTTTACCTGGGTGGCCCATCTCACCACAGAACCACGGGAGAACAGGATGTTTCATCCTGTGCCCTTGGTCCATGCGTGTCACATATGTAGCTGGGAGGTCTTGGGTCATGTGCAGGGGATCTATGCTGATGAAGTGCAGACCCACGTAAGAAGCAACTCCACTGGCGTACGTGTGCACGCATGTCTGTGCAAGCACGAATGCTGAATGTTGAGCTCTTGGTTATCAGTAGATCTTGGTTGTCTGTAGTTCTTAGTTGTCTGTCTGTAGTTTTTAGTCACTGCTGCCTCACAGGGCCCCTTTATACTTAAGGATACCTTAGGGTCATCGAGGTAGAGATTTGGGTCTTGATTCCTCACTGTCGACTTGCAAGCCTCCAAGAGTCTGCGGTCCACGGTGGTCTTCACAGTGAACACTTGTTAAACAGAGTGAGACCGTGCCTAAGATGTGACAGGGTGCTTTCGTTTATTTGCATATATTTTTCTTTTTCAGCTCAGATTTCAGAGTAAGTTACTGGGAAAGACTGAGGTCATGTGAGATGGGAAACAAGAGTGCCTGCCGAGGTTCCCAGGCGTCACCTAAAAGTCTTTAAAACAGTTTACACTTTAGCAAGAATGACTTTCTCCATTGAGTTCTAGATATAGGGGTCTCCCTGGCTGACTTGGACCCCCAGTGCTTCACACACGGCTGAGCCATTCAAGGGAGGAGCAGGAGCTGGCAGGCTCCACAGATCTCGGTGCCACTGGCTGCCAGGATTCCTCCTGGGAGATGCTGTGGACCCTGTGGGGTCAGGGACAGGTGGTGTGCCCTGATGTCGGATTGGTGAGGTTGATCCTCAGGCTTCTCGTTGAGTTTTCTGCTCCTTGTCTATAAAGCGGAACTACTAACAGTGACCTCCCAGGATTCTTGTGAGTGTGAAATAGAAGCCAGGTGTGGTGCACACTTGAGAACCCACCGCTTAGGAGGCAGAGGCAGGAGGATCAGGAGTTCAAGGTTATACTCAGCTGCAGAATGAGTTAGAGGCCAGCCTGGATTATGGGACTCTGGGAAGCAACAACAAAACAAACAAAAGAAACGGGATAATTTGCAAGGTTTGCTGACTAAGGTACCCAGCATTGGAAATTGCTTGCTCTCAGCCCATAATTAAATCATCCAGGCATGGGCTTTTCCTCATATAAATATCAAGAGCATGCCCAGTGACTACTTACATGGGTACTAATTAAAAGACACAGTACGTGTTGACTTTGAGCCTGGCTACCCTGGCAGTACATTTGGGACCTCTTAATGGACTATAAACTTGATCTCCGACAGCCATGGTAATGATGGCATTAGAAATCACCAGCCAATGATATATCATTGACCAATAGTGGCCTCGGGCTGGGCTGTATAGAAGGATTGCCCCAGGTGCCTTCTTTACATTCCTACTAGTCGTCAGATTAACCATCACCACAAAGTACCGTTGCATCCTTTGGCAGATGGAGAAACTAAGAACAGGGAGAATCAGTTAAAGCCAGGCATGGTGGTGCATGCTTGCAGCCCTGGCACTCAGGAGGTAAAGACAGGAAGGCCAGAGTTCAAAGCCAGTCCTAGCTACATAGTGACGTCACCAGCCTGGGTTTCATGAGAGTCTGTCTTAGTGAAGGTGGGGGCTGTACTTCATGAGTAAAGAGATGGAATAGAAATTCAAGCTCTTTTCCCACCATGCAGCTCTGTAACCACGTGTACAGTCTCATACATGACTTTGAAGTAAACCAAGCAGTCAGTTCTCACTTGTTGAAGGAACTCTGGCTCAGGGTTTCATGGTTTTGGATGTTATTTTTCCTTTCTTGTGTGTGTATTCTAAGGTGAAGGACCTATTTCTGTGCCTTGTTATTGTGCATCTACCTAAATCTGTAATGAAAAGTGAGGCCATGCTAACAGACAGAAGCTGTCCGTCACAATCCCATTGTGCTTGCAGCCTCCACGTTCTGGAAGGTTCTGGGAGCATCTCTGAATTCTTAGCATGTGTGGCATGTCGTCCTGATACATGGGATGGTTATTGCACGCACAACCAAATAAAAAATCCTTTCCAAAACTGGACCATGTCTTCAGGGGTATGTCAGCAAAGTCCAGCAGCAGCTCAGAGCTGTACCCCAGCAGCTTTATTTTTTAACAAATATACATATTTAAAAAGATATAGATATTTCAGTGACTCTAATGTTATGAACTGGATGAAGAATCTTGATACCGGTTGGAAGGGAGCGTGGTATTAGCTGCTTATTTCACAAGGGGATGTGGGTCATCCCACTGTTCAATGTTTCCATTTCATATACACTACCCATCGATTATCCACTTAGCATACGTACAGGCTACCATGTCAACTGTCATTATAGTATGGAGCTTATATTCAAATAAGTCTATTTAATTTACTAATGGCATACTAGAGTATTGAGACTAATAACTTTTTATAGTATATTATTATGAGTTTTGTATTTTGTGATTAATATGATGCCATGCTTTGATAGATAGATAGATAGATGGATAGATGATAGATAGATAGATAGATAGATAGATAGATAGATAGATAGATGAGTGGTAGATAAGTAGATAGATGGAT
Organism: Mus pahari; assembly: GCF_900095145.1. Taxonomy (NCBI): domain Eukaryota; kingdom Metazoa; phylum Chordata; class Mammalia; order Rodentia; family Muridae; genus Mus; species Mus pahari. Next base: position 160,471,563 of record NC_034591.1, read on the forward strand.
AGATAGATAGGTAGGTAGGTAGGTAGGTAGGTAGATACTGTCTGTTGTCTTTAGCATCTAATGAGGTCCTTATGTCTCTCATAGATAAAGGTAGAGCAGAGTGTGTAGTGGTTTTTCTCTTTGGCTCTCTCCTGTGTTCCTCTGTACTGAGTCTCTGTGCTGATTGCAGAGATTCTAAGCAGCTAGTAGAGCTTAATTTGCCAAATGTAGTAATAAACCAACCTCACTGGGTGAACAGATGCTCCCATCAATGTAGAGGCAGGAGATGTGGTGGGAGCAGTCTGGGAGCTAGGTCATGAAGCTGTCTCATGAAGGCTGTGGGCAGGCACCTCTCGCTTGACAGCCTCAGCCCAGCCCTCTGGAATCTGCCATGGTAGGATTTACTGCATGGAAATGACCGAATGTGGCGAGCAGCTCTGAGATGCCATGCCCCTGAAGACGTGGTCCAGTTTTGGAAAGGAATTTTTGGCTTTGGTTGTGTTGGCAATAACCACCCCATGCATCAGGATGCCATGCCACACATGATAGTAATTCAGAGATACTCACAGAACCTTCCAGAACATGGAGGCTGCGAGCTCTGGAGTAGGGTTGTGTTTAAGTAGCGATGAAGACAGAGGGGCTCTGCCTCTGATTTCAAGGATTCTTACATCATGAAACACTAACTTGTCTCGTGGCGCCAACACTTTTATTGTGCATACATTATGAATATTAAAAATTCATCCTGCAATAAATGTACGCCTAACCTTTTGCATTCCAAAATCTCAGAGGACGGGGAAGAAATATATGTAAAGATTTCCACATTGGGCTGAACACACTGTAAGTGGCCATCGATAACACATCTGTTTTCAGTCTTCATGAGAAGTGGCTCTATTCCATGCCCCACCGTCCTGACAGATTCCACACAGGCACTCAGGGGCTATGTTTTTGCTTCGATCTGTACTTCTCAGGATGTGGGCCTAGGACTAGCAGCAGCAACAGCCTTGGGATTTGTCAGGGATACAGATTCTGGGTCTTAACCCTAGACCTATCGAATCTTAAATCATAAAGATGGGACCAACCTGTAAGGTGATTCTGAACCTTCTCAGCCTTGCCTAATGAGGAAGGGGCAAGGAGAATGGAATAGAAAAGACCCTCCAGCCATGTTGACATATTCCCTGTGATCCTAAAATCTTGATCCAGTAAGCAATGTTAATAGCTCTTTTGCTGTTTCTCATTATTTATTCTCCTGGCACAGTATATGCTAACAGCTCTCTTGAGTAAGACCACATCACACTAATAGACTACAGTACATTTATCAGTTGTTGAAAATGACTCCGAATAGTTTACCTTAAATCATGGGATGCCGGTGACCATCCATAGCAGGGAAAAGCAGTGCCTTGCTTCTGTGGGTGGTCCATCAACTTCGTGACCGTAGACAGAGGTTAAGTTCCTCTTGTTACAATATTGATTGGATGGAAGCACTTTGCATCCAATACTTACAGAAATAGAGTCACGTTTCCAGTTCACAAGTGATCGATGGGGCTGAGGAGGCAAGGGAAATAATGAACAGTATTTGGCAGGAGAAGGTTGTATCCCCCAATAACCCTGTGTAGCAACTCTGTCAACAACGGGAAGAAAGAAGCAAATAAGTTGAGGTAGTGAGAATGTCACAAGGCCAGACTATAAATACACATCGAGAGAAAGAAATGATAATAATTCCCATCTTTGCAGACTATTTTGGGAAATCATTTATACAAACATCTCACTGAGTTGGTCCTCCCTCCTGCTCAGAATTCCTTACCAGGCATCTCTGCCATCCATTAGGTCAAATAAGCAAAGCCACTGTGTAGCAAGACTCAGGACCCCTCCTTCTGGAAACAGACTTGACATTGACACTGTTCCAGCCCTGCTTAGCTCACGAGAGGCCGTGTAGACCTGACCCCGTACAGACCAAACAGTCTTTCTACAGACCGAGGGTTTTAGAAGCAAAGAACTTGTAGATGCACATGTCTAAAAATAGCTTAAAATGATGTCCTTTGCTCCTTTCCATTCAAGACTTTCTTATCAATAAAGTTGGTGATGTGATCTCCCAGAACATTCAGTGACATAGGCCCTGTTACTTCTTGGCGCTGATGTTCAGGCCTTGTGTCTTCGTGGGCTTTGTGCGGTGTGATACTACCTGGCCCATCTGGACCTTTGTCTGGTGCATCAAGTAACTTCTTAAATACCTCCCACTAATGTCCACTTCATGTTCTGTGGGCTTCCTCTCACAGATATGACGTGAGCTCTGGCCCCTTTCCAGGAGATTCGTGCATCAGCATGGCCTTCCCTTCATCGCCTGAAAGCCAGAGCACCCTGTCTTCTAGACACGCCCACATCCTGCCAGCTCAGGAAGCAGGCCCTTCCTTCAGACTGGCATGAGAGCTCTTTTTTCTTTCCCTATGGCCATAAAGCTTTCAGCGTGAGGTATTTAATAAATATTATTTTTTCTAGAGTATCCTTGTACACACTATCAATAAAGAGGAAAAAAACCTGTTAGTCATACAAGGTTATAAGAACCCTCAGCCTATGTAGACTAACTTATTAATATATGCTGAGCTAGCTCAAGCCTTGTAATGATGTGACATGATGTACCAAAGTTAAAAGAGGTATATTTGAGGTACTTTTTGTCCAAAGTGGGTAACTTGGACTTTTTTCTATTTTCACAAGACTCTATAGTTGAGCCCGTATTTCCTACAATTTTAACGGCTTCATAGAGGTGCATGACAAACATATCATAACTATTTTCCTCTGTGGATCTTCTTCCAGTCTCTGTCAGGTCAGTTCCACCATCTGTGCATCCCACAGCGGACATGCTGTTCACACCTCCCCTGTACTGCAGCCTCTCTCTGGAAGGCTAGGTCAGTCTCAGAGTGAGACTGTGGTTTTCATCTCTCAGTTCCCAGAGACACAGAACAGTACAGCACAGACTGTGTAAGTTCAGTGGGTGGGCAAGCAGCGTGCTGTAGAATGTGGCTGGGCATTGCAGTGCTACACAGTATCTCTCTGGAGGTCAGGTCTAGTGACACGGACACAGAGTGTCAGCTAATGGAAAGGGGCTTTCTGTTGGCGTGGAGGAACTGTGATTATTTTTAAGACACTGGTCAGTCGGTCTCGATCTTCTGAGTGTACGTGTCTCACAAGAAGAAGGAGAGAATTCTTGCAACTGAGATTTCAGTCCGGCAGCCTCCTGGGACAAAGACAATTACGTGGGGGAAACTCTTGATCCTGCTGACAGAAGCTGAGGAGAGAGCCCAGGCATGTGCTTCAGGATATGACAGGAGTTTAGAACATTCTGTCTGGCTCGCTGCTGCTGAACAAAACAAGGTCTTTGTTCCTTTGCTTCGATCCTTCTGAGTGAGGATATGTAGTGAAGCCCTGCCGCCTTGTCAAACGGGTGTTCCATTGGCTTGTTTAAAAAATGTATTTAAAGACTTGAAAATAGAAGCGGGGCTGGTTGGGAAGAGAAAGGGGGTGTCACTGGAGTGGGAGGGGGCACTGATGGTAGAGGGTGAATAGGATTAAGAAATACCTTGGGTGTATAAAAACATCATGATGAGACCTGCTGTGGTGTGTTAGTAATGCACACCAATAAAATAATAATTTAAAAGGTTCCTGCAAAAAGAGCCTGCTCCCTGCCTTAAAATTAAAGCCCAGGAGCACAGCGTGTGTCTCATCCACTGTCACCGTGGTGGGTACTGGACACCAGGACTTACGGGTTCTGTGATACAGTGTCACCTCACTCAGTCCTGCTTTATTTCCCATTCACATCTCTTCAGACCAGCATGCTTGTGATTCCAGTGATTCCAGAAGATTCCATCTTCTTTAGAGATGTCATCTGAGCTGGGCATGGTGGCATATGCCTTTAATCCTAGCGCATGAGAGGAAAAGGCAGGCAGATCTCTGAGAGTTCGAGGCCAGCCTGGTCTATAGAGCTAGTTCTGGGATATCCAGGGCTACACAGAGAACCTGTTTCAAACAAACAAACAAACAAGCAAACAAGCAAAATATCATCTGGAACTTACAGCGATCCTCCTGTTTCAGCCTCCAGAGTTATTGGCGTTACAAGCATGGACCACCACACCCAGCCTCCTGATAGATTAATCTTGTTCAGATTGGTGAAATAGTATCTCAGCGTCCTTACCATGTCACCAGACATCTCTACTTTCCTGAAATGTGTCTGAGGCCATGCCACTCCCTGCTGGAGAGCCAAGCCATCTCTTCATCACCGCTGTGTGCTGTATCTCCACCCTGTCTTTTTTCTACTCTATGCCTTGTGACAGTTCTACTGTGAGTCTATCTGTTTCGATAACCTGCTCTGCACTGTCTCATTGCTGGGCCGTTGCTGCTGCATCTGGCTTCATTAGGCTGCCTGCAGTGTGCCCTGGACCTGCAGTTTGGTTCCCTGCCTTCCCTTCCATTTCTAATAACATGGGATCATAAAATACCTGCCTTATAGGGCTCTGTGACATGGCATGAAGGAAGACATGGAAAGCCCTTGCAGGAACTCCGGCGGCTGCTGGTGCCTCTTGCTATTATTAGGATGTTTCAAGCCTTCTTTTTAGAGCAAACCTTCTATATTTTCCTATTAGACTTAATTCCTTTAACCTTTCAAAATCCTCTAAATGGCACGTAGCCGATAATGCCCTGACTTAGTAGTAGTGTGTGAATTTATTCTGGCCTCTATTGGACATACGTTAATCAAATAGATTAAATTTTATATATTATTGTATATGCTCAAACTATCTTTTATACTCCCTGGAATACAGAGGAACTTAATAAATACTGGTGAGAACAATGGCTTTACTATTTTAAAGTCATGTTCCATGGGACTAGAGAGACAGCCCCGTGGTTCAAGAGTCTACTGCTCACACACAGGACCTGAGTGTAGGTCCCAGCATCGGACCCATGCCTGATGGTTTACAACTGCCTGCAATTCCAGCTCCAAGGGATCTGACATCATCTTCAGGCCTCTGAGGATACTACATCCATGTACACATACCCACTCATGGGCACACAAACACGTTCCCGATTTAAAATAGTGAAAATGCATCTTTGAAGTTGTTTCTCAAAGGTTGAGAGAAACACAAATCGTGAGCAGAGTGAAGGGCTTGGCAACAGAGGTGGTACTGTGGGGGACAATGAGCTGCGTGTGGGTGGCATCCTGGTGCCCAATCATGTTCGTGTCCTGTGTTCCCTCTGCAGGTCTGCGTGGTGGCCTACCTTGGACTGTTCATGCTTTGTGTCTCATACCAAGTTGACGAGAGGACATGTGTCCAGTTTTCTATGAAGGTAAGTTGCTTCTCCCGTGTTCACAGAAAAGAAAGAATGTGACTGCAAATGAGCTTAAGGTGGAAAGAAAGTGACTGCAAATGATCTTAAGGTGGAAAGAAAGTGACTGCAAACGAGCTTAAAAGGTGCTACCTGTCTAATAACTCCAGAAACTCCATTTTCAGACAGAAAAAAAACATGTTCTAGGACGGCATTGGTCCAGACATAGAGGTAATGATAGGCCTTTTAATTAATTTACATGAGTTGTGTTGGCCTACAGCACATGAAGTAGGACCTTTAATGCCCCCATAACAAATATTGAGCAGTCCAACAAAAGACATGCCCAGAGAACTGTGTCTCTCTGGGTGCCCATTTCTAAATCTTGGGGTATTTGGAATATCTCAACAATAAAACAGTCTGAGTGTCTGTCCCCTTGTAGGTGGGAGAGACAAGACAGAAAGGATTCGCTGGGTGTATCAGTAGGCACTGCATATAGTCTATGGGAAATGGCTATGCTGTGTGTGGCTTGGCTGTTGTATGCCTTCCATCTTCTGTCTGTTGGGGGCAGTGCATTTGGTTGCAATACTTTCAGGCACATAGCATCACACTACACAAAAGGAGAGCCTTGGAGTGTCTCCCTTCAGAGATGGGGAGAGGCTTAGTCACCCCCTCAGAGGTGGGGAGAGATTAAGACACCCACTCAGAGGTAGGAGACACTTATACAGCCATTCGAGGGTAGAGAGAGACTTAGATACTGCTCGGAGTGGGAAGCATAAGATAAACTGAATGGTCGGTTCGCTTGGCACCAGAGTCCAGAATAAGAATGTTCTGTATGTTTCTCTTCTCCATCTGTAGTTGACTTTCTTCTTGGCATAGTCTTTGCTTCCTAAAACCAGGAGACATAAAACCCAAGAATAAATCAATAATGTCATTTTAAAATCACAAAGATAAAAAAATGGGATGTTCTTAAATTATGGAGATGTAGCTCAGCTGGCAGAGTGGTTGCCTAGTATGGATAAAACCCTAGAGTTGACCCCAGCACCAAATAAATAAGGCATGGTTGTACATGGCTGTGAGCTTACCACTCAGGAAGTAGAAAGCAGGAGGATCAGAAATTCAAAAGTTCAAGGCTCAACAGCATACTGAGTTCGAGGCCAGCAAAATCACATCATGGGATCCCATCTTGAGGAGGAGGAGGAGGGGGTGAGGAGGAAGAAGAGAAGAAGAGGGGAAGGAGGAAGAGGAGGAGGAAGAAGAGGAGGAGGATGATTTTGTATACTCAAAAGTAATGGTATAAAAAGCAATGTGCTCACATTCTTTAATGGATAATTGTGAGCCACCACATGGGTGCTGGGAACTGAACTTGGGTCCTCTGAAAGAACAGCAAGTGCTCTCAACCCCTGAACCACCACTCCAGCCCTGAAATTCACCTTTGAGATATGAGGTCTTTGGCCTTTTTTTTTTAAGAAGCAAGAAGTGAACAGACACCCGCTCTTACTTCTTTTTGGTGAGGTTGACCAAATTAAAAGGCATGATGAGAAAAGGGAAAGAAAAAAAAAAATAGAAGGCTGAAAACCTAGTAGGAAATAGCATGTCAAATCTCAGGAGATTACCTCGCTTTTTCTCCAGTCATGAAAAGCACCCAGGCCTCTTCCCTTGCTTTACTTCCAGTGAGACCCCAGCAGGCCTCTCAACATCTGTACCTTAAAATACATAAATAAAATGAAATAAAAAGGAGACGGGGAAAGAATAGAAAGAAGCAAAGCAACCGTCGGTGCCAGCCAGGCTTCAGAACCCCACTGAGAAGACCTCATTAGCTCTAGCCTTTCTTCACCCAGGACAGACACTGACAGAGAGGAAACTCTTTATCTGCTCCTGAAGGTGACCTTCACCCAGGCAGCTGCCAGCAGTCCCAGATGTCCTCTGTGGCATCTGGGCTCCAACAGGACACAGCGGAAGTCCCGAGCTTCCCACTGCGTTTCAGCGGGGATGAAAGGGGCCTTTGGGTGGGACTGAGCTCTGCATGGCTGCCCTCTACCCCTGCGCACCTTGGCCTAAGCTTTTTATGAGAATTTATTGGGTACCTAGATAGACAGGGCAAGTCAGCATGCTGTGGTGATAGACTCTTCTGTTCTCTCTGTCTCTGTCTCTGTCTGTCTGTCTGTTACACACACACACACACACACACACACACACACACACACACCCTGCTCTCAGACTCCAGAGACCACCAGTACTTTCCTGCTTTCTCCTTGGACTCTGCCCCTGGGCCTGGCAGGTCACTGGGTGTGGACCCTCCTGCCTGCCCTTCTAGGTGTCTCCCCCATCCTGTTTGTGAGGGTTCTTGTGCATTTGTTTAGCCCTTGAAGGTCATGTGCCTGCAGACACCTTGCTGGCATTTCCTTGGGCTGCTCTGTGGCAGCCATTTTCCCAGCAGCAGCCAGGCCTTACCATTCTGGCTAAGGGGGAGATCATTAAATCCAAACAGAACCTTCCCCCTTCTCCCAGAGCCACCAACTGGGAAAGCCACAGCGGGTTCCAATTACAGCAGGGCAGGAGCAAGCCTGGGGGTTACATAAGCACAGAGCTGGCCTCCAGGGATGTTCTGCAGGGACACCCACACAGGCTGCTGTCAAGGTCCCAAGGTGACTCCACACGCCTGCCTTCATTGATTGTTTATTCTTGTCATGTGGGCAAAACAACACTCTTGGTTTTAAATTATGGGTTTTACTGTAGGAGCCTGTTGCTGTCAGACTTAAGATCTAGAAAGGAAGGTGCCACCAGGTGCCACCAGCAGGCCTGAGTGTCTGTGACCTGACAGGCAAGCTTGATTGACGTTGAGAGTCACTTTGCTAAGGCATGTGGGTTCTTTTCTTCTGTCCTTGAGCTGCTGGGTTCTGTACAGTTAAGGAGCTAGATCACAATTAAGCAACCTCTGTGTGTTAATGTTCATACCCTTCTGCAAGCCATGTTCCTCCCACACGACAGAGAACAAGCAAGCAGCATCCTGCGGGAAGAATCCTGGGCATGGTAGTGCTCCTCACAAACAGCCAGCGAGGGCTCCTGTGCCCTTCGGAGATGGCAGGTCGCCATCCTTGTAATGTAAAGTCAGGGTTACAGGTATCATCCCAAATTTACAAGTAAAGAAATACTGCTTAATATGTGCACTGGATGTGCTCCCCCTTCCCAGGGAGCACTGATGAGTGCTCCCCCTCCCCAGGGAGCATTGGGGAGTCAAGCCTTCTACTAGGAGGATGACTACCCGGCGGGTAACGACCACTTTAAATGGATCTCTCCTGCTAGCAGTTGCCTGTGGCCAGCACAAACCAGCTTTTCATACCAGGAATTTAAATTCAATCACCAATCTCAAATGTTTCAGAATAATCCGAAATATTTTTCAATATTCTAGCCCATTAGCCTTACACAATAAGTCCATATTTTAAAGTCTAAACACCCCACCTCTACATAAAATATAGTCACTGAGTGCTCTGGGGACGGTTGCAAAGCAGTCCTTTTAATATCGCAAATTACATAAATCCTTTCTAAATTTCATAATTCTGCCATTTTGCATTTATCTAAATCTTCCCCTCCTAAGAACACTAAATATGTCAAATACAAATTATTCCTGTTGTGTTTCTAAGGCATAAGAAGTTTCAGCTGGGCATGGTGGCCTCTACCTGAAATATCCCAGCACTTGGTAGGGGAGACAGGGGATCATGAGTTCAAGACTGACCCCAGCCACACAGCAGAACTGCTGCTGGTCATAGGTAGCTTCTGTCCCAATGGCAGCATGCCCTACAAACTGTAGACAGTAGTTCCCGCGTCTGTGGAATGGGTCTTTATCTGGGCCTCATGCAGGTAGGCTAGTAAGAGGTCTGTGAGCCCAGTCCCAAGAGCATCTCTTGTGATATATGTATATATATATATATATATATATATATATATATATATATATATATATATATATATCACATATATGTATGATCTAGAAAGGATCTTATTGTGGCTGTGTCAGGGAGAACCTAATCTTTTCCTCTCAGTGTTCCAGACATAAGTAAACGAAAACAGAGACGTTTTTGGAGAGTCTGAAATCTCTTGGCAGCAGTTAGAACTGTAACCAGGCATGACCAGTCGTCCCAGAACTAACATGCGGGCAGAGTTGCCTACCTTCTACAGCCATATTTTGTTTTCCTCCCAGAGGCCTCTTGCTTAGGGGTCTTGACTATCATTGCTGTAGTGCGGTGGCTGCCACATCGAGCATGTCCTGTTTTTCATTAACCCTCATCCTTAGTTGATTGATTTGTAATAATTTTGGCCAACATGGCGTTTTCATTACAGAAATGCGTTTTTTGCTTTCATACCTTGTTTTCACCCCTTGGTTGGCATTTCTCAATTTAAAAGATAAGTGTGGGGCGCCCTCTGGGAGAGAGGGCTTGTTTGGGATTCGTTTATGTTATTTCCAAAATCCAGACATAAACAGTCCACAGGCAAGCTTAACAGGTCATTGCAATCCATGGAAAGGCCAGCTCTGCATGACAAAGGGTTAAGGACGGTTTCTCAATAAATAACTCAAGCTGGCATGGTGGCACACACCTATAAACCCAGCACTTGAGCACTCGAGGCAGGAGGATTGGGAATTCAAGATCATCCTCAGCTATAGAGATAGTTCGGGGTCAGCCTGGGGTACCCTGTTGCAAAAGCCAGTGATTTAACTAATCAGTGGGATGTAATATCCTTGGCTTTGGTTGTTAGGTTTTGAGAAGAGAATGGCCCTTGCCTGGGATAACTCAGTCAAACAACAGAGCTCGATAGTTTGCTTTGCAGTTGGCCAGTCCTCCCTCCCTGTAATAGGAAGCTTTCCTTCTCTCTTGCAGGTGTTCTACTTCCTGCTGAGCGCCCTCGGCCTGATGGTCTGCATGCTGGCTGTGGCCTTTGCCGCCCACCACTACTCCCTGCTTGCACAGTTTACCTGCGAGACCTCCCTGGATTCTTGCCAGTGCAAGCTGCCTTCCTCTGAGCCGCTCAGCAGGGCCTTCGTTTACAGGGATGTGACTGACTGTACCAGCATCACTGGCACTTTCAAATTGTTCTTAATCATCCAGATGGTTCTAAACCTGGTCTGTGGCCTCGTGTGCTTGCTGGCTTGCTTTGTGATGTGGAAGCACAGGTACCAGGTCTTTTACGTGGGTGTTGGGCTGCGCTCCCTGATGGCTTCTGGTGGCCAGCAGCCAAAGGCCTAACAGGTTGGCTCCGAGGGAGACAAGGTCAGGAACAGCACACCCACCGACTAGCCAAGGTGAAAACCACAATTTTTTAAAGGCAAACTTTTTTGACAACAAATACCTTTTCATTCTCTAAATGTGTATTTTTAGATTTTTTTTTTCAGAAACAAAAACGACTCTTTTTGGAGATCTCTATTGTACTTTTTAAAAACTTCTTGTGAGGACAGGGACGGAGAGACGGCTTACAAGTGAAGAGGACTTACTGCTCTTGCGGAGGACTCAAGTTCAAGTTCAGTTCCGGAGGCCAAGTTGAGTGGCTCACGGTTATCTGTGCCTCCAGCTCCCCGGACATTGGGTGCTACACACACGCACGCACACATGCGCACACATGTCATTTAGAAAATCTAACCTATTTTTAAAGTTCTAATAAGAGACAAGATTCAAATTGACTTGGTGAACACCAAAAGGCAAAGAACAACAGACATGGAACAGATGGCCTAGAGCTGGCGCTATGCTCTGGTGTTTATCCCTACCGCCCTTACATCCTCACCCTCCTCCGCCTTCGGATTAGTCCAGTGCGATGGTGTGAACTGGCATCGCAGGCCACTACCTAGAGTCTTCTGGCTCTCTCTACCACCTGCCATTATCCCCGTGGTGTCTTGGGAAAGGTCTAAGGAAAGCCGGATCTCAGTTGAGTGCTTTTATGTTTTCACAGTGGAGATGTCTTCAAGGTATGAAATGGCTTTTTTAAAAACCTAGTAGAACAGGAAGGTTGAGTGATTCTGAACACCTGGACTGGGGCGCAGACTTCCGGTTGCCTTAGCTCTGATCCATGAGTGGGCTGCAGCCTCCATGAGGTCTGATTCACCATAATTGAAAGGTGGTGCTGTTGCATTCTTAACGACGAGGAAAGTTTAAAAATAATTATATTATGCCTCTAGTCTGTCATTTAAAACAAATCATTAAGACTAATTTCCAGCTAATTGTTCATTATAATTATGCTCAGGATTCTGTTTAATGAGCTCTGGCTGTTCTTAGGCAGCACCGTTGGTGTTAGGAAAAATTACATCCACAAGGGGAGACGGCAGAAGCTCCACTTTCCTGGAAACCAACCACTGCAAAAAAAAACAAAAAAAAAAAGATCTTGTAAAACATTAAAACACTCTCAGAGAAAAAACAAGAGCATTCGTCACAGGAAATGCTTCTATTAATAGCACATTTGTGATATGTTGAAAAGTATCTCCCTTGACCACCAAGAACCTTTGATGGGATTGGGTACTACGGGTAAGCCCTGTCATACACATGGACTTCCTGTGAAATCCTAGAAGTGATGGCTTTTACAGTTGACCTAGAGACAGAACGTCTCAAAGTCCTTGTTTGGGTGATACGTCCACAGTTAGGGTATTGAGTTTCAGTTTAGACTTAAGAGATGGTACTTGGTTAAGACAAATTTTGCAATGTAATTGGGTAAAATTCCACCAAAGAAATGGGGCAGTGGTGGCACACGTCTTTAATCCCAGCACTTGGGAAGCAGAGGCAGGTGGATTTCTATGAGTTCAAGGCTAGCCTGGTTTACAAAGAAAGTTCTAGAACAGCCAGAGCAGACAGAGAAACCCTGTCTTGAAAAAAAAAAAAAAGCAAAAACAAGCAAACAAACACAAGAAAAAAAAGGACTGCTTTCAGACAAGACTGTGTGAATGCAGCACTAAGCTTCCTGGTTCTAACCTGGGAAACCTTTAGTGTTTGTTAAGAATAACCAGCTCTGGGCTACGGAGATAGCTCAGTTAGCAAAGTCCTTGCCATCCCAGTAAGAACCTGATCCATGTAAAAAGGCCAGGCATAGTGGTGTGTGCTTGTGATCCTGGCATGGCAGAGGCAGAGACAGGCCGATCCCTAGGGATCCTTCACCAGCCATCTTTAACGTAGTGACTGACTTCAGGTCCGTGATGAGAGAGTTTGTCTCAAGAAAAAACAGACAAACAACAAAAAACACCAACACTAAAATAACCCAGAGTGGATAGCTGGCCCCTGGCCTTCACGTGAATGCACACACACAGTTAAGAGTAACCAATCTCATGCTGACTTGTGATAGTTTTCTATAGAACATGGTACATGGTAGAGAATCCAGGATGTCACGGGCTGTCCTTTCAAAGTAATGCTGTTTTCACACCTGTTACGGTGCGCCCAGCCCTGCTGGAAGCACACACAGAATGCCTTTGTCCAACACACTCAACAGGTTTTGGTTTTTTGTTTCTTAATTGAGAAAATTAAGATTCCCCACACAGTTAAGTTGCTCTATGCTTTACAAACGACCCACGGGGGCATTTTAAAGGGTAGAGAAATTTTAGCCCATGGGTTTCTTACTTTCTAACACAACCAAGGGTTGGGGTGGTTTCAGCTTATAATATTCTGTCTGCATAGAATACGGATTTTACTATTATAATCAAATTATTCTTAACTTCCCAAAGAGGGGGAAGTGTTGTAAGTGAACAGAAGGAACAGAGCTGGATGACAGGACCCTGTGGATGACAGGACCCTGTGCTAGAAGCTCACGACGTGCTGGTGTAGTAAGAAGGACTGTGCTATAGAGTAACAAATGACTTTGGGCTGGATCTGAAGCATTTTGACGTTATGTTTTGCAAATATTGAAGCTTCAGTAAGGGCAACAGAGAAGGAGCAGGCACACAGCTTCTCACTTAGCAAAATGTTACACTTCAAATCTGTCGCAGAGCCAGAACAGAACGGTGACTGTGCCTTCCAAACTGTAGAACAGGGAGGTTTGCAAAGCCCTTCCTCCCCAAGCGTCCTTCAGGAGAATTAAATGAATCAAGACTTCTCAAAGAGGAGAAACGGCCAGGGCTTGGCAGTACTTGGAATAGGAATACGGCCACCTGGGTGCTCAGACTGTAACTGAGCCCGCTCAACGGGTCTGTGTCTTTATGTGACCTTCATCTGTGGCTCCGAGCTCCATCCAAATTGGTGTAGGCAGCACCTTGGAGCCATGCCTAAACCATAGCTACTCCAAAGCCCTAGAAACTGTAGTCAAGTAATAGTCCTCACATCCCCCTTTTTGGATTGAGAGCTCAGATATTCTCTTCTGAGTGCCTTCCAGCGAAATTCCATTCTATATGTTGTTTTTTTTAATCCACATCCAAGACATGAGGATTTCCTGATACTCTTTCACTTCTGTGTGCATTATATCTGGGGCATATTTATGAAATTGTAGTAGAGTCTTCATTAAAGCCATCAAGGGATATTAGGAGGGGCAACTATGGAGGGGCCACTGAAAGACGACTAGAAATGGCCTTGAAAGCTGTCCACAATTTGCAAACATGAACTACATCTTGATATTTACTGGTGGCTGTCTCTGAACTATCACTGTGTCATCGATCACCTTTGTATAAATGGATTTTACTCTTGTTACCCCAGAATGTGCTTTAGCGGTACAGTGGAAGTTCAGCCTCTCTGATGGCCAGCTGCTTAATGTTTAAGCCACTGAAATGAATTCGTATCTTCTCATTTTCTTGTCTCAAATGAGCACTGCCCCTCTCAGAACTACGAGTCTGTGCATGGTGCTGCAACCGCCTTTCCTGGCCTTGATCAAATCGAGAGTAGAAGATGGAGTGTTTCTACACATTTGAGGTGGTTATTTTTAAAGGGTGTGTGTTTCCTTTATTAATAAACTTTTCATAATCCACAAAGACATGGTGTTGAGTATGTTTTAAATTGACCAGGTGGTGTGTGTGAACTTGTATATGTAAAAATCTCTCCAGTTAATGTTTGCTTCAGAAACGTGGCAGTTCATATCTCACACTTTACATTAGGGTAGAGGTCCCCAGGTAGAACAGGAGCTGGAGGGAATCTTTGAGGGGCACCTGGGATGCCAATTCCTAATTTCCATCAATCAATGTCAAATAACACCAACTGGCCCTGAGAATGGGATACACATTCATAAAATTTCCACATTTATATATGTGTGCACATATGAAGGTCACCTCAGATCTGAATGCAAAGGCCTCTTCTCACCAACTCAGGAGCACTGAAGAAACTTCACTACACGTTTTCTTCCTTCTGTGTTGACATAGCCTATGATACTTGTCAGTGACATGGATCCTGTTCCCCATATCTAGCTGCAGGGATAACTTCAATATAAGCTGGTCATTATGAAGTACAGGGCATTTAGTACCGTGTAGTCTTAAAAATTCAAAGTGTAAGCAAAAGTTGAACTATTATCTGGAGAGGGCAGTTCTGGTACAACAGCTCATTTGTGTCTTCTTTCCAGCAGATATAGCAGATATATATATATATATATATATATAGATAGATAGATAGATAGATAGATAGATAGATAGATAGATAGATAGATAGATATATGCACACACATATGTAGTGTGATTCCTTTAAAACTCTGGGAATTTAAGGGTTCCAGTTTTTGTTGGGGAAGATCATTAGGAGGATTCTAAACCCAAAAGATTGTGACATACAAACACATGACAGTTGGGGAAAGTAGGGGCTATATAATCACTTCAAGATTCCAGGGAACCCAAGCTTTGGTGAGGCCACCCATCCTCTGTGGCTGCAGATGGGTTAGCAGGCCTAGAGTCTCATCTGTGCAGTGCAGGCTGGTCCTTAACACTGAAATAGGAGACTGAAGAACAGGAGGCAAGAGGCTCTCCGTGGACTCTAGACCTACAAGCATGGGACTATTGCTCTCTAGGTGAGCTGTCTCCATATGCAGTTGAACTTCCTTCTTGACCTTTCTCCCCAGAAATGGTCACGGTGTTGTCTCTGCCTGGTCAGGTGTGGGTCACGGTGTTGTCTCTGCCTGGTCAGGTGTGGTGCTTGTTAAGAGGCTGACTCAAGGACCAAGCGCTGTGACCAGAGGTGACTGTTTTCTTGTGAATCCACCAGTTGTCTCCTCCACCTTCCTAGACGTTAGTCTCTTAGACCACCGGTGTCCAGGGAGGACCTGAAGTCAGTGAAGCAGGCAGGCGAACTGTCAAACTCAGAAAAGCCAGATGGGAAAGTGTGTGACTGAAGTTATTTTAAGTTCTTCCAGCCAGGGTAGAATCCATGTACTCTTACAAAAGGGGCCGTGTCTCCTCAGGCAGCCTCTTCCTGTGCCTTTCATCTTTTGGGAATGTTTAGATTGCAGCAAAATGACAAAAAGATGGTGAATAATTCTCCAGGGAGAGAGGGCTTCCTTCACTTAAATACGGGGAACTTAAGATTTCAAACACTAATTTGACCAGGGGGGAAAACTGTGTAGGGGTGTGACATCTTGGGCATATTTGGGGGCTGGATGAGGGAACCGCAGAGAAACCTGGATTCCGTCTGGCCTGGCTTGGGTTAGAGCAAAAGCAAAGTCCCTGGAATGAATCCTCCACCCACCACACAGTGTCAAAAGCGGCTCCAGATAACTCCGGGGAGAATGACCAAGGTGTTATTTCTACTTGAGGATTGATTCTCTCTTCTCAGTGGGATTTCTGCAGTCTTCTAGTGATTTTGTACATGTCATACACACACACACACACACACACACACACACACACACACACACGAATCTTCCCCTACCCCACCCCCCGCAAACCTGTCCCTCCTTTCTCTGATAAGGTATTGTGAACTGAAATATTAGTGGCTAATATAGAGGTTCTCCCAGAATGCAAGCTACACATTAATAGTTATGGAACTTTTTTTTTCTTTTTAAAGACCAACAGATTTTTCAGATCTAGAGAAATGAATCGTGGATGCCAGAAAGTGGAGATCTGGCCAGCTGCTTCAAACCCAACCACGTAGGTAGCCGCCTACCCTGTCTGGCCAGGGCAGAGCTTCAGAGCTGGCGGGACGGGGAGACTGTTTCCCACCAGCCACGACTGTGCTATCAGCTCACAGCTAAAGTGGCTGCTGATTATAAGAGTGACCTATTGAAAGGAGACAACCAGAAAGTGAAGGGGAAGGGGTTGCTCCTCACGCGGGTGCAGAGGGCTTTTACGGTGAAGAGAGGGTGAACAACGGAAGGGAAGAATTCATGCAGTAGCTCCTGGAACCAGATGGGTGCATTGCTGAAAGCACACCAAGGTTGACTGACTTTTCTCAGACCCCAGGGCTTCTCTTCGTCTCACACAGAACACCCTCAGACGCTGGCCTGGCTCCACACCAGCCCAGAGGAGGATGCCAGCCAATAAGCAGGAAAAACTCCCAAACTGTAACTTAACAGAGTGATCTTTTTTTTTTTTTTTTTTTTTTTTTAATTCTCAAAATGTGTTTTCCCCAGTCCATGAGCACAGACCTGTGGTTTTTGTCTCCCCTGGCTTTACAGCCTCTGCCTCGAGCCAAGAGACTTGGCTCTGCTTCCCCCTGAGTCAGAGTCTCGGCTGGTAGCTGAACCCAGGAAGCCTCGGCCCCCACATCTCTCCCTAGAACCACCAGACCACACCGCCTCCTGTACTCTCCGTTCTTTTGGCTGAGTGTCCTGCCTCCTCTTTGTTTAGAAAACGCCATCTTACGTAACCCCAGAACCTACTAAATGCTCCATTGTCTTCTACTTGGGAGCGCTCAGAACAACCTATTACTGACTTATGACTTATCACCAAGATAGAATCTTTTGCCTGCATCTCCTCAGCCCTTGGAACCGGCCTCACCTGCCTCATAGCAATCAACAGCCAGGCTTAATGCTTGTGGTCTTTGGGGAATTACAGGTTCAGTACAAGGTGCAGGGAATACAAAGGCAGGTTCACCCATAGGTCACGGTGGTTCACTCCGTTCAGGCCGCACAGGAAAGCCATTTGTAACTCAAGACTGAGGCGGGCATAAACAATTCTGATCTGATTATTCCTTTATAATCTGATTTTGATAAACAGCTGATGAAACGGGAGGTGTCTTGGCCCTTGGAGAAGAGATACCCAGGCGGTATAATCAGGCTCTCTTATCTCGCCAGGCAGGGGTTGATTTCAAGACTCCTATTAATAGCTCAGGATGGCAAGAACTGTGACCTCTGCCCTGGATCTTCCAAGCCTTGAGAACGAAGTGACAGCAGCCGATTGGGTCTCTTCGTCCACCTTTATTTTCTATGAATCTCTGATTGGCCCTGTTGGGGATTCTAGTAATTACTGTAAGCTGGCATCTCCAGAAAAAAAAAAAAAAAAAAAAAAAAAAAAACCTCGTAGGATTCAATTAAAAATTAAAGGGACCTTTGTGTGTGGTTACCAAGGAGCTTTCTCAGCACAGGCGGGGTGTGACCTGCATGAATCAAACACGCGCAGGTGACATTTCCATCAGGTTCTGCTGCCTAAGCCCTAGGAAGAGGGGCTCCTGAGGGCTGGGGAGAATAGGCTGCCACTCTCTCTTCCCTCACAGACCTGTGGTCTTCCGAGGGTACTGCAGGCCTCCCTTATTTCTTTCTCTTCTGGGACCAGCTATCTGTGTGACCAGGTTCAGGCAGAAGTGCGCCTCACTCCCGTTAGTAACCAGGAACACTAGGCAAGGCTTTCAGGGCCGGTGGAGTGGGCTGCATTTGGGGGACAAATGTGCTTCCGCTTGCCATATTTATTTACTGAGCTTCAAAACAGAAATCTTGGAAGCTGGAGACATGGTTCAGAGTTATGGATGCTGTCTGCTTTCTCAGAGGTCCAGGCTTGGGGTCCCAGATCCATATGTGGTAGCTCCTGGGAGTCCAGCGCCCTCTTCTGGCCTCTGCAGGCTTCCAAACGCATATACCCGCACAGACAGACACACTCCTAAGTACATTTTTTTTTTTTTTAAATGGAGAGCTAAATGAATCTCCCCATTTGGATAATAAAAGAAAGATTTTTCTCAAGGGCTGTTGAAGGCTGAAGCTTCTCGCAGGAGCCACCCTCATATTTCACAGGGTAAAATTTCGGAGCATCTACCCTGTACAGTGCGAGGGAATCTGCAGATCTTGATGCCTTCTTTCCTGCTGACAAGTTGAAGTTCACTTCGCAGGAGGTAGTTTGGTTGTTTTGGTTTTACTTGAATACAACTTGCATTCCCCCCAATGTGCAAGGGCCATGTAGCAGAGCTGGATGCGGCTTGGGGAGGTGTCTTAGAGATTCCCTGCTGTCCGGCCGGGAAGGGGTCAGCAGACGTGAGTGGGGAGCTCCTGACTGAATGGGCGTAACACTGAAGAGATCCTTACAAGGGCTTGGGGAGCGTTTATGTCTGGCGGACAGACACCATCCGGAGTCAACTAAGACACAAGCCACAGGTCACTCCGGTGAGTGGTTTTCTTGATTAGATTATCTGAGGTGGTAGGACTCACCCTAAATGAGGTGTTGGCTTCCTCTGGCAGTCCAGATAAAAGGACGTGAATGAAGGAAACTGCTTTTTGCCTGCTGGCCCTCATCCTTACTGGCAAGTTTATCTACCCTGTTGCTGAGGCATTCTGTCACCAGAATTAGAGCCAAATTCTTTAACATTTATTTATTTCTATTTCATGCAGTTTGGCTTTTTGCCTACAGATATGTTTGTGGGACTAGAACTACAGACAGTTGTGAGTTGCCATGTGGGTGCTAGGAATTGAACTCTGGTTCTCTGGGAGGACAGCCAGTGATCTTAACCACTGATTGATCTCTCCCTAGAACCTAGAGCAGGGTTCTTAAGGGTTCCAATATAGACTGAAGACCAGCAGCTCTCTAGGTGTCCTCAAGGCCTTCAGCACCATTCCAGGACTAAGGAGGTATCCTGTCCCATGGCCCAAGAAACTACAGCACTCTTAGCCCTCGAGTGAGAGACAGCCATTGTTGGATTAGCTGGACTGTATTATGTAAGCCACTGTACGTTGTGTGTGTGTGTGTGTGTGTGTGTGTGTGGTGCGCATGTGTGTGTGTGGTGCGCATGTGCGTGTGTGTGTGTGGTGCGCATGTGTGTGTGTGTGTGGTGCGCGTGTGCGTGTGCGTGCATGCGTGTGTGTGTGTGTGTGTGTGGTGCGCATGTGTGTGTGTGTGTGTGTGTGTGTGTGTGTTGCGCATGTGTGTGTGTGTTCTCAGTTCTGTTCCCTTAGTGCTTCCTGGCCAGTACAGAGATGATGATGATGGTGTGGTGAAGAGATCTGTGGTAACCATCTACATGTTGAAATCACAGACACAGCGGGAAGCCAGAGAAGCCCTGTTAGCTCTTGAAGACCATCTCGTAAAGCACCCTACCACTACAAGCACAGTTCGTTTCTGTCTTCTGACGTTGATGACCAAGGCAACTCCTCCCTCTGCTCCCTGCAGACACTGCGTGGAATTCTGATGATTTGACTCATGTTCCTTCCTCAGACGTGCTTTCTAATCAGTGAAGAAAGTGAACCAATGCTTCCAAACCCTGGCATCTGGAAGGCCCGAGGCTCGGCACCCTTGGGGAGCCATGCCGCACCAGATGTGCAGAGGCTGTTAGATAAGCACTCCAAAGGCCTTTCGGGGAGTAAAGAGATAACTGCATGGAAGGATGCCCTGCCACCTCTGCTCTGGAGACCTGGTAGGTCTGTGAAGAATTTGCATATGGGCCTTTGTCTTCAAACCCAGCTGGGACTATTATGGTTTGGATGTGAAATGTTGCCCACAGGTCAGGTGCTGAAACACTTGGTCCCAGTTGGTGCTGCTGTTCTTTTGGGGTTTTATTTGGGGGGGGTATAGAACCATTGGCAGTACAGCTTCTCTGAAGGAAGTGGGTCACCGGGGGACTTCATAACCATGCCCCACTCTTGGGTCCTGACTCCTGAGTTAGTGTGACCAGTTGCCCCATGTTCTGGTTACCTTGCCTTCCGTTCCCTGACGACTCTCTCCCTACCTAAAGCATGAGTCAAAGCACATTCTCCAGTCTTTAGTCACATTTTTCTGTTATTCGGTCACAGCAACAGGAAAGGAACTAATACACAGTCACCTTCTTCTTACTCACTGTTGTCGCTGTCCCTGGACCTTGTACAGCAGTGGTAACTCAGATCCCATAGTGAGGCAGCTCTTTGTGAAAGCCCTACTAAGCACCTTTCTGGGCAAACCAGCACTCCTGGGCTTTGCAGTCTCCCATCTAGACAGTCAAGACAGCCCCAGAGTCCCAGAGAACCTTTCTAAAGCATTGCTTAAGGCCACACTTCTCTTCCCTGAGCACTGTGGTTTGGAGCAAGAGGCAAACAATGCTGGTCCTGTCAGTTCGAATCTAAATGTGGAGGGTTGTGCATTTACATCCTGTAGACTCCAAGGAGCTAAAACAGATCAGCTGTAGACTCACAGAACGCTTGTAAATTAAAAATAGACACTAACTATCACTGTATAGCAATGGAGGGTAGAAGCCATTGCTTTCAGGAGGAGTCTCCTGGCTCTGACCTGACCATGAGCAGACAGCAAAAGGTCAAAGGGCATACCACACCATTACCAAAGCTCTGCCAAAGCTCTGCCCCTCCCACACCAAGAGATCTTGCTGCCTCTGTTTTTCTTTCAAAACCAAACTATAGAGGAGGATCCATGGAGGGTCCATAGCACGAAAACCCTTAGATAACCCCCCACACACAGGGTCCGTAGCACGAAAACCCTTAGATACCCGCACACACGCATTTTATGCCTGTTTCTACCCGAACACAACAGCAGTTTCTGATTGAGAAAGTTTGGAAGGGTGTGTCAGGTTCCCCTCCTCCCTCCCCCCACCCCCACACCCGTTTCAGTTGCAGCACGCCCCCCCATGCCTCTCATCAACATCTTCAAAGAAGGAAGTTTTGTTTTAATTCCTGATTTCAGAGATGGTAGATGCCACAGCCAACTCTGTCAGTTCTGGTCCTGGGCAGCATCATGGTTGTTATGGTTACAGGATGGGGTGGCAGGAAGCAAGGAAGTGGGGTGTGGAAAAGGCCAGGGTGGGGATCTAGTCCCCAGGAACACACTGTTCACAGACTGGTTTTCTCCAAGGGGCCCTGCCTCCTCCTCCCCAATCCCTTACAATAATACATCACACTTTGAACCTGTTAAGGCATCAGCTCATTGATCGGGTCAGAGACCCTAGGACCCAATCACACGCCCAAGTCCATCAGCTGGCAATCAAGCTTGACCACAGGAGCCTGTGGATGGCCTTCATAGTCACACCATAACAGAAGGCCACATGAAGAACGAGTGTGATACTCCCATGGGGCACTCAGGATTTCCCGAAGGGGTCACAAATTGCTTGGTAAGAGGGGCTTCAGGTGCTTCAGGTGGGGTCTAATGAAATTACTGGATTTTTTATTAGATATTTTCTTTATTTACATTGAAATTACTGGGTTTTAATACATATATTTTAGAGACAACGTTTTTCTTTTTTACACCCCCATTCCTATATGAGGGGTACAGCTGGGACCTTGACATAAAGCAAAAGAGAATTTTTTTTTTAAATTTGGGTCTTGTTACTATATATATATGTCAAAGTTTATATATATATATATATATATATATATATATATATATATGGTCAAAGTTTATATATATATATATATATATATATATATATGGGTCAAAGTTTATATATATACATATATATGTATATATATTCAAATCAAACATGAACAAGTCAAAGTGTATACATATACTTATATATATATATGTTTGATTTGAGAAAAAATACAAAATCAAAAGGAAATATTATTATAATCTCTTTAGTAAATTCCTACACCATTTTTCTTAACGGGAGAAAGATACTTTTCAGTCTGATATCAAGGCTGTAAAGCACGAAGACTCTTACCCCGACACGTTCATTTTACACAAGATCAAACAGGAGAGAGTGGAGATTGTCCGCCCAGGGTCATCCAGCTTCAACCTTACCCTGATTACCCAGTGTACACTTATGCTAAAAACTGGCATGATTTTCCCTTCCTTTATTTTACTTTACCTTGGGAATTTAAGGTGTCTTCCTGTTTGTCTGGGAGCTTAAATCTGGCACAGTCAATCTTAGAAAGCTCAGGATTCCTGGTCCGTGTTCCTGGGACACGGGCTCAGCCATGTGCCTTCCAAGGACTCGGTGGCTCTATGTGGATTCTAGTCATTAATCCACGGACATTTCCCCTCATTTGTTTTCTTTTCCTTTTAAATAAAAGAAAGTTAAGTAGATATTTCCCATCTTGCCCCAGCCCCAGTGCTTTAGAGTGGAAGTTGGAAAGGGTGGTGAGATATGGCAGCATCTACTAGAAGGGAAGGGATCTCTAAGAGGCAGGAATGTGTCTCCAGCATGGACACATTGCATTGGCTCCACCACCATCACGTGGCTCCTCCACCATCACGTGGCTCCACCACCACTTGACCCCGCCCCAGCAAGCTTTGGGGTGGTTCTGTGGCTGAAAACACAAGTCTCCCTGGTCCGTTTGCCGAGCCCCTTGTCTAGGCTTTGCTGCCATTTTCTAGCTATTTGCAGTTGGACAGAATCCTCAACTACCCTACCTAAGTCCCATCAATCATCAAAGGAGGGGGTTGTGACAAGAGTATAAGCACTTTGTGAGTGCCTTGGGGGTCGTACATGGGCTACCGTCTGTCACCCGCAGGGAAGAGTGCCTGGAACATCCTAAGAGTGCAAACTATGTTTATTATCACGACTCCCTTACCAGTCTTGTTTCCCACCCCATATCTGAATCTGAAGATTTAGTCCAGAGATGCAAGGACAGTGGATTCCGTTGTGATGAACGATGGGGGCCAAGAGAAATAAGGCAGTTCTGAGTTGATGTAGCACTACGGTCCTTTGTCCTCCTTCTACCTGTACCCGATGCACACAGCTCTGACAGGCTTACACTTTATAGGGAGCAATCTCCCGGGGTGGAGAGATGGCTCCGTAAAGTACTGGCCTTGAAAGCAGGAGCAGCTGAGTTTGATACCCTGGGATCCATGGCTTACACAAACCAAGGAGGCATGGTGGTGTGTGCTTAGAATACCAGGGCTGGAGAGGCTTAGACTGGTACACCGTTGGGCTCACTTGCCAGCCAGCCAACAAGGCTTAGAGACTTGGAGGGGAGGCAGTGCCCGAGGAACATTGGAAGTTGTCCTCTGGCTTCTACATGCACCTGCAAACACATGTGCACGTACACCGACCAGCACCCAGATGGATACACCCCTCGTTAAACAGCAGAATTAGAGTACTGTACCTTAGAAATATGTCTGGATGACTCCAGCCTTTGAAAATCTATGCTCTAGCTATCATGAACCTTTCTGAAGCCAGTGTGTCCTGCTGCACTCACTGGGGCAGAGCTGTGACCAGGGATGCCAATTCTCCTCCCTGTCCACCTGCAGAAGGAGGGTTGGCTTTTAGCCTTTGATCATGCTGCCAGTAGGCATTGGATCCTCCTGCAAAGTGCCTCTAGTGGTCTGGTTGTCAAAGTTAAAGGTCCTCTAGGGGACAGTGCCTGTGAATTTCCAAGGAGCTCTGGGGTCCCCAAGCCAGCTTTTCTCAGCTGTGTGAAGACGTTAAGTGGGGAATCAGGAAACACCTCTTCTGTAGCCATCCTTCTGCCTTGTGTTGATCACTCAGGAGTTATCACTTGGAGCCTAAGACAATTGAAAAGTGGAAGAGAGACCGCCTCAGTTAGGGTTTCTATTATGAAAGGACACCACAACCACAGCCACTCTTATAAAAAAAACAAAAACAAAAACACACATTTAATTGGGGGTGGCTTACAGTTTCAGATGCTTAGCTCATGATCATCATGGTGGGAAACATGGCGGCATGCAGGAAGACATGGTGCTGGAGGAGCTGAGAACTCTATATCTTGATCCATAGGCAGCAGGAAGAGACGAATTATTGAGCTTCCCCAAAGCCCACCCTTTAGTGATATACTTCCTCCAGTGAGGCCACACCTATTCCAACAAGGCCACACCTCCTATGGCGTCAGTCTTCAGTCTACGGTGTCCTTTCCAATTCCCACCACCACAGGGACCTAGATAAAATTTCCAGTGACAGTGAACTGGTCTGACATTCATTCTGAAGGCCATTTAATGGCTTGAAGGAAAAGAAACTGATCTAGGAGTCCCGTGGTTCACGCTGCAGAAGACATCTGCTGGTTCTGATTTTATTGTCTCTCTGTTTTACAACCACTAAGGCAGCACAGCCAACATACACATTGACTGGAAAATGGTGGGCTGTGCTCATTGTACAAACTCTTTCCAAAAAATATCAGACCTTCCCCCCCCCCCCGCCTCGCCACGATTTCCAGGGATGAGCCAAACAAGCAATGTACAGCTAGAACACCAGACTCTGGATCCAGGAGGCAGATGAGAAATCGATTGTCATTGACCATTGTTGGCCATTGTTGGCTGTCATTGGCCATCATTGCTATCATTGGCTGCTGTTGGCTATCTTTGGCTGTCACTGTCCCTCCAGAACAGCTAGGAACATTCTTCACCTGTTCAACTTAAAAATAAAATTAAAAAAATACTTGGCTCCAGCTTATCTTAGCAAATGACTCATGTGGGCTCAGCTGGGCGTCTGACTGTGGCCTGAGAGTCTCTCCACCACTCCACACTGGGCCTTTGGCAACAGGACAGGAGGCCACAGGGGCTGGGCGAGGCTGGACCCAGGGAGAGGGAAAGAATAGTATGAAATTCAATGCAGCTGTTGAGATTTCCTTTCATTAACTTAAATTATATCAATTTCTAGACTTCAGATATCTATTGAAAGGCAAGCAAGAAAAGCACTAAAGGATACAATCTAACTGCTTATACCCTAACTCAAATTGAGCAATAATGGAAGTAATTCAGTCTGGGGCAGAGATGGGACCCCGGCTCCTGCTGTTCCCTGTCTCCTTTCCTGCCTAGCTAAAGGTTTCTATTTCAGCTCTCTGCTTCTGAGGCAGGAAAAAACGGAGCCAGGGAAGCCGTCCCCACAACTGTATCTCTGGCCTTGCCTCACCCTTTACCCAGAATGACTCACTGAAGTAGTCCCTCACAGAGTGTCTCTGTAGGAGTTAGTGCCCTATCTCTGTAATAGCCTGCTTAGTCACACTGCCCAAAACTCTTCTATTACACATCAGCAGTGGTGCCTGGACTGTTCAATTATTCATGCATTCCTCATTCCAAGTATATGTTGTGGGAAGAGCTGATCAAAAAGATGAACCCTAGCTGTGCTAGGCCAGTGGAGACTGAGGTGGGTGGCAGGAATGGGGAGCAGAGGAGCTGTTAGTTAGCCCACAGTCTCACATCAGTCCTGTAGCTCACTACAAAGCTTATGCAGAATACTTCCTTAGGGGAAAGGTGAGAGGTGAGTGAACACCAGCAGGGGGGCGGGTCTCTCCTGAGTCCTGGCCAATGATGATGCTAACCACAGCCCTCTAGCTAGAAGTAACAGGAAATGCACCAGAGGTGAGGTAATAGGGGAGAAAGGAGAGGTTTCTGAACCAGAGCATTGTATCTGAGGGGCAGGGGCTACAGACGGGAAGGGAATGCAGAGGCAGTGCTGATGGGGTCACAGAGGGACTGTGCACCATGGTCAGTGGTTTGGGCACCGCTCACGACACATTTCCCATTCCAAGTAGCTGTGGAGGGCCAGAGAGCTCGTTTCCTCTGTGTAATACATGTAATATACACATGTGTACTTACACACTAGCACACACATGGGTTCTTCACACACACACACACACACACACACACACACACACACACACACACGGAAGACATCCTTTGGGTTATGAGATGGTTCTTCTTTGTCAAGTTGCTTGGATCTTAGAATCACCTAGGAGACACACCTGCAGGAGAGCACGCACGAGCGTATCTGTAAAGTTATGTGGGAAGGGAAGAGCCAACCTGAGAAGGGAGCATGCCAGACCAAACAAAGTGGAGACAGGACCCAGTGCCTACCTCTCTTTGTGACTACAGCACAGCGTGATTAGTGCTCCCTGCTCTAACCACTTCTTTCCTACACCAATACACCCTTAAGTCACAATCCAAAATTAACCCTTCTGTCCTTAAGTCGATTTTGTTGAGTGTTTTGTCACAGAATCCAGAAAAATAACTAGTACAGGTTGGGAAAATGTGTTTTCATAATTGTGTTAGCTTTGTATCATTGTGATTTTTTTTTCTTAAATACATGTTATAAGCAACATGGCGGAGAAAAGCTTTATTTTAGTTCGCGGTTTCAGAGGTTTCTGCCTATGGCCCGCTATCAGTTTCTTTTCTATAAAACTTGATTATTTTGTGTATATGGGTACTTTGTGTGCAGGTATGTCTGTGTACCCCCTACTTGTGAGACTCATGGGGCTAGTAAGAGGGCATTGGGGCCTCTGGAATGGAACTTGCAGGAGGTTGTGAGCCATCATGTGGGCATGGGGGAATCATACCCGGGTCCTCTAGAGGACAACCTGTGCTTTCTCCAGCCTTTCTCTTGGTTGCTTTTAGACAGCAGTGAGGTCAAACATCATGACAAAGAGAACTCAGTAAGGTGGGCGGCTCACCTCATGGTGCCTGAGTGGCAGAGAGCTGAGAGCAGGGACCAGGCACACAGTACTGTAGTCAGGCCCCAGTGTCACATTCCCTCCATCCAGGCCCAGTCTCCCAGCTTCTCCTGTTTCCCAGTGAGGCCACCAAGGGCATGACTCCATGATGGGTTATGCCCCTGACATTGTCAGAACACCCATGATCCAATCACTTCCCCCAAGTCTACATCTGAGTGCTTCATAGGGGGCCACACCTTCAATCCCTGAGCTTCCTGGGAACATTTTCTATCTCTGATGATTGCTCCAAAATTGACATTTAGAGGGATGGATACTTTCTCAGAAGTATGAAAGGAAAGGCTGTGTTGGGAAACATGTGAGCATTTCTTTGAATCCCTTTAATAAAAATTAATGCTTAAAATAGAACAGCACTGCACATATCATACTTGACATTGACCTCTTAAAGCTGACCTTTAAGACATGATGTCATGGGTCATGATAGGAAAAAAAATCTGGCATGCTTTCACTGAATGCAACACACACACACACACACACACACACACGCCTGGTAAGAGATGGCACAGCTTGGCTTGAAGAAGCAAAACCCTGGAATCACCACTGGCATGGTGATTCATGGTTATCCATGTTTGCTAAGGGCACAGGTCTCCCTCAGAGGGCCAGACAGGAGCCCATTCTGTTAGCTTATTTATTTAACCACAGTCTCTTTGTTCTGGGAGACCAGTGACATCCTAGAAGACCCACTCTTTGAAAGGACTCAAAGCAACTGAGTGCTCTGGGGTGTCAACCATGAAATGCTTAGAAACACTCTCCTGGTGTGATATTCTGCTTCCATTTAAGAGAAGAATCTCAAAGGAAGGAAATTATAGAGGAATGTTAATCCATCAACATGACCGCTCTAGCTGTAACACAGATATACCCTTAGCACACACCTGTATTCCCAGACAATGAAAGAAAAGTTAGTTTGTAGAAAGAAGCAGCCATGTTTGAAGGTGACTTCTAATTGAGGGGCAGAAAAAGTGATGAGACAGAGAAAGATTTGACAGAATGAGTCAGAGATAGGATACGCCCAAGTCTCACGAGAAGAGACAGAAAGGAGAGGCAACCTGAGAGAGCGGTGTAGCGAGAGGGCAGGGGGTAGTTTTACAGAACAGTTATAGAGAGATAGGTTGCAGAGAGAGAACAAGCTAGACACAGGTAAAGATGGAACAAGCCACAGAATGAGAAGGAGCCAGAAAATTAGAACAGATTGCCAAAGTTAGTTTGAGGCCAAGCAGAGTATTCAGAGGCTGAAGGGGAGCCAGATTGAATCGGTCAGCTTGGAGAGGAGCTTGAGCCAGAGCATCTGAGTTGACCAGCCAGCCAGAGCTCAGAAAGAGCTACAAGGGGTGAGCTTATTCAGCAGTGAGTCTCAGAGGCTGGAAACATTCTAGGCCTGGATAAGGTTGTACAGGTTAGAAGCTTCCAGGACGAGGCCTAGTGAGAGGACAGTTATGTCAGGCAGATAAAAGTACATTTATAGGCAATATCAGAACACTTATTTTCACCCAGTTGTTAACAAAAATAAACCAAAGACTGTTATATGAAGTTGGAAAATTCAATTGTGTTCTAATCATGGACAGTCTACTGAGTAAGAGAACCAGCTTTGCAATAGAAACAGCCTGAATTCTAACCCTGACTTCTCCATACTGATTCCCTGAGAATTCCCATGGATGACTAACTGTCCCCACGCTGGCGTCCTTATCTTCATAGCTGGTAACAAAAAGCCCATGGCTGGTGATCCTGTATGAGACCCTGTGAGTGAAGGAATGCAACTCTGCCTTATGGCATGGGGTATAGAGTGAGGATGTCACTGTAAAATGTGAACCTTGGTTAGAAACTGCAGCTGGGGTGAGGGGAGGAGGGAGCAGCTGGGGTGAGGGGAGGAGGGACTGGCTAGGGTGAGGGGAGGAGGGACTGGCTAGGGTGAGGGGAAGAGGGAGCAGCTGGAGTGAGGGGAGGAGGGACTGGCTAGGGTGAGGGGAGGAGGGAGCAGCTGAGGTGAGGGGAGGAGGGAGCAGCTGGGATGAGGGGAGGAGGGAGCAGCTGGGATGAGGGGAGGAGGGACCAGTTCAGCCTTGAGTCCATGCTTAGCATGTGGGAGAGCACCGCTTCAACTTCCTGCACCCATAAAAACTTATAACTGTAACTGATCACCCTTTCAGTATTTAGGTTTCACTATTTGTTATTACTTTATGAGTGTTTTGCCTGCATTCATGCTTGTGCACTGTGCACGCCTGGCACACATGGAGGCCTGAAGTGGATGTCAAATCCCCTGTAACTAGAGTCAGGGTTGTGAACCATCATGTAGATGCCAGGAATCAAACCTGGGTCCTCTACACGAGTGGTCAGTTCTCTTAACTGTTGGGCCATCTCTCTAACCCTACCCTTTAATTGACTGTTATTTTCCAGAGCATAAAACCCATAGAAAAATGTCTATATGGTATGAACGTCTAATTGATGAAAAGGACACAGATTGAAACAGATGAACAGTCCAGTTGCTAACATGCAGAACCCTTGCTGCCCCGCCCCCAGAAACTCTTTTATTTTTCTCTCTGTCAGAAACATTTCTTTGCATATTAAGGGTAATTGCTATTTAATTTTTAATTCTCCTAACTTACATGGCAAACATTTCCTTGCTTTGATTCTAATTCTGTCAGAAGAGAAAAATGGTTCTGTCCAGACTTGGGAGCTCATGTCACCCAAGCAAGTCTGGAGGACTGAGTTCTTATTTGTCCAGAAGGACAGGAGGCAGGAACTACTGAAATGGTGGCTGCTTGCTCCCCAGTGGCTTACAGAGTTGGAGAACTGAATCTTGCTCCTGCCTTCCTGCCTGCCTCACGCCCTTTATGCCACCTATGGAGTATCATGGTATTTACAAAAACAAAAGTAATGCAAGAAATCTCTCCTTTTAGAATTGCTTTCAAAGCCAACTGTACTCACATCCAGAAGAGCCAAGGAGTTCTCTAAGCTCGCTCCCTGCGAGGCTGGCACTGCCCTTCTAAGGCTTGGTGCTTGCATAGAAGAGTTTTCCTTTTATTTATTAGTCGTCACATATACCAGATACAAACAAACTACGCTCATCTGCACAGACATACATTTTTTTCCAGGCAAACAGAAAAGAACTTTCTGTCAGTCTGCGTTGATCACTTAAGTCTCTAAATTTTCTAAGATGATTTACTACTGTTGATTTTGTAGGTGTAGGTCCCACCTCAGTGTGGCTTTCATGAAAAGTGAAGAGAGGCTAAGATGCCAAAGCCTTATCAGGACAGTGCTGGGGATGAGAGCGGTGTGTTACGTTCTTTGGATGGTTGCTCATTAGGTTTGCTCAATCTATTTTTAATGAATTACTCCACTGATTTAAAAAAAAAAAAAAAACAAGGAAGAATAATGCTCCCTAGATGGTACAATCTACAGCCTTGTGCCTGACCTGTCATGTGGCAGCGTGACTGAATCTCTTCAGTTTCCACTTTCCCTAAAGCAGCCTTCTGTCCCTGTGGCCTTTGCTCACACTGAACCCTCCAGTCAGAGGTGGGGTTTTAGGTGTGTGGGGCTTGGTTGCTGTTCAGAATGACTTCAGGGTAGTTGGAAGAGCAGGCACATATATTGAACAGGCCTTTGGTAGCTAGGGCAGGCATGAGAAGCTGAGGGGGCAGCTTTTGTCAGACAGGGACGGTTTTTACTAATACCTAGAGAATCTCTCTTCTTTTCTGCCCTCTTCTTCAAAAGTTAACAGTATAAATGATCTTGTGGCTCAGAACTTTTCCTAAATAGTAGTTTCATGGGGCGTACACTTAAGAGCCAACCTTATTGGGGAGGAAATGGGGCCTGCACAAGTAATGGGGTTATACTCATGAAACCATCAATCAGTATTTTATTCAGGGTCTTCTCTGTGTGCCAAGACTATTCAAGGCTTTACAGGTGCCGTGGCACACACAACAAACTCTCTGCTTCACAGCCGGGGAGAAATAGTTCACAGATAAGAAAGCACTGATATTTCGTCCACAAGGGCTTTGGGATTCCCTGAAGAGCAGGACAGGAGAGTATGGGACAGGAGGTTAGCCATCATGACTTCTCTAACAAGAAGAAATTAGAGTGTGTCTGAAGGAAATGAGCCAGAAAGAACAGAGAACATAGAAGACTTGAGGCTAGAGCACACTTGGTACTTTAGCAAGACAGAGGAAGGTAGAGTATGGCTGTGGCAGAAGCTGTAGGTGGTTCATGATGCCCTTGGACCAGGCAGAGGGGCACGGGGGAGAGAGAGCGTTACACCAAGAGGGAGTTGGAAGCTGTTAAAGAGTTTTGAGTGAGACATGGCATGATCTGACTTCTGTTTAGAAGAGGCTACTCCAGGTGCCAACCTGGTACTGACTGTAGTAGGGCAGAGGCTGAAGGAAGGAGTCTGCTATGCTGCAATCCAGGCAAGAGGTGATGGTGGCTTGACTCAAGGCGTAACCGATGTAGATGAGAGGGAGCCGTGCTCTGGATGTTCTTCTAAGGGAGCACCGGCAGGATTACTGACGATTAGATACAGAGAATAGAGAGACACAGAAGAGCCAAAGATGATTACTTTAATCATTTAGCAAGAGTTAATGTAGTAATTCTATGCTGGGCACTGTTCCATGATAATCACTGATCATCTCGTCTTGGCATTAGCCCTGTGAGATAGACACTATTTTCGTCCTCATTTTCCTCCTCTGTCGTGTTGGCTCTGAAAAGCGAGAAGGGTGGAGTTGACATTTACTTAGGGATGTTGAAGAGGAGGTTCAGGGTGGCACATTATAGTTTATGTTATGGTTGAGGTGGTTGAAATGGCTTCCTGGTGATATCAAGCTGGCAGGCATGTGGTGATAGGCGCCTGGGGTAAGGAGCAAGCGTGGTCTGAGATAAAGATGTGTGCTCAGACATTTTACAGTTTGGGGTGGAATCGAAAACCACGAAATTGGACAAGATCTTTAAGGGAGTATAGGCACAAAAGAGAAAACAAAACCAACCGTGCCACATTTGAATAGAAAGGACAAATGGTCAGAGAGGGCACAGGGGCTGCAGGGCTCGACATCCTGGCCTCAAGCTGAGAAAGAGTTTGAAGAAGGAAATACATGCAGGCATGAGATGTTATCGATTGGTCAAATAAGAGTGACCAGAAAGCTTACTGGCTGCCTTGAAAAACTCCATTTCATTAACAGAGAAGTGAAGGTTTGAGTGTAATGGGGTGTGAGGGGGGATCCAGAGGAAAAGATCAGGAAAGAATAAAAACAGTAAATAATTGAAATTCTCTTGAGGTCCTTCCTCTCTTCTTTTCTTCCTCCTCCTCCTCCTCCTCCTCCTCCTCCTCCTGTTTTGGATTTACTATCTCATTCTGCAACCTGGAACTCACTATATAGCCAAAGCTGGCCTTGAACTCTTGGCAATCCTGTTTCCTCAGCCTTTTGAATACTAGGATTATAGATAGGAGCCATAATATCTGGTTCAAGGAATTTTCCATATAAAGAATATGACTGAATCCAGAAGAAAATGCAGGGCTGAGAAAGTTTGTTTTGTAGATAAGTGAAATCAAAGCACATTTCTAAGCAGATAAAACTGGTCAAGTAGAGCAGACAAAAAGCATAGACTGAAATGGGAGCAGGAGATAACAGAGGCTGATGAGAGACACAGGGCATAAAACAGGGACTTAGCTTCATGTAGAAACAGAATTTCCATCCTGAGTAGTGGGGAGGGGAAGAATGAGGGGAAGGAGAAAGGGGGAGAAAGAGGAGAAGGAAGAGGGGGAAGAGGAGGGGAAGGAGAAGGGAGAAGAGGAGGGAAGAGGGGGAAGAAGGGGAAGGAGGCAGAGGTAGGGGGAGGAGGAGGGGGAAGAGGGGGAGGAGGAGGCTGTCTGTAGATGAGCCCATTCTTGTGGGAGATGTGGTCATTTGTGGAAGTCTCCTCTGCTGTTTCTATTTTCTCAGTGAAATAGTAGCAAAGGTCAAAAGTTAAGGAGGAACAGAGATGTATTGGAGATTTGAGGAGAGAGAAGTTGTGAAATGAACATTTCCAAAAATGGGGCCATCATCTAGAACTTTATCCAAACTATGGTTCAGTCTCTTTCTTGGGTCTAAAAAAGGTTTTGGTTTTTCAGTAGGTCATGTGGATATAAACACTGAGTTGTCCACGTATTCCTAACTGGCTTGCTTGATGTGTCTGGACCAGGTTAAGCAAGAAGTCAGCCAGCTGAGAGTAATTCTCTTGAGTCAAGATGCTGTTCTTCTTGGAAAATCTAAATTTTACTTCCTTCTGTTTGCAAAGGGTTTGTATGAATAAATCCACGAATCAGAATAATAATCAAACCACTAGTCTCTTTTGTTTTTACTCTTAGAAACAAGACAAGTAAGATAGGAGGCCCTTTGGGGGAATCAAGGAATTTGGGCAAAAAGAGGCATAATCAGGAAGCAGTGATTGTCCTAGACTAATAGTTGTGCATATATGTACTTTTTCTGTGTCTGTCAAGAGTAGCCATATAACACTCAATACCTCTTCTGTAGTGATTACTGAACAAGAACATATTTACTTGCCCTTTCTTCTACCATGATGACAAAAGAATTTCTACAGAATTTCCTTTTTCAAAAACACAGTGATCTGATAACTTTTAGCAGGGTGGTAAAGTATGGTTCCCAAGGTTCTGGGTCATCCTTTAAGCATAAATTTGCTCTCCTAGCCCCAAGGTTGTCTGCTTACCACTCAAAAGCTGTCCTCTGATGATAAGAGTGGATAGGAGAGAGACTGGGTTTGTTCAAGGGCCTGCCACAGCAAAACAAAGGGTATCCTTAGCTTAGTTCCATGCTGGAGGTGTGTGACAGGGCTTTGGTAGGGCTGGGTGGAAGGTGCAGGGGCGGGGAGAATTGACTCTGACCTCCTGTTAGTTATTAACAAGTTATGTTCCGCAAGCTAAAGCTTTCTGTTAGGCTATGCAGGGCATCAAGGGAAAGGAGGGGATTACACATTCCGATGTCATTGGAGGGGTGGTAGATCCTTCAGGCTAGGTGACCCTAAGGGTGATTATCATTTAATATCTTAATTGTTTGGGTGCAGCTTTAATTTAAAAATTAAAATTCCAGCCAGAGGGAGAGGATCCAATCTACATCTCCCTAGCCCCGTGATGCGGGGAGGGTATGCTGTCCCCGCAGAGACATTTCTCTGTCCTGTAAACCTTGTGCTGCCCGTGAAGGTTGGGAAATTCAATGAAGCAACATGTCATAGGAGGCGCGCAGGTCTGTGTGGAGCATGTTGCGAAGGCCATCATTCTTAATTATATGTTGTCACTTAGGCCTGGAGAGAGAGCCAGAGCTGCCTCTGAGGACTCGTTTCTACTTGTTACCTGATCTGGAAGACAAACTATCACCCGTTGTATTCTGACTCATCAAATGCTTTATTCCTGGTTATCAGAATGAGCATGTGTGTGTGTGTGTGTGTGTGTTGATATGTATTTTTGTATATATACATATATAAGTATACATATATGTTTGTGTGTATGTGTATATATTTGTGTATGTATGTGTGTATATGTATGCATACATGTGTGTATGTGTATATGTATGTGTATATGTGTGTATGGATGTGTATTTTTGTGTATATATGTGTGTATATGTGAATGTATGTATATGTATGAATGTATATATGTATATGTATATGTGTATGTCTATGTATGCATATGTGTATAGATGTGTATGTATTTGTGTACTTTGTCTATATGTATGTATAATTTGTACATGTATATATTATGAATGTGTATATATGTATGTGTATTATGTATATATGTGTATATATGCATGCGTGCATATATATGTGTGTTTCTACAGATTCTCCAGTTCTCTGATTATTCTCCAGCTGGCTAACCTGTCACTACCATCCTGTCACCAGTCAGAACTGGTACATACCCTTCAGATTAAGGCTGCTATCCTTCAAGACCTCCTTCCACTTTGGGTGCCATGCACAGATCTAGGTCCCTGGGTTACCCCAGCTTCTGTTTTTCTTGGCAACATATAGAGGTCTTTTCACCCCCTTCTTGGGTTAAATCCTTGTGGGAGAAGCTCAGAGAAGCCAAGTTGACTCACTAGATACTGGATTACTACAAGCTGTATTAGAAGATACAGTTGAATGGCCAGATGATGAGACATATATGGAAAGCCATGGAGAGTGACAGAGATGTCTGAGCTCTCTGGGAACTCCGTCCAGTAAATACGGCATGTGTGTGGGGATGCAGAAGCTCTGCACCCCGATCTCATCCGACGTTTGTGGGGGCCTCCTGATATAGGTATGTACGATTCAATCATTGCTTGCTGGTGATTAGCTCAATCTCCTGCCTCTTCCCACATCCTAGAAGTCCCAAGCCTCCAGCCACATTCTTGATTCCCTTGGCAACCACACATCCACCCTCAGGGACTTTCCAAAACTCTCCTCATTAACATACACTCATAAGTGAACTTATTGTGAATAACAAAAAGACACCTAAACTCTCAGCATTTAGGAATTGTTCAGTGTTTCAGGTGCTTAGGAACTGATGGTGGAGATTAAAATATATGTTTATTACATTTTGACATCACAACACACAACCCAAAGAATCAGAAACCATTCAAAGAGAGAGAAGAATGTTTTATAGGGCAAAGTGCACAGCTCTAGTTTTGTGCCCTTGGCAATGTAAACATGTTAGGAAGCTACATAGTTTGATATCTGTTCCATTATTCTTTAGCTTGCCTATGACACAGGAACTCTTAGCCAACTTATGAGGAAGGCATCTTCATTTTACCAAAATTTTCAAATTCCAGAAAAGGGAGGACCACATGTCTAACTGAATACGGTAGGCTGCTTCAAAACTCATTAGATGAAGGAAATAGTTGAACCAAAATATATGCCTTTCCCCAGTAGTTGGGTTGCTGAAGCCTGCAGCCACAAGGCCTGTCTCACAGTGACTTGGCCCTGGGACATGAGTGGGTGTGCTGGCAGCTATACTTGAACCTGGATTTAATGATACCCTTCCACAGCTTCAACCTCCACCGATGCAGCCATCTGACTCTCGCAGCTGTTGAATGGCTTATGTGTGCCTTCTATGTTTCCACTTCAAACTAAGAGAACATGGAGAAATGCACAGAGCCACATGGAGATTCCTACTGGGCAGTGTGTCCTTTTGTCAGAACACTTGTCAAGAGAGCCAAGACTTTTTCACACAGAACTGACCTTTGTGTACCATTCCGCCCACATCATACATGCTTTGACCTATGGATCTAGGTCAGGCTCACATCCTACCATACCGCTCACAGATAAACAGTAACGTAACTAGGTAGTTGGGGACCTTTTGTGTATGATACACTATTTAATAGGGTGCAACCATAGAGCCATATGTCCTTTACAGCCATCCAGAGCATGGGGCACCTTGATGCTTGTCACCTGGCTCTGTGATCCCTGGCAGGTGACTTTGCTCCTTGATGAGCATGCCAGAGTCTACACTGGGGTTGCCAGTGCAGGTTGCAGGATACACTGTGCAAGGGTTGTTAGTATCTTTATTTAGCCATGAACCAGTTCTTTCAACAAGATCAGACATGAAGTTTGATAGATATATAAAACAATGAAGTATAGAATTACCTGGCATGAAGCAGAAGCAAATGATTGATCCTTAGGCTGATCATCTTCCACCTCACTGAAACAAAACCCTCTCTCACACACATATACACATGTACATACACACATACATACATATGTACATACATACACACATATATGTACTCATACACACATATACATACATATACATATACATACATACATGCACATATATACACATACGTACATACACACATATACACACATATACTCATACATACCCACACATACACACATACATACTCACATACATGCACAAATATACACATATATCTACTTACAACATGCACACATACACATATACATACTTGCACACACACACACACACACACACACACACACACACACATACTTATACACACACACACCAAGGAGGCACCTTTGAAGAATCTTAGAAGTCTAGTCCAGGGTGATTTGAAAGCTGCTGATAGCCTTATTTTCCACTTTACAGATAATGAAATTCTTCCAAGTCTTTCCTGCTCTCTTGCTCTCTTGTCATGGGTGGCCCCGGAATGTTTGAAATGGCTAGCCTGAGCAGGGACAAGCTGTAAGTGTAAAAGGTACAGAGGATGTTAAAGATGTTACAAAGTAGACAAAAATGCAAGCTGTTGTTGATACATTTTTTTTTTTAACAAGACATTTTAAAATTCTACATTTATTTATGTATTTATGCATGGGAGTGCATGTGTGTCACAGCATGCATGTGGAGTGGATGTCAGAGAACAAATTGTATGAGTTGCTCTTCATCTTCCACCATATGTGTTAGAGGGATCAAACTCAGGTCACCAAGCTTGACAGCAAGCACTTTTATCCACCAGGCCATCTCACTGGCCCTAGACTAGTTTTAACAAGAAATGTAGGGGCTGGAGAAATGGCTCAGTTGTAAAGAGCACTTGTTCTTCCAGGGGACCTGGGTTTGATTACCAGCACCTACATGGCAGCTCAAAACCATCTGTGACTTTTTTCCAAGGGATCTGATGCCCTCTTCTGACCTCAATGGACACCAGGCACACACATGGTATATGGAATTACATGTAAGAAAAACCCTCACACGCATAAAATAAATGTTAAGACCATTAAAACAAACATACATAGAATGAATCTCTCCTGGTCTCTAATAGGATCACCTAATAGAAAATTCAAACTTTCCCAAGTGGCTAGCATTCACAGTCTTGCCTCTAAGGGACACGCCTTAGTGTCAGTTGTGTATGCCTTCTCTGAAGGTTCCTGGATTGTTTGTGGGTCAGGACGCATGGCTCCCGACTCTGCATTCTTCACCCTCTGGTTTTTGTTACTCAAGTATGTGAACCAGTGCTCACAGTCACATCCCTGGACAGCGTCATTTAACAGAATGGGATAAGGTGGGATAGGATTTCTTGGTTCTATCAGAGCCAAGAGGAAGGGCCACATCTAAACCCTTGCTTGATCTCACTCCTTGAGGAAGCCGGCAGCCGTCTTGGATGCCAATCTCGGTACAGCTTACGAACATCCACAGCTCTACTCAAGTTGTAGAACTCAATGCCTTAGCACTTTTCCCACTTGCCCTCCATGTTCTTCTCTGCTTGCAGCTGCTGTTGGCTTGTGTTTCCAAACCAAGGAGTCTTGTTATTGTGTCCATACTAGCTTTGAGCTCCACACTCTGCTGCCTCCGCCTGAGTGGGTTTCCAGGTGTGAGCCACACCACAGTGGCTCCCAATCTCTTTGAATGCCGTACTCTTGCAACTGTCTTCCCCTTCCTCAGAGGTACCTCCTCAGCTAGTGCAAGTTTGCTGGAAGGGAAGAGGCCTTGCTAGACAAGGCAGAATTATCTTCCTTTCCCCTCGCTCCCCAAAGGCCAAGGAAGAATGGCTGCGTGCTCTTCTCTGTAGTCCAGCAAGGCGGGGCATGTGCGGTAGGGGCAAATGGGTGGCAGGAATGGGGAAGGAAAAGGTAGCAAATATAAGAAGGAAATGAGATCGGGAACATGTTTTCGAAGCGATGCTTAGTGTTCTAGCAGAGCTGTAAACTCCTAGAAAGCAGGACCGGGCCTGTACTGGAGAGCCGGGAAAGTGGAAAAGGACGGTGTCACAGGAGGATGAAGGCTACTGCCCAACTGCAAACAGAAATGAGAAGCTATCACTCCCACAGTCTGCGTTTGTTTACAGCCTCTTCTTTTTATTTATGACACAATATAAAAGACATGGTGATGGAGGTAGATGAAACACACAGATACCCAGACTGAGAGAAAACATTTATTAAACTTTCAACCTTCATCCCCAGCTCATAGGAAGCAGAAACACCCAGATGTTGTTTAAGTCGGGAGTTTCCAGCTTCGCAACTGGCAGAAGGCCAGGCACACCGTCAGCGCGTGGGAGAGAGTGGGTTCTTGAGGCTGTGTCGGAAGTTCCAGGTTTATGAGGCAGTTACAGCTGGATTTAGCTGGTATCTACAGGCTTAGGAGCTAATTGTTTCTTTACAGTGCACTTTACCTTGATATGGGTGCATGCGCTAAATCGAGGGTGGTGGCTCTGTTTTCTTAATATTTTTCTGTTTTGTAATTTTTTCTCCAATGCTGTGATGATACTACAAGCTTCTCTTGGGTCCTACCACATCTGACAGGGCTTAGAATATTGTGGGTGTGTCCTGAGAGGCCCAGGGCATTTTACCCTGTACATTTTGAAAGACATCTTGAACTTAGACTCTTTTTCCCATAGGAGGACGCCCGGGACGACGCTGCTCTAGAAAATGTAGACACCAAAGAACACTGAGAGCTCACACAACTGTTTCTAGCTGGGGGATTCCAGAAGACCCACACTTTTTCCCAAGCCTTGATGTCTCTTTTCTTTTCCCCATCAGGTTGAGTAGAGCAGTATTGGCCTCCTTCCTTCTTTCCCTGGGGACCATAGCTGGGAGGAAGACTATCTGCAGACCTCGCACGTCTTCTGAGAACACCAAGGGTTGTTTCATGCCAGGAAGAACAGCCAATGACCCCACGCCCCAGCTTTAGGGTGGTTACAGCATCATTACTGTCTGCTCTGCTGCCACAAATGAAGAGCCCTATACCAGTGGCTCATGATAGAAATTAGACCTGGGTCCTCACAGCTCTGTAGGCAGTGAGTCTAAGATCCCGATGCCAGCCTGCTGGTTTCTTTGGCTACTCCTCTGCCTGGTTTGAAAATGGCAGCTGCACCCTGTTTCTCTGCACAGTCTTCCTTCTTTAATATTGTCTCCTGTAAGGGCTCCAGTCATATTGCATGTGGGTCCCTTCATGACTTTAACTCCACTGTTTCTCTAAAGAACCTGAACGTGTGGCATCATAGAGTCAGATGTTAACAAAAATGAATCAAGATGGGAATTGGTAAGCCCAGAGCGCTGTGTCGACCACTCTCAGGAGTCTGGCTTTCCATTATCCTGCAGCCCCAGGCTATGGCTGACCCCGTAATGCCCTTCTTGCCCCCTTTTTACAAACTACCCATTTCACCAGCCTTTCTGAGAGTCATAGACCAGTTGTCTCTAGGATCTCCGTCCCTGTGTGTTGGGCTATGTTCTGGAACAATCTTCTTAGAGCCTCCAGCATTGCCAAGCTGGTGTTCAATGTGCTTCTTCATCTGAAATTACCTTCCCTTGTGACTTAGTCAGGGTTTCTATTCCTGGACAAACATCATGACCAAGAAGCAAGTTGAGGAGGAAAGGGTTTATTCATCTTACACTTCCACACTGCTGTTCATCACCAAAGGAAGTCAGGACTGAAACTCAAGCAGGTCAGAAAGCAGGAGCTGATGCAGAGGCCATGGAGGGATGTTACTTACTGGCTTGCTTCCCCTGGCTTTCTCAGCTTACTTTCTTATGGAACTCAAGACTACCAGCCCAGAGATGGCACCACCCACAAGGGGCCCTGCCCACTTGATCACTAATTGAGAAAATGTCCAACAGCTAGATCTCATGGAGGCATTTCCCCAACTGAAGCTCCTTTCTCTGTGACAACTCCAGCCTGTGATAAGTTGACACACAAAACCAACCAGTACACCTGGTTATCCTGCAGTTCAGCTAAAGTATACACTGAGATACAGTGAAACAGGGTTTTGCTAGGGAACCAGAACTGGCACCTGACCTTAGCTAACCTTCAGTCTGGGCAGACTTTCCCCGTGGGCATGCATTTCCATGTAAGGGTCTTGCAGCCCCACCATCTCTGCATTAAATAGGTCCTGGAAATGGACATATATCAGGGTATGTTTGACTTCCCATAACTCCTTAATAGCAATTCCCTGGCAAGGCCAGTAGGGAAGCCAGGATGGGGGGTGGGGGCGGGGTCTAGACAGGATCCCTAGTTTTTTTCCAAGAGCCATTTAGTCACTTTCCTCCAGAACCAGATCAAACCAGTCTCCTTTGCCCTGGGCCTTGCAAGTCAGCTCTGATGTCCGGGATCCCTCTTCTGAGACTTTTACGTAAGCACAGCTCTTGCAGTTCCTTGCCCAGAGACGGTGTTCCTGGGTGGTCCTTCTTGGGTGGGTCTCTGGGCATAGAAACCCCAAGCCACATTTCCTCCTGAGCTTTGCAGAGCCAGGCAAATCCTGCCTCGTGCAGCTCAGCTCCAGCTCATTTGGGAGATTAAGATCAGAGAAGGGCCACGTTTTAACAAGGCAGAAAGCACAAGCTATTCAGAAGTTAGGCCTACTGTG
The DNA here is from genome assembly GCF_900095145.1 of Mus pahari. Taxonomy (NCBI): domain Eukaryota; kingdom Metazoa; phylum Chordata; class Mammalia; order Rodentia; family Muridae; genus Mus; species Mus pahari. Next base: position 160,512,788 of record NC_034591.1, read on the forward strand.
CAGGATACTCCTGACACACACCACACCCTGGCTCTGGGAGTCTCTCCCATAAAGATGGTATCATGGGGTGAGGAAAGAGTCACGCCACTCCCAGCAGGCCCCACACCAGAAGAGCTTCACTTTCAATTACCAGCAGCAGCTGTGGAAGCCACTTATGTAACGGGCTCCGAGCCTCCTCCCTGGGAGGTGGGGAACCATTTGGTCTGTGCTAAGTAATGAGTCACGGTCAGAGTGAGGGAGCAGAAAGAATGGATTTCTCCTTTGTATTGCTTCATCCAAACCTGTAGTAAGACATGGAGAGCTAGCGGGGAGGCACTACCCTGGGGTCTGAAATGCTGGTTTCCCTGGGGTTTCCCAAGGACTGCCTAGGGAGGCTTTCTAGTGGGAAGCCCATCTGGGCACTTGATGAGGATGAAGTTTGAACTGTGGCTGACCTGCTAAGGGATCCTGTCCTCACAGCCTCAGGGCTTTACCAGGCCCTGTCAAGGTCCAGGTGAGTGGGGATGAAGGAAGTTTTCCGAGTGAGAGAGAATTTTTGCTTAATATCATTCAACCCTAAAATGGTGAAGTGCATCTTAGCATGGGTAGGGAAAGGAACCCATTAATACCAACTAAGAAGTCAGAAAGTTTGCTTTATCAAAGGGTGGGGAGATGTCTTATGTTCCAGTTGTGAGGTAAAAATAAACAAAAGCAGAATTCAATCCCGGGGGTTTGTCTCCTAAGCGATTCCACAGTCTGTCCGGTTGATGTTAGTAACCATCGTGGTGGGAAGGGAGAACCGGCTCCGGAAAGTTGCTCCTTGTGTTTGCTGAGGCACACGCACCCTACAAAACACACAGGTAAGTACATATCATTTTGAAACTTATAAATTTATATCAGCAATGCTTCCTTATCACAACCCTCTCCCGACACCATCACGTGTTTCTATATGTCGTCATGAAGCCAGCGCCTTCCCGGTCTCTCCACCATAAGCCCCTGCAAATCTGGAGGGGGCACAGGGCCTCTTCCGAAGCTGTCAGACCTGTTTGATATTGCAGCAGGTAGGTTTGTTCAGGGTGACTTGCCTGATGAACCATGTGGTGGTTAACATTATCAACGAGACAAGCTGTAAAAATCACATAGGAGACAAACTTCTGGCCATGCTATGAGGAAGTTTCCAGACAGGGTTCATTGACAGGAAAGATCTACCCCAACTGAACATAACTATCCCGTGGGCTGGGGCCCAGACCGAATAAAAAGGAGAAATCGAGCCGAGCTCCAGCTTCCATCTCTCTGTGATTCCTGACTGCAGACACCCTGTGAGCCGCTGCCTCCGGCTCCTACAGCCATGGACGCTCTATCTTCAAACTGTGATCCAAAGCAATCCCTTCTCCTCTAAGGTGCCTTTGTCAAGTGTTTGGTTCCAGCAATGAGTAAAGAAACTAAGTAGTCAGACATGTTTTATTCAGTGTACAAACTTTCTGAAAGCTGAGCACTCCCTCCTGGGGACAGCATAGCCAGAGGTCAAGGAAGGCCCAGGTGCCTGGAGAGGGTTCCCCATTGGCTAATTACACTGACTCTGCTCCCGGGGTGCAGATAGCACTTTCGTGTGGGTCCTTGTCTATGACATGGGACATCGAGAGCCCCTCCCACACAGGGTGGCTTTGAAGACCAAGGTGAAACTTGTGAGGTATTCAGGACTGGGGGCACTTTTAAACTGTCCCCATCACCATATTTACTGTCAGCTTAGTTTTCACCACTAGCAAATGTGTTAGAATACACAAGCAGGTTTATGACTCATCAGAAACAGCTTTTTAGAGCTAGCAAAAAATTCTCTTCATCACAGAGTACCGATTCCATGTGCTGAATGAATTCTGGAGTTCCTTATCCCATGTGTGGCCAAGTTCCAGCCCCTAGATCACAGAGATCTACTAATCCTGATGACGTAATATAAGAACAAGTAGTTAAGTTCACCGATTCTAATCTGTCACAAACTTTGTAAACCCACCTATTCTGGTGTTGGGTGGGAAGGAAGGAGAGAAGACGGGGATGTTCTTAGATTCTTTACTGGGAGCTCATTTAGCATCTGCTGTGGCGACTGAATTCTGTTCAGCTGACCACAAAAGTACAGGACGCATTCCTCAGGCTGGTCCTTTAGCCCTTTAGCACTAGATCAGCAGTTCTCAACCTGTGGGTCATGACCCCTTTGGGGGTTAGATATCAGATATCCTGCATGTCAGATATTCCAGTTCATAACAGTAGTGAAATTACTGTTATTAAGTAGCAACAGAATAATTTTATGGTTGGTGGTCACCACGACATGAGGAGTTGACATAATGGGACATTATGGAAGGCTGAGAACCACTGCTTTAGCTGGATGTGATGTGTGCTGTAGGAGGAGTTGGGGTAGCTGCATGCCTGAATTTACCACCACCACCATCACCATGACCATGACCACTACCACTATCATCATCACCACCATCATTACCATCATCATCACCACCACCATCATAATCATCATTCCACATAATGTTCACACTTAGGAAGACTTACTGTGCACCGGGCACAGTGCTATAGGAGCTTATCCATTTGCTCTGGCTTCATCTTACAACGATACCTTCGGTTTACTGCTGTCTCCATCTTAAGGCTGAGAGCACCATGTTCTTGGCAGGCTTACAATCTGTTTGTGATATCAACGCCGTGAAGCAGTGAAGTCTAGGACTCTGGTCTTGAGAGCCCTGTGGGAGAGGCTGTCTTGCCACTGCTGCTGAGGGTCAGGGCCGGCTAGTGTTCCTGCACTTTCTGGGTTGGAGCCTGTGCCATAGGCAGGCAACAGTTGTAGAAGAGAGACTTGCGGAGCTGACAGAATGCAATGGAATATTGCCACCCGTGGGTGCTTGGTGGGAGGATGTGAACTTGACAGAAACACTTTTAGCTGGGCAGCAATGGTGACAGAAAGGGGCTTCCTGGTTTCTTTGTGCACTGGGTTCCTACAGGAAGGACCTCTTGCACGTAGGTCTCGGGGCAGTCATTTGAGACAGGCAAAGCTGATGGCTTTGACAAGTTTCTTTTCTTGAAACAACGTTAATTTGTCCAGTTTTGTGGCTTTTTTTATGTGGAACAGCATTAGCTCATCCAAGCTTGTGGTTTATTTGAAAATGAAATTCCGGTAAATCTTTCACACCATCTGGCAGTGCAGTGATTGGCTGTGAGGTAGAAGCGAGCCACCAAGCACGCAAGAAAACAAAGTGACAAAAGCCACCAGGAACAGAGATCTTCTTGTCGTTTCGGTGCCCAGACAAACCCACAGGACTTTGGGAATGGGTCTGTCCCCAGTTAACAGAGCTGGAGCCTGTCATTCTTGAGGTGGGAATCCATTTCTCAAAGTACTTGGGGCCTAGAAAGGCACACACGGTCTCTGAAAGGCAATGTGAATGACCAGAAAAGATGAAACAGTTAATACTAAGTTTACTCTTTGGAGTATGGAAAAATGACTGAGCCTGAGTACCCCAGGGACATAGGAGATGTCACCTTTATTTAGCTGTCTGTCATATCCACCAGTACTTCACTGATGTCTATAGTATACATAATGTATTTTCATCCCTGTGCCTGCTGTGTGTGTTGTACCATCCTAGGCACAGGGGAGAGAGGTATGGGCCAGACACATATGTCCATTGTCTTTAAAGAGTTTATGTCCAGAATGACAGACATTTCCCAAACTGTATCTTTTAAAACAATTTCAAATGCAGGAGGCATCATGTAGGGATGAAGAGGCAGCTGGGGGTCCAGGAATGGCCAGGATGAAGACCTTTGCTTGGTAGGTGGCTGAGGAGGCTCCAGGGCTGGTGACAACTGATCAGAAACACCACATTCAGATGTGCTAGCCATGCAAAGGATGGAGGAGCCTCCGGTGCCCTTGGAATCAGGGGTGGGGTGGCAGCCTGCCGAGATAGTTCCAGAGCAGTATAGAGTGAGGTAGGAAAGGGAGACAGGGGCCACACCCATGGGCTGTGAGAAGCTGGTCCCCCACTGTCACACAGGGGAAAGGCATGGCCCTTCTGACTTACCATTAGGGGGAGGTAGATTATAGATCAGCAGTGGGGGCAGAAGGGACAGTGGTGGTTTGAGATGGGGTATAAGAGAAATAATATCTTAGGTAACATGTAAGGATACTGCTGATGTATTTGATGTTAGGGACTAAAGGCTACCATGAAATAAGGGTGCTCCCAGGTCCTTCAGCTTGAGCACCTGGGCCATTGGATCTGCCAGTTGGTAGGAGTGGGGACAGGAGAGGGACATGATGTTTGAGGCCAAGGTTTAAAAGCAAGTTTTCATCATGTGAAGTTGGAGATGACATTTCTAAGTGGCAATAGAAAGCATATTTTCTAGAGTTCAGCAGAAAAAAATTCAGGAGAGATTGGCAGAAAGCTGATCACTAGGCCTGTGAAGAGTGGGGCACTGACCTTGGATCTTTGTGGAGTGGGGCACTCATCTAGCCTTGGACCCTTGTGGAGTGGGACACTGATCTAGCCTTGGATCTTTGTGGAATGGGGCATTGATCTAGCCTTGGACCCTTGTGGAGTGGGACACTGATCTAGCCTTGGACCCTTGTGGAGTGGGACACTGATCTAGCCTTGGACCCTTGTGGAGTGGGGCACTGATCTAGCCTTGGACCCTTGTGGAGTGGGGCATTGATCTAGCCTTGGACCTTTGTGGAGTGGGGCACTGATCTAGCCTTGGACCCTTGTGGAGTGGGGCACTGATCTAGCCTTGGACCCTTGTGGAGTGGGGCACTGATCTAGCCT